>NC_136061.1:693767919-694210419 GCF_964261635.1 Lissotriton helveticus
ATAGTCTCACGTTTCTCGTCATAATGCTGCCTCTGTTGTTATAAGTAATATTATAGAATATTTCATATATTTATATTTGTAATGTTATATATATATTTTTTAATAGATTCTGTCTATCAATACTGAAAAAAATGGTATCATGCCTACCAAAAGTCAGAAGAGGAAACAACGAAAGAAAGGTGTTTATTTGAAGAGAAGTCATCCATAAGATTTACATGAAGAACCATGTGTTAAGAAAAAGAAAAAAAGTGCTGGTATGAGAAGGAACACTTTTGTGAGGAAAATATTAAAGACTTGTGGACAAAGGGAAAAATGGTATTACTGTGTCTGCAACGAAAAAGAAAAGGAAAAATAAAGAGAACAATCATGGAAAGTCAACTGCAGAAAAAATAGTGTATAGTAAAAGGAGGAAAAATCAATTTATCGAAATTAGGAAAAAAATGTTTTATAATAGAGTTGTTTCAAATTTAATTAAAGAAAATATGGGATGTAAAAAAAAACAGCATTTTATAAGAAGTAGAAAGGTATAGAAAATGTAGATAAGAAAGCTTTGGGATTGAAAACAAAATTGTTTATTTTAGTAATCAATAGAATTTGATCACTAGATCAGCCAATCCATTTAATGAAGGCCAAAAGTAAGTGGAGAAGAGTAATCAACAGAAGTAATTTTTGTGAGTTTTTTTGGGTGAATGGAAACATAGTTCAAGTTCTGAGCCTTTTTTTAATGAAGAAAGTTATTTTCAGAGTAATGATTTGTTGCATGCAGTTGACACTAGTGGTTGTGCTTATGAGGTTAGACATGGTTGTCCTATTGAGAAAGAGAAAATTGTTCCTAGAAATGCAGAAGAGGTGTTAGCTGATGAAGTTTTAGGGAGACGTCCTAAAGCTCCAGTGTACACTTGGAATTGTAGTAGTATTTGCAGTGTACGGCAAGACTCTTTTTGAATTTTATGCAATTTCTTACGTAACTATACTAAGAAAAGTGTTAAACAAAAGATTAAGATGTTGCAAGGACTAGACCCTTGCAGAGTGAGAGAAAATACTGGTTTGAAAAGTCATTCTCTGGCTTGTCTTTCTAAAAAAGTATGTCGAAGTGTTTTTCACCATTTCAGGATGTTAGCAGTACATCATTCTGAAATGAAGAAATTAGTCAGTAGATTGTATTATGCAAATCTAATGTTAAAAAAGTTGAACCGTGCTCTTTTGCAAGGATCTGTATCAAGTGTAAAGAACATTAGTGATGAAATTGAGGTTAGTTATTTTGGTCCTGAGGAAGACAGTGCAGAAATTGAGATATTAATAGAAGGAAATGTAGAAGAGAATGTACAACATTGTAGTACAGAAAAATTTGAGGAAGAAATTACAAAGTTTAAGGTGATTTCAGGTGAAAGGCCAAATTATTGTTGTGTATGTTGTCGATGAACTCATTATAAAAATCAGACCAGGACTGTTGGTCTGTATTTAAAAAGTGAAAAGGAAAATAATAATGAGTGGAAGGATTTTGCAACTTATTTGTTGGTAGAGAATTGTTTAAATTTGGGTTCTGATCAGCGTATTTGTAAATATTGTTATAACAAATTAGACGAGAACAAAATGCCTGCTAGAGCTGTGCATAATAATCTTGAGTTGGTAAATATTCCTTCTGAACTGATAGATTTAAATACCTATGAGTCTATTCTTATTCAATGTGTGCATCCATTTCAGGCTATTGTTCGTATGGAGCCTAAGACAGGAAAATTGCCTCCTTCTGATTTACAGAGAGGATTAAAGGAAAGAGTTGTATATTTGCCTCTAGATTTAAAGAAAAATGTTGAAACAATTGGTGTAGAAAATGTAGAGGATGAACCTTTAGTTATTCTTGTTAACCCCTTCCATGCTCATGACGAGCTCAGCTCGTCATGCAGTACACTGCTTGTGTGCTGATGACGAGCTGAGCTCGTCATGAACAATGGTAAATATGGATCTGCAGCACAGAGCATGAATTGCTGTAGCATTCATGTGGTTAATGGCATCCCTACTAAGAGTAAGAAAATCTGGCAAGAATTAGTGGATGTTAGGAAAGTGAAAAAGGCAACGTGGTATCTGGTAAAAAATAATCAATATTACAGAAATGTGTAAGTGAGAGAAGACGAAATAATTGAGGAAGAAGATAGTGACTTGTCATCTGGACAAATTGAAAAAGTGGATGTGTCCAGAACTGAAGAAATCTACGAACATTACAGTGTTCATCCACTGCATTCTAAAGAAGTGATGGAGAATACTATAGAGTTATTCCAAATGAAAGAAGCAAAAGGACCCCTGACTCTCTGGGCCGGTCATCCCACGCACCGCGCACACTCCCCGTGAGTGAGCCCAGGCTGCCCCCGATCCCGCCGAGTGCCGCCGCTGCCCGCAGCTGTGCTCCTGGTCCATGAGCGTTTGTATTTGTATCTGCCTCTGTTGCGTTTAATTTGTATTTGCCTCTGTTGCGTTTATTTGTATTTTGCCTCTTATTTCTCGTCGATTGCCTCTGTTTCCCAGCGTACTGTGTGTTTCTGCTCCACTTGTTGTGCCCAGCCCCTGCCGCGTTTCCCGCCCTCTCCCCGCTCCCCACCGCTGCTCCCCTGCGGCCCCGCCCCTTTCTTTTCTGCATCCCTTCCCATTCGCCGCCCTGCTCCCGCCTCCCAGCTGCTCCTCCCTCCCACTTCGCCATTTATGGCAGAGTGCAAGCGTACGCGCAGCGGTCACGCGCAGCGGGTGTGCCGATTGTGCGCCGAAGGCGCGCCAAAGGCAAGCCCGTCTGCGCCTGGACCGCGCCCAGCATCAGAACCCCTGGTCCCCGCAGATGCCAACCCACCCGCAGGACTTACGACGCCGCCTCCCTCAACGCACTCAACACCGGCCGGATCCCCGGTTGCTACCGAGCCACCCCGAGACGTACCCACGGACCCTTCACCTGCCAAGCCTGCAAGTTCACCTGCCTCCGGACCTGCACTGCACCTGCCAAGCCGACCCCCATCAGCAACCACCTCAAGTGCATCCTGATCAACACCCGCTCCGTCCACAGAAACGCCGTGGAACTCTGGAACCTGCTCGACACTACATCTCCAGACGTCGCCTTCCTCACAGAAACCTGGATGAACGCCTCCTCAGCACCTGACATCGTCATCGCCATCCCGGACGGATACAAGATCACCCGGAGGGACCGCGCCAACCAGACTCGATGAGGCATCGCCATCGTACACAAGAACACCATCCGCATCACGACCAACTCCGACGACACCCTCACAACCGCCGAACACCTGCACTTCCAGATACACACCGACCCCAAGACCACACTCAGAGGCACCCTCATCTACAGACCCCCGGGACCTCGCACACGATTCAGCGAAGACATCGCAGACTTCATCAGCCCGCACGCCCTCCCCTCCGCTGACTACATCCTCCTAGGGGACCTCAACTTCCACCTGGAGAACAACAATGACAGCAACACCACCACCCTGCTGGACAACCTCGCCAACCTCGGACTCAAGCAACTGGTAAACACCCCCACCCACTACGCCGGACACACGCTTGACCCTGTCTTCTCCTCCAGCAAGTACATCTCCTTCAGCCACTCCACCGGACTTCACTGGACAGACCACAGCTGCGTCCACTTCAGCTTCAGAAGGACCACGACCCACCACCACCCACAACAGGTTCCCCGCAGGAGCTGGAACAAGATCACCACCGACCAGCTCACCACATCCCTGAGCCAGAACCCTCCCACCAGCTCAACGGACCCCTGCCAAACAGCCAAGAACCTCACACAGTGAATCGCCAACTGCGTCGACAACCTCGCACCACTGAAGACACCTCCCAGCAGACCCGGCAGCCAGAAAGTCTCTTGGTTCACCGATGAACTGAAGAACTCCAAGAAGAACTGCCGTACCCTCGAGAAAGCTTGGCGCAAAGACCCGACTACAGACAACATGACCGCCCTCAAGCACGCCACCCGCAAACACCACCAGCTGATCCACACCACCAAGAAGACAGCATTCAAGGAACGACTAGACAACAACGCCCACAACAGCAAGGAACTCTTCAGCATCGTCAAAGAGCTCTCCAACCCCAGCGCCGGAAACAACGACATCACTCCCTCGCAAGACCTCTGCGACTCACTCGCCTCGTTATTCCACAGCAAGATCGCAGACATACACAATAGCTTCGGCGCACAGACCACGCACCCTGCCACCGAACCAATGCCCCCCACCACCACCCTCCGCGCCTCGACCCCGGTCAGCACCGAAGACACCATCCGCACGATGAACACCATCCACTCCGGATCACCAACCGACCCATGCCCCCACCACGTCTTCCACAAGGCCGACTCCGTCATCGCACCCCAACTCCGGGAGATCATCAACTGTTCCTTCAACACCGCCACCTTCCCGGAGAGCTGGAAGCATGCCGAACTCAGCGCCCTCCTGAAGAAACCATCAGCGGACCCCACCGACCTCAAGAACTACCGCCCCATCTCGCTCCTCCCTTTTCCTGCCAAAGTCATCGAGAAGACCATCAACAGACAGCTTGCCGCCTTCCTCGAGACGAACGGATCCCTCAACCACTCGCAGTCCGGCTTCCGAGCCAACCACAGCACCGAGACCGCCCTCATCGCAGCCACTGACGACATCCGAGCCCTGTTCGACAACGGGGAAACAGCGGCCCTCATCCTCCTGGACCTCTCCGCAGCGTTCAACACTGTCACATCCTAGTGCAGCGCGTCAACAACATTGGAATCCAAGAGAAGGCACTCGAGTGGATCATCTCCTTCCTCGCCGGAAGAACCCAGAGAGTCCACCTCCCCCTGTTCAGATCCGAGGCCACCGAAGTCATCTGCGGCTTACCACAAGGATCATCTCTCAGCCCCACCCTCTTCAACATCTACATGACCCCCCTCGTGGCCATCGCACGCCAACCCAACCTCAACATCATCTCCTACGCCGACGACACCCAGCTGATCCTCTCCCTCACCAACGACCCCGCCACCGCCAGAGCCAACCTACACGGAGGGATGAAAGACGTAGCCGAGTGGATGATGAACAACCGCCTGAAACTGAATTCAGACAAGACGGAAGTCCTCATCCTGGGATCATCACCCTCTGCCTGGGACGACTCCTGGTGGCCCCCTGCCCTGGGCAGCGCACCCATACCAACGGACCACGCACGCAACCTGGGCTTCATCCTGGACTCCTCCCTCTCGATGACCAGACAAGTCAACGCCGTCTCATCGTCATGTTTCAACATCCTACGCATGCTCCGATAGATCTTCCGATGGATCCCCACCGAAACCAGGAAGACGGTCACCCAGGCACTAGTCACCAGCTGACTGGACTACGGAAACACCCTCTACGCCGGAACCACATCCAAACTACAGAGAAGACTCCAACGCATCCAGAACGCCTCCGCTTGACTCATCCTGGACATCCCCCAACACAGCCACATCTCCGGACACCTGAGAGACCTGCACTGGCTCCCCGTCAGCAAGAGAATCATGTTCCGACTCCTCACCCACGCACACAAGGCCCTCCACGACCTGGGACCCAGATACCTCAACAACAGCCTGACCTTCTACACTCCCACCCGCCAGCTACGATCGACCAGCCACGCCCTCGCCGCCGTTCCACGCATTCGAAGAGCCACCACGGGAGGAAGATGCTTCTCCTACCTGGCAGCCAAGGATTGGAACTCCCTCCCCATCCACCTCCGTCTGACCCAAGACCACCTCTCCTTCAGGAAGCAACTCAAGACCTGGCTGTTCGAGCAGTAGCGGACCCCCCCCCCCCTCCCCTAAGAGCCTTAAGACCCTCCGGGTGAGTAGCGCGCTATACAAATTTCTTGATTGATTGATTGATTGATTGAAGTCTCATTAGTGTATGGGAAAAAAAGCTTGGAAGCTCGTTGTTTCCCTCAATTCTTTCCCACAGGAAAAGGAGGACGATATGATGACTGACCTGTGCAGATTCCTGCATCTGAATACCGGACATCAAGGTTATATGCAGAAGATACAAGATTTCGACAATGTATTCCGTATTTGTTTCATCTTTTGTTTGAGAGTGATTTGTCTGGACTTTCTTATGCAGTAAACCATACATTGAAAACAGGTGTACATCTGCAAAATGTTTCGGCAAAGTAATTTATGGATAAAGTACTGCAGAAAGATAATGTTTTGGAATCTCAGCTAATTAATCTAATGGCGTGTCAGCGTGGTACTAATGAGTACTTGTACCGTCGTCATGGAGAACTGAAATGTATGCTAAGGAACTTAGGAACTGCTACATGGTTCCTTACTCTAAGCTGTGCTGAATATGCTTGGGATGATTTACTTCAATTTCTTTGAGAGGCAAATCCAAATATACTAAATATTGAATACAAGACACCTGGAGAATTGTGCTCTTTGGATCCAGTTAATGTATGCAGGTATTTCAATCATAGATTTGAAGCTATGATGTCTTTTATCACCAATAAAAAAAATCCTCCTCTTGGAGAGGTTCTGGACTTCTTTTGGAGAAAGGAGTATCAAGCAAGAGGTGCTCCTCACATACACTTGCTAATATGGATCAAAGATGCTCCCAAATTTGGAACAGACTCAGATGATACTGTGTTATCTTTTATTGAAGAATATGCTACATGTGATATGCCCAAAAGTACACAAGATAAGGACATAAGATAACAAGTCTTACGATTCCAAAGCCATCGTTGTGGGAAATACTGTCGTTAAAAGTATAAATCTAAGGACAAATTCTACACCAAATACCGTTTTGCATTTCCACAACCTGTAATATCAAAAGGAAGAGTGAACAGTTTTATGTCATCTTTGCGACATACTATCACAAGAAAGTCTCCAAAAAATACCTACAACTTAAGAAGAAATGAAGAGTCAAAATATATAAATGACTATAACCCAGTCATTTTGTCCATGTGGAATGCTAATATGGATATTCAATATGTTGTGGACAATTCCATTGCTGTTGTTCGAAATGTAACATCCTACATAACAAATTCAGAAAAGACGGAATTGAAGGAAATGTGGAAAGAGATTTCCCATGAGAAGAGTCTAAGTAATAAGTTATATACTTACAGTTTGAAGATGTTATCTCATCGAGAAATTGGAGCTATGAATGCTCGGATCGGTTATCATCTGTAAGTCTATATTCCAAATCTAGAAGAATCATTTGGGTGAGTCTAGGTCTTGCTGCAAAACGAAACTGAGTTCTTAAATCTGTACAAGAAATTGAATATTTAGCTGATAAAGAGCCAGAAAGTACAGATATTGTGAAAACAAATATGTTGGATACATATTATCCAAATAGAAGTCATCATCTTGAGAAAATTTGTCTCTATGAAGTGCTGCAAAACTATATTTTTAAACGGCATATTACCGAAAACATTAATAATGGTATATATGCGGTTATTGGTTCTGAAGGATGTATGGTGAAACAAAGAAAAGGACATTTGATTAATCACTGTAAACTGAGTTGCAAAACACCTGACAAAAGGGAATTTTACTATTTATCTCTTTTGCAACTTTTCAAGCCATGGCGTTCAGAATTGGAATTACTTGGAGATTTCGAGAGCTATGAAGATTCCTTCAATGCAACTAAAGATACTATAGAATGTCCTGTTTTTGCTAATTATGTGAAAATGTTGAGTGACGAAATTGAGCAAGAAGGTAGAATTGCAGCTGAGATTGCTAGAGACAGTTCTCAAGACAGTCAAACTTCTGCTACATTGAGTCAGGACCCACTAGGAGAAGCAATTGTTCTAAATGAAGCAGCAACTGCTATGGAAGAGGTGGAAATAGCAATGTATCAAGGTCAAGAAGATGTAACAAACTTAGGAAACTTGGAAGAACAACTAAATCTTGAGCAGAAAGAAATATATGAGCAAGTGAGAGAACAGATTGACCATGGATTACTTCATGAGAAGAAAGAGTGCTCTTGCTCATCATTTGAACCTATCCGAATGTACGTGAATGGACAAGCTGGAACAGGCAAAAGTTTTTTAATTAAAGTAATTACAACGTTTCTACAGAAAACAACGGAGTCGCATTTGTCTTGTGTTGTCACTGCTCTAACTGGATTAGCAGCCCACAATATTAAAGGAATTACTTTTACATAGTTTATTAATGCTACCAATAGAGCATGAAAATAAATTAGAATACCACAAGCTATCTGGATAAGCTTCTTGTGAAGTTTCAAAAGTCTTGAGGAAAATGAAACTTCTCATTTGTGATGAGGTAAGCATGGTATCAAACTTAATGCTTGCTTTTGTGCATTTAAGAATGCAGCAAATTCTTAAAACAGAGTATGACGTATTATTCGGAGGAAAACACGTCATAGTTTTTGGAGATCTTCTACAACTTACTCCTCTAAAAGGACAGCCAGTTTTTAAAACACTGTTGCATGAAGATACCAGAAAGTCTTTGGGGATCATTGGAAATATAAACATTTGGTCATATTTTGATAATAAGGAACTTATTACAAATATGCGACAGGCAAATGATGCTGATTATGGAACTATTCTTCAAGATATAAGAATTGGAAAAATTACTGAACATGGCAAACAAGCTTTACAGAGACGATTACTTTCCAATTTGTTTCCAAATGAAAATATTGTTCATGAGAAAATATACATTAGAATTGCAGAAAACAAATCTGTAATCTGCTTAATGCCAACACTACGTGAATGTTCAATATTGAATGAAGAAATGTTAAAGTTGGAAAATGAAGAAATTATAAAATTGGAAGCTATTGATAAAATAGAACATGAAGGAATCACTATTATTTTGACTGAAAACTTGAAGAGGAAATTAGATTCTTCAGAGAAATCGATAAGTAAAACTGCTGGTTTAGAAAAGAATTTGTATGCATGTGTAAACTGTAGGGTAATTTTACGACGTAATTTGAATGTGGAAAAAGGTTTAGTAAATGGAGCAATGGGTAAAATTGTTGATTTTATTAATTATGTAAATAGAGATGGGATTGAATTTTTGAAAATCAAATTTGATGAAATTGCTGAAGTACAACAATTTAGTCGTTGTTCATCTCGGTTTTTGCTTGTAAAAGATTTGTATGTACGCAGAAAACAGTTTCCTGTTTGTTTGGCATATGCGGTGACCATTCATAAATCTCAAAGTTTAAGTGTAGATAGTGCTTTAGTGAATATTGGAAGTACCGTGTTTAAAGAGGGTATGGCATATGTTGCTTTGTCTCGAGTCAGAACTTTATCTGGATTGTACTTGATTGATTTTGATGAGACAAAGGTTAGTGCAGAGGCAAATTGTGTGAAAGAGTATAATAGGTTAAGAAGAGAATATGCATCCAATTTAGGTCAATATCCAGTATTTGAAAAGCGCGTGGTAGGTAGAAAAAGATGATTTGAGAATATCTGTAGTGAAACTGTAGAGAAAGAAAAAAAAAAAGATGAAGTTGCGCCTGCAAGCAAAAAGAAAAAGGACAGTGTTGAAGAAAATGTTGGTTTTCAGTTTGAAAATAGTTGTGGTGTCAACTCCTATGCTAATGTAGTTGTTAAAGTTGTTTTTGTTCTTGAAAGTTTGCAACAGCAAATTGTTGAAAATCGGGATGAAAGATTCTGTTCATTGTTGTATTCTGATTATGAGAAATGTAGTAGTGATAAAAGTAAAATACAAAGTGCTTCTGATATTCGAAATGTTTTAGACATATGTTCTGGTTCTAGTCAAATTACGCAGAATATTCAGCAAGATTGTCAGGAATTTTTAATGTTTATGCTTCGTGTACTGGAAGATGAAGGTATAGATATTAAAAACCTTTTTGTCCTTTCTTATAAATGGCAACATGACTCTCAAAATTGTTTGTTTTCATGTAGTACTAACATAGACACTGAAAGATTCATATTTGACTTTACCTGACTGTGAATCAGTGTCGTTTAACAATCTAATTAGAGGAGCAAGTCAAAACATGGAGTGTAGCCAATGTAAATCAGAAATGTCATCAACATTGTTTATACAAAGATATGGACAGTATGTAATTTTAATGCTGCAACGTTGTAGAGCTGATGGAAGAAAATTGGAAACTTTAATTAAAAATGTTGTAGCTGGTCAAGTTTCAATATCAGGAAGAACTTTTGTAGCTGTTGCAATTAATTTTCATGATGGACCTTCTACAACATCTGGACATTACACTGTTCATTTAAAATGTCTGAAAGGTTGGATACATTGTAATGATAGTCAATTAGTTTTTAAGCAACGTTTGTCTAAAGAGTTACCAAATTCTTACCTAATATTTTTAAAGCCAAAATTTTAAGTTCAAAATTTGGACTTTTAGGATTACTGCTGTTAAGGTACATTAGTCTGGTGTTGTAGAGTATTTTGTAAGTGAGGGTGAGGAGGTTAAAGGTTATCCTCTTGTTGATATTAGGGCAGTGTAGGTGTATTAGGTGGCGAGTGATGTGGCTGCAGCAGGGAACATTCATAATCAGTCAGGTGGTGGTCTTTTGGATTTGTTGTAGTTGTTGTAGGTGTTTGGCTGGAATTCATGTGTAGAGTTTTTTGCCACAGTGTAGTCTACTGCTGATGAGGTACTGTGTCACTGTTGGTAAGGATCCACTTGTACATGTTGCGGAGCATCTGGAGGGTGGTATGGCAGTACGAGGAGACGGTGTAGACTTGCTTACACATGGAGAGGGAGGAGTTTAGGATGAATGCTAGGTTGTGGACATGGTTGGTAGGTGTTGGTACTGTCCACAGTGTAGTGAGCTAGCAGGAGTCGTCAAAGGCTGAGGGGGTGGGTCTGAGGATGAGTACTTTTATTTTGTGTGACATCTTGTTTAGAGATCTTCTCTTTATGTTGTTGGTGATGTCCTTCATTGTGTCGTGGAGGTTGCTTTTGGTGGTATGTGAATTCTTGGTGAGGAAGAGGATGAGCTCTATGTAGGAGATGATGTTGAGGTTGTGATGGTGGGCTACTTGTGTGAGGGTGGCCATGTAGATGTTGAATAGCGTCGGGATGAGGGATGAGCACTGGGAGACGGAGCAAATGGTGTCGGTGGTTTTGGATCAGAAGGCTGGGAGGCAGACGCTCAGGATTACTATTGAACAATTACCAAACTAAGAATTTGACGCATACTATTTGGCCATGTGGAAAAGTAAATGAAACCATAAAGGACTTGTTGTTATATATTTTGTCAGCATATATTTGTAAGTAATATTATTTACAGTGTATGAAAATTAATCATAATGTTTTGTTATGTTATGATTGTTTGAGATGTGTCATATTTACTTAAGCAATTGCTCTTAGAAAAAACATTTAAGATATGTTTTATTTCTATTTTTTAGATTGTTAATGAGAATGTTGAATGCTTTTTTTAAGATAATCTTATTGATTGCCATTTTTTGCCCACTGTTATGTGATGAGTACTATTGAACTCACTGTTTCTAGTGAAATTCAATATATTCTGAGCACAGCAAAAAAGGCAAATGTAATAGTTTACAAATTATTTTGTGTTGTAAAAGATATATTGTAACTGTATTTTTTGTGTCTTCCACAGATGGTAATTTAATAATATATATATTTTTTATTATTTAATATGCTTACGGTAAGTACAAGTAACTGTTAAAAATAGTGGAAGGAACAAAACATGGACGGAGAAGATAAGTGTGTAAAGATGGTTTGTATCTTTTAAAGATATTTCAAAAAATTATATACTGAGTGTACCTGTCAGAACCCCTCATCAATCAGTGTATACAATAATGACTTATCTAAACCCGAGCTGCTGCAGGAGAGATGAGGAATCCGCAAGGAAACATACTTGGAGTGCTTTAGTGCAACAGAGGAATTCTAAGATGGCCGCTTCGAGGAAAGACACGGTGGTGGTCTAGCCATGTACCATCTAACAAGTGCGCACTTCACCTAAGATGTTCCTGAGTTCAGACCCGTTTTTAATTGCTTCATAGAGATTCCTGAAGAGAACGCACAAATATTTGTGAGAGAGTTAAAGAAGGTTCCCAGTTAAACTTACCTTAGTTATCGTGCCCGCACCTAGAATTCAGCTTCCGAGTTGGAAGAAGCCTGCACATTGCACAGCGGTTGATTTTCCCGTTACGGCTCTTTCAGGGCAGACGGACTCAGTCGTGTTCAGCACCTGAAGAGCAGAGAGAACAAGAAACCATACAAGAAACCTAAGTGATACCTTATAGTTGACAAAGGTATATTCTTGGAAAATAATCGTATGACAAGTTACTGAGTGACTAAACTTACCTGACATTATAGAGAATATTGAATATATTCACTCGATTCATTTTCTCTAACCTAAAACAAGAAACAATAAAATTTGTGATGAGCAAGAACACATTGAGTAAGGAATACCAGAAACACTGTTGAATTAAGAAGGAACATTAGTGAAAAACACAAGATATTCAAGGGTTGACAGAATAGATAACAAGCAACTGCATAAAGAAAGGTTAGTAGAAGAACACAAGGAAATTAATAATATAAAAATTAGACAATAAACTGAGAGGCCTAGGTTAATGACTGTTACGTAATTATAGGTTATAAGCAGTGAGAAAAATAAAGAACCGCAAGGTACAAGGTTGCAGATAAGAGGCTAGTTCGAAAGTCGAAGGGATAGGTAATTAGTAGGGTTAGACTAAGTTATAGATGAGGAATAGAGATAGAGTAAAAACATGAAGTATTGAAAAAGTAGTGTGATAAAATATACACAGATACACAGTGTTATTCTGGACAATGATTAGTATCTTTTGCATTTTACTAAAACACATTTACTATTTTGGAATTGGTAAGGTGAATAATCATATTCTACATTTTTTAGTAGTGTATTTTACTATAATAGCCTGAGTCTTTTCCTATAGTCATAAGGAGTGACTGGTTTCAAAATTTAAGAAAAGCTAGGAACAGGATATCTTTATAAGTAATTATATTTATATAACTTTGCAAAGGACTAAAACTCTACTAATGGAATGTTATTAGATAATAGTATTTATAGAGTATTTTTTGTAGGCCAAAATAGGTGAAAATGGTAGTTTTGTATTATATATTACGAAAAGTGATAAAATTAACTGTTTATATTTTTATACAAGGAGCAAGAACATAAAGGAAAAATGATGGAAAGAGAACAGCCTCATACAGAGGAGATTTTGGATATTACATTGAGTATAATTGAATAACTAATCGTATCTGTCACAGGCAATGAGAATGAAGAAGGGGAAATTAGTGCTGCAGACATGAGGTGTGATTTCGAAGACGAAAGCTTTGATGGAGATTTTCTGGAAGCATTAAATTATGTTGAAATTTTAGAACAAATAAATTCAGAAACTGCTAACGAGGGAATTGATCTGAATGACATATCTGATGAACTTGTATTGGAATGTGTGTTAAATTATGAGATGTTACAAGAATAAATGTATTGTTTAAAAATAATAAAGGTTTGAACACTATCTACTAATGTATTTATTGTACTAAAAGTGAAGCACTTATAGATTCAATTATATATTCTTTAAATGTTTGTATTGATTTAAAATATGCAAAGTGGGTCTGAGGGTATGGATTGCTTAAAATCTGTATGAGTATACATGCAGTCTTGTATGCACCTGCAAACTTGTGTTTTATGCCTTCAATTCCCCAGTCTGCATTCCTTAGACTTCCTCCAAACACTCTGACACTGCTGTTTTAGTATTGTAGTGAGCCAGTCAGCAGTATGTTTTTTTCCATTGTACCGTGGTAAAACTGAATCTGTAATAAATTTAGTGAGGAACTTTCTTTGCAGAACTGTAATGATCCAGTCACTATCTAGATACTGTACCGTGGGACAAAAATGGCACATATATGTGATGTATCTGTGCTGTAAAGGTGGTGTATTGTTTGAGTTATGTTGCAAGTGCAACGCATCTGCAGCAATGCTCTGGGGGCGCGATGCTCAGACTGCTGTGTCAATCCTTACACCTGCTTGAAGGTAGTGCAGGGTTTTGACACAGCATTAGCCCAAAAGTGACAAAGTGAAAACTTGTAGATTTCAGTCAGCCACTTTTACGAGGTGTTCCTGCACCAGAACGCCCCCCCCCACCATGTAGGAATGTCTCCTTCTGGTACAGGGATTTACAATGTGACGCACCTCCCAGATACGTCACATTCTAAATACCACATACCATGGCGCATCTTTTGCACCACCGCTTCATCAGAAAAGTGATGCAATGGTGGTGTAAAAGAGGCACAAGAGTGTTGTAAATCTGCTCCTAACAAACACTTACAAATTCACAGAGGCAGTTTCACAAGCAGTGTATTCTTTTTGTTATTATTTTACATAAAAAATATGAAATGTAACTTTAAAAATAAAATAAATATAAGTATTTATGATAAAAATGTAGGAAATTACTATAAAAAGAAAGAAATATAATAATTAGTACATTTTAAAATTATCATTTACAAAACCTTTGAAATTCACTGAAAAAACCATAGGTTTCAGGCACGTTATAGTTAGGAATAAGCATTTAAAAAACCTTAGAAATTCACTGAAAAAACCTTAGGTTTCACCCATGTTATAGTTAGCTGGACATTTCACTCATACCAAACCTTTGAAATTCCCCCGTTATAGTTAGTTCAGCTAACTATAACTCGCGCACCGGCAATGCACAGCTGATTACATCACATATTACATCACTCATGAAATGGTCAGTGACATCACTCATGACATCACTGATGACATCTCAAATGACATCACTGATGACATCACTCATGACATCACTGATGACATCACTGATGACATCATCTTTGTGAAAGAGTGGCAGACGTCCTCTCACCCTAATATCACCTTTGATACACACATTCAAAAATAGGAACTAACATTTTCCAAAAAATGGAGATACCAATACCAGTTACAACAAATTATTTAGTAATTCCAACATCTACATACACATTCACTCATTCACCAGTAGTTCTATATGGTCACTCATACATGTACTCACTATTCATATGTACTCATACACGTATACATCCTGTTACACACCTACACTTATATATAGAGTTATTCACACACATACTCACGCATGGAAATAAACATCCATTTACTTGCATATACAGGTCTATACACACCACTACACTTATTTCTACAGAAACGTACACATACTTACTCTCTTAAACAATCAGTTATAGAAACATATACTTATTTATACAGGAACTCTTCCAATCTGTCACTGTCATATATCCTTACTTATATACATCAATACTCACATATACTAATTTAAAACATTTGCACTTACTCATAAAGATACTATTGAGGCAGTCATTCAGTTAGTAACACACCCATACACACACTCATTCACCCATACAGTCCTGAACAGATGTTGTCTTCAAAACATATACAAAGAGTGAGTCACTCATTCATGCATCTGTGCACTAAGTAATAACCCTCACCGAACCATACAGACACTCATTCTGATACTCAAAAATCCAAATAATAACCCATATAGACACTCATGTAGCTACTCACTAACCCATGCAGCCCCTTATACACAAAGTGTGACACTGAAACAAATATTTACATATTTAAAGATTACTCGCTAATACATGTATTCACTAAGATATACTTAATAAGTCAGTTATGCAATCATTTTTACTAAAAAAACATCCATTTAGACACTTATTTACCCATTTATTCTTCCATCGACCTTTAGATATACATATATAAAAAATATGTATTTTTTAGAAAGACACACATTCACTGGATGATGTCATCAGTGATGTCAGAAGTGATGTCATTTGAGATGTCATCAGTGATGTCATGCGTGATGTCACTCACCTTGTCATGAGTGATGTAATATGTGACGTCAACAGCAGTGGATTGCGGGCACGCGAGTTATAGTTAGCTGAACTAACTATAACGGGGGAATTTCAATGGTTTTGTATGAGTGAAATGTCCAGCTAACTATAACATGGGTGAAACCTATGGTTTTTTCAGTGAATATATATATATATATTTATATATATATATATGTATATATACACATATATATATTACCTACCTACCAGGTAGTTATAGTCAGGACGTAGTTTCCATAGGAAATCCGCACCATTCTATTTGGAATAACTTTGGCGCCGGTCGACGAATCTTCGTGAAATTCTCCAAGAAGTTGGGGCGCTCTGCTCCGCTCCTATCCTTAAAGTTTCAGGGTTATTTGTCAAGTGGGGGCTGAGAAAAAACAGGTGTCCCAAAACATGTTTTCCCCGTGCAATTTTCCATAGGGATCTTCAGACACGGCTACAGCCTGAACTGCTGAACGGAATTACACCAAATTTGACGGTAGAGTTCGGTTCGCAGATTACGCTTTTTGTTAAATGGTGTAAATCCGTTCAGTAGTTCCTGAGAAAATCTAAAGTAAAATCAGAGATATATCTATGGACGAAGTACCATACGCGTATCGTCCGTGGATTATACGCGTACCATTACGAGCACGAGCTGCTTGCTAATTGGCTGTCAACTGTCTGTCAACACTCCAAATCAGGAAGTGTTGGCAGCCATCTTGTGTCTCGGTAGAACCGAGGCACAAGAAAACTGAAAAACAAGTATGCAAAAGACGCATAGGGCAGGGTCCAAACACTCTTACCCCCTAGGCCTGCTGTGGGGGTCCCACAAGGACCCTCGAGGCCCAAAACATATTTTTTTTAAATCGCCTTACATGTGTACGGTACCAGTACAGCATGAAAAAGAAAAAAAAACGAAGCCCGCTTTATTGTTATTTTGCCCCGGGGGGACCAAATCCCGGGGGCAATGTATTTATTTATAATGGGGGCCCAGAGGGGCCCCCAATCCCGGGGACCGCCACCCCCGGGGCTTCTTTTAAAAAATAAAAAAAAATACCTGTGTGGGGGGCTTAAGCCCCCCCACACGCCCTGGGGACCGCCACCTCCCCGGGGCACTACATTTTAAAATTGCGGGGGTCCGTGAAGGACCACCCAGCCCGGGGGACCACCACCTCCCAGGTCTTTTAAATGTTGGGAGGGGGGCCCCCCTCCTGAAGCCTTGTGGTGGCCCTGGGGACCACAACCCCCCAGGGCCGGCTCCTGCAGTGTTCCGGGGTGCTTCCCTGGGACACTGTAGTTTGCTATGGTAGGGCTGGAGCCTCGCGGCTCCCGCACTACCGTAGCAAACTGCTTTTCTATTTGGAAGAAAGAACAGGTTAACCTGCTCTCTCTTGCAAACAGGAAAACAGATTGCTTTTCGTCAGGGGGAGCAGCATGTTAGCTGCTCTCCCTGATGAAAAGCAATGCTGGCTCCCGAAGGAAGCAGGGAGCCGGCTGGGACCGTGGGGGCATTGGGGCTCCCCCCACGGTCCCCAACATTTTATATGAGCCCCGGGGGATGGGGTCCCTGGGGATAATAAAAATTAGTGATAGGGGCTATTTTTTCTTTTTACGGTAAAATTAGAGTACGCGTACCAAGCGCGGCTGTACCACGTATGCTGCAGGGTTTCTAAGTCGTCCCGTAGGCGAACCAAGCAAGAAAAAAACAATTAAAAAAATATAATTTTCAGATATCTATCAAGGTGATGTGTTTAGATGTTGATTGGTTCTAACAAGAGCTTTTCTCTTTATTGGTACTTATAAGTAAATATCTATGCAGAGTCTAAACTTGTATCCCCAGTCTGTATCTTTACACTTCCACCAAACACTCTGTCACTGCTGTTGCACTATTGTAGTAACCCATTTAGCAGTATGTGCTTATCCATTCACTGTGCTAAAACTGAACCACTTGTAAATTCAGCTAGGCACTTTCCTTGCAGAACTGTAATCATTCAGTCAGTACCCAAGTACTCATGCAGCAAAGTAGGCCTCAAGGCATGCACTACTTCAAACCCCTATACACTATGCATGCAGTCTTCTATCCACCTGCAAACGTGTTTGTTATACCTTCAATTCCCCAGTCTGTATCCTTACACTTCCACTAAACACTCTGTCACTGCTGTTTCAGTATTGTAGTGAGCCATTCAGCAGTATGTGCTTATCTATTCACTGTGCTAAAACTGAAGCACTTATAAACTCAGTCAGGAACTCTCCTTGCAGACTGTAATCATTCAGTCAGTACCCAAGTACTCATGCAGCAAAGTAGGCCTTAGGGCACGGACTGCTTCAAACCCCTAGACACTATTCATGCAGTCTTCTATCCACCTGCACACTTGTCTTTTATACCTTCAATTCCCCAGTCTGTATCCTTACACTTCCACAAAACACTCTGTCACTGCTGTTTCAGTATTGTAGTTAGCCATTCAGCAGTATGTGCTAGTCTATTCACTGTGCTAAAACTGAAGCACTTATAAATTCAGTCAGACACTCTCCTTGCAGAACTGTATTCATTCAGTCAGTACCCAAGTACTCATGCAGCAAAGTAGGCCGTAGAGCATGGAGTGCTTCAAACCCCTATACACTGTGCGTGCAGTCTTCTATCCACCTGCAAACTTGTCTTTTATACCTTCGGTTCCCCGGTCTGTATCCTTACACTTCCACCAAACACTCTATCACTGCTGTTTCAGTATTGTAGTGAGTCATTCAGCAGTAGGTGCTTATCTATTAACTGTGCTAAAACTGAAGCTCTTATAAATTCAGTTAGGCACTCTCCTTGCAGAACAATAATCTTTTAGTCAGTACCCAAGTACACTTGCAGCAAAGTAGGCCTTAGGGCATGGACTGCTTCAAACCCCTATACACTATGCATGCAGTCTTCTATCCACCTGCAAACTTGTCTTTAATACCTTCAATTCCCCAGTCTGCATCCTTACACTTCCACCAAACACTGTCACTGCATTTGGATAACCATTGTGATAAAAGCATTTGGTAAGTTAATGTGTTTGGTGAGTCAGCTTTGTGCAGTAAAGTGCCGTAGTAAAAAATGTAGAATGTGTGAAGTCAGTTTTCCAGTTGTAGAGTAGTTAATAGTGTTGCTTGTTTAGAATTAGACTTGTGTTTCAAATCTACAATTTTCCAGTCAGTATACATACATTACTGCAAACTCTCTGGGGCAGATTTACAAGCCTTTTGTGCGTCTTTGTGCTGCCATTGCGTCACTTTTTTGATGCAATGTTGGCACAAATAATGCAGCAAATTGCTTATGTATTTGCAAAATAAGTCAGGGTTGTGCTCCGAAATGTAGTAGTTATATACATGGAATGTGTGCAGTCACTTTACCGTTTCTAGATTAGTAAATCTGTTTTGGTAAAATGCAAAGTCTAATATTTTTTGTCTAGAATCACACTGCATCTGTGTGCATTTAGGAATAATTTTGAGTGACATTTTTTTGTATTTTTGTGTTTGCAGACACATAACTGCTTAAAAATCTATCCTTTTTTCAAGTTTTGATAGAATTAGAAACGAGTTATTGTTTTTGTATTTGCAAAATGACTCATGGTTGTACAGTAAAATGCAGTATTTATATTTCTGGAATGTGTGCAGTCATATTAGCCCTTCAAGAGTAATTTATAGTGTTGCTTGTCTAGAATCAGACTTGTGTTTCAAATCTACAATTCCCTAGTCAGTATACATACACTGCTGCAAACACTCTGGGGCAGATTTACAAGCCCCTTGTGCCTCTTTGTGGTTGTATTGTGTCACTTTTTTGATGTAATGTTGGTGCAAATAGTGCAGCAAATTGCTTATGTATTTGTAAAATGAGTTAGAGTTGTATAGTAAAATGCAGTAGTTAGATATTTAGTAGGCCTTACGGTATGGACTGCATCAAACTCCTATGCACTATGCATGCACTCTTGTATATACTAACACACTTGTTTTTTATACCTTCAATTCCCCAGTCTGCTTATCTATTCACTGTGCTAAAACTGAAGCAGTTATAAATTCAGTCAGACACTCGCCTTGCAGAACTGTAATTATTCAGTCAGTACCCAAGTACTCATGCAGCAAAGTAGGCCTTAGCGCATGGACTGCTTCAAACCCCTATGCACTATACATGCAGTCTTCTATCCACCTGCAAACTTGTCTTTCACACCTTCAATTCCCCAGTCTATATCCTTACACTTCCACCAAACACTCTGTCACTGCTGTTTCAGTATTGTAGTGAGCCATGCAGCAGAATGTGCTTTATAAATTCACTGTGCTAAAACTGAAGCACTTATAAATTCAGTGAGGCACTCTCCTTGCAGAACTGTAATGATTAAGTCAGTACCCAAGTACTCATGCAGCAAAGTAGGCCTTAGGGCATGGAGTGCTTCAAGCCCCTAAACACTATGCATGCAGTCTTCTATCCACCTGTAAACTTGTCTTTTATACTTTCAATTCCCCAGTCTGTATCCTTACACTTCCACCAAACACTCTATCACTGCTGTTTCAGTATTGTAGTGAGCCACTCAGCAGTATATAGCTTATGTATTTGCAAAATGAATTAGAGTTGTATAGTAAAATGAAGTAGTTAGATATATAGTAGGCCTTACGGTATGGACTGCTTCAAACTACTATGCACTATGCATGCACTCTTGTATCTACTTCCACACTTGTTTTTTATACCTGCAATTCCCCAGTCTGTATATTTACTCTTCCACCAAACACTCTGTCACTGCTTTTGAACTATTGTAGAACCCATTTAGCAGTATATGCTTATCCATTCACTGTGCTAAAACTGAACCACTTATAAATTCAGTCATGCACTCTCCTTGCAGAACTGTAATCATTCAGTCAGTACCCAAGTACTGGTTCAGGAAAGTAGGCCTTAGGACACGCACTACTTCAAACCTCTATGCACTATGCATGCAGTCTTGTATCCACCTGCTCACTTGTGTTTCACACCTTCCATTCCCTACTCTGTATCCTTACACTTTCACCAAGCACTCTTTCACTGATGTTGCACTGTTGTAGCGACTCATTCGTCAGTGTGTAGTAATCCATTCACTGCATTAAATCACTAAGGTGAAGATTTACAATGACTGGCGCATCCCCAGGGATATGCCATTTATTGTGCGCCATGCCACCGCCACCATGTATGTGCCGCATTTATAATGCGGCTCACCATGGGGCAAAAATGGCACAGATGCTTGACGCATCTGTGCCGTTAAGGCTGCGCATTGCTGGAGTTGCGTCGGAAGCGCGACACAGCTCCAGCAATGCTCTGCGGGCCCTATGCTCACAATGCTTTGTCAATCCTTACGCCTGTTTCAAACAGGCGCAGGGTTTGACGCAGCATGGGCCCAAAAGTGACTGAGTGAAATCTTGTAAATTTCACTCAGCCACTTTTAGGAGGCGTTCCTGTGCCAGAACACGACCTCCCCCCGTGCAGGAACGCCTCATTCTAGCGTGACGCTTCTCCCAGATGCGTCATGTTGTAAATACCCCGCACCATGGCGCATCTTTTGCACTGCCGCTGTGTCACAAAAGTGACGCATCGGCGGCTTAAAAGAGGCGCAAGTGGGTTGTAAATCTGCCCCTAACACTTACAAGTTCACCCAGACAGTTTCACCAGCAGTGCAAAGGGAAGCATAGACTTGTAACATATTGATGTACATATGATACATTCAAGTGCTTCGGAAGTACTACAGTATACTGTAAGTAAACACCTTATAGACTTATGCTGTAGCACTTCCTTATAGTTCTACACTTTCACATTCACCATACACTACTAATGTATTCTTTTATTCATTTATGCACTACACATTCATTCAAAAAATCTTTTACACACTATTATACTAATGTAGCTCTTTTTTTGACCGGTGCAGTTGGTTCTTAAAATAACTTTTTTTTAACTTTTTTGTACTTTTGTATATTTTTGATTTTTTAAAGTTTTTTATTTTTTTGTTTTTTTAAAGGAAAAAAAGGAACTGTGCAAACAAAAAAGTCTGCAACGGGAACAAATAAACAAAAACAAAAAAAATTACCAGCGGGAGCAACAGTGCTCCTGTTTGCACCTGCAAATCAAATCAATTGATTGTTCCCCATAGCACAATATCTCTTTACAAAATTTGCAAAGAATTATCAGGTCTGCAAAACCGGGTCGGATGTGCGGATGCGGGCTTCAAGATCCTGCAGATGTGCTTAGTTGAGCTGCTGGAGTCTCCTCTCTAACTCTGGTGCATGCAGCACGAGCATAGTTCACTGGATGCTGATTTTTTACATGCCTTACCATGCTGGCAGTTCCGAGGAGTAATGTTTATTGGGATTCCCTCGAGAGAGCACGACTGAACAGATCTTGCAGGTAAGTTTCGCTGTGTTCACTTTTTTTTCTCCTTCTGGAAAGGAAAACATTTTCCAGATTAGTGCCTCCTTCCTCTTTGTGGGTGGGTCTTCTGCCACAAATTCTTCCTCAGAAGAGTGTTCAGAAATATCTTCTCCTTGCTGGGCAGCCATGATGAAGATATGAAGAAAGAGCTCCTTCACAAAAAGGTGTTTCTTCAGTGAAGGTCAAAGAAGAATGATTAAAATGGGTGGGGTCCTTCAACAGTTAGAATAGGAAGTATTATGAACCAATCAAATCTGTTGTTTTGAAGTCACATGGGCGTAGGGTGCGCTTACGGTGCACGTACGTACAACTTACCCCGCGATTTGCGTAATTGCTTTTAAAAGTAATAGACGCTTATTAAAACTCAATGAATACTATTACCATGGTTATCCCAGATAATGTCTTCCCTTAATATTTACATTAAATACATAAATATATCTTTTTAAACATTTAGAAACTTTCACGGAGTACGCGTACAGGGCGCCGTACAAACGTACCTGACGTCACGCGGAAGCGCTAATGCGACACGCAAAGTCAAAATGTATTCGTAAAGTATGCGTGCGTACACGTACAGTATGATTACAGATGCAAAGGATGGTGCGAGGTCGGTACGCGTACCGTACGTTTACCGCAAAAAAAGCAACAAAAAAATATATAGAAATTAATTTTAATATACTGAAAAATAAATAAAAACATTTTTTTTTATTTCGTTTTTTATTATTTTACATTAAAAATATGTAATGTAATTTAAAAAATAAAATAACTAAAAAGAATTATAAAATATGTAGGAAATTAATATAAAAAATAAATATAACAATTAATACATTTAAAAATTGGCATTTACAAAACCTATGAAATTCACTGAAAAAAAACAGGTTTTAGGCACGTTATAGTTAGGAATTAGCATTTAAAAAACCTTAGAAATTCACTGAAAAAACCATAGGTTTCACACGTTATAGTTAGCTGGACATTTCACTCATACAAAACCATTGAAATTCCCCCGTTATAGTTAGGTCAGCTAACTATAACTCGCGCGCCCGCAATCCACTGCTGATGATGTCACATATTACATCACTCATGTCATGGTCAGTGACATCACTCATGACATCACTGATGACATCTCAAATGACATCACTGATGACATCATCCTTGTGAAAGAGTGGCAACCCTCCTCTCACCCTAATATAACCTTTGATACACACATTGAAAAATAGAAACTAAAATGTTCAAAACAATGGAGATACCAATACCAGTTAGAACAACCTATTCAGTAATTCCAAAATCTAATTGCACATCCACTCATTCACCAACAGTTCTATATAGTCACTCATACATGTACTCGTTCATCATATGTACTCATACACCTATACATCCTGTTACACACCTACACTTATACATAGAGTTACTCACACACATACTCACACATGCAAACTCTTCCAATCTCTCACTCTTATATATACTCACTCATATACATCAATACTCACATATACTAGTTTAAAACATATGTACTTACTCATAAAGACACTATTGAGACAGTCATTCACTCACTAACACACCCACACACACACTCATCCACCCATACAGTCCTGCACACATGCTCTCTTCAAAACACATACAGTGAGTCACTCATTCATGCATCTATGCCCTAAGTAACATCCCCCACCGAACCATACAGACACTCATACTGATACTCAAAAAACCAACTAATAACCCATATACACACTCATGTAGCTACTCACCAACCCATGCAGCCACTTATACACAAAGTGAAACACTGATACAGATATTTACATATTTAAACATTACTCGCTAATACATGTATTCACTAAGATACACTTAATAAGTTAGTTATACAAATCAATTTTACAAAAAAAAACATCCCTTAAGACACTTATTTCCCCATTTATTCTTCCACCGACTTATACTGGGTTTTGACTTATACTGGGTGCTCCCTTGTGTCTGGACAAAGCTATACCTCTCTGAAGAGATCTAATTAGAGCGAAACACTGGGTCAGGGTTTGCTTTTACTCATTTCAGGTTGGCTTGAGTTGGTATTTTAACAATTCAGAGCTAATCCTATGCTTAAAAACTTTGATAGAAAAACAGACATTTGATGTGAACAGATGTAGAGTGTCGCTGGTGTTGAGTGCTCTAGCAGGATCTGCTTTCCACCTAAACTGAGAACTACCCAGAGTTCTCTCCTTCTTTTTTGCATAATCTATGCGTCACTCTATGCCTAAAAGGGTTTTGTTTTGACTTATACTGGGTGCTCCCTTATGTCTGGACAAAGCTATACCTCTCTGAAGAGCTCTAATTAGAGCGTAACACTGTGTCAGTGGTTGCTTTTACTAATTTCAGGTTGGCTTGAGTTGGTATTTTACCAATTAAGAGCTTTTACAGCTCGGCAAGGACAGCATTGTGCTAGTCCTATGCTTAAAGACTTTGCTGTAGAAATGGCAAAAGACTTTGTCCTTTTCTATCTCGGCGTGGATGGCACTTTGCTAATCCTATGCTTAAATACTATGATAGAAAAACAGACATTTGAGGTGAGCAGATCTAGAGTGTCGCTGGTGTTGAGAGTGCTCTAACAGGAGCTGCTTTCCACCTAAACTGAGAAGTACCCAGAGTTCTCTCCTTCTTTCTTGCATAATTTATGAGTCACTCTATGCCTGAAAGGGTTTTGTTTTGACTTATACTGGGTGCTCCCTTGTGTCTGGACAAAGCTATACCTCTCTGAAGAGCTCTAATTAGAGCGAAACACTGTATCAGGGGTTGCTTTTACTCATTTCAGGTTGGCTCGAGTTGGTATTTTAACAATTCACAGCTGTAATACTGTGCCTGGAGTGATAAATGGCTTTTGTCATTATATCAGACTTCGTCTAAAGGCATCCACTTTCACTTCGGACAGACGTACTCAAATCCAAGGTTCTTTGTGCAGTCAAATTTTATTTGTTGCCCTGCATCTCCGCCATTACGCGTTTCAGCCCCCCCTGGGCCTTGATCACATGACGAATTGCATATTTTTTTAATCCCTATTTAAAATGGTAGTGCAAGTCAAAGCGTGTTGCTGCTTCAATGAACATGGAAAAATACTACAAGATATTTAGCAACACTGAAAGGTGCTACAAAATGTTCACCATGTGCAAAAAAGCGTCACATTTGATCCTAATAAATACATGAATGTGCAATAAATATATCAATAAATATACGCATAAGTGTAAGCATAAGACCTGATATTTGGCATTTTAAATCTATAAAACACATTCAAAAATGTGAATTGTAAAAAAGCTAAAAATATCAATATTCATAACAATCATATTTTGATCATAAATATTATTCAGTCTATGTTGCACCAGGACCACTGCTATGTAATATTCAACACATTCAATTAGTCAAAAATAAATGCGGTTTCCTTTTACTTATATGGTGTCAAGATGGTCTTCTCTTTGTATTATATTGCTCTCAGTGTAATTATGCCCCGGTGGGCAGACAATCACTCCATATTGAAAACAGTCAACAACTGTGCTATGCAAGAAAACGTAGCAATACCAAAGGGGATGATGGACGGAGTGTTGAACAATGCAAGCACTCACCCCCAGTTAACTGATCTGGGTTTAATCCACCATCAATCTTTAGCTCATCCGCCACTCCAATTCAGATAGGGCCATATGCAAATCAGTCTGACCCTGTGCCTCATGGGAACAGTCCGGCCGAACTGCCAAGCCATGTCTTCCCTGGACCAGAAAAAAGCATCCTGGGACCGGTTTTTGGCTAATCAGCTGCCATCAGCCGGCTAGCTTGAATCTAGTGGCAAAGTGAGCAAGGGACTCACGTCTGAGCATACCCTGCCAACTTAGGGCGAACAAAGCAAAACCAAAGGGGATGATGTACGGAGTGTTGAACAATGCAAGCACTCACCCCCAGTCAAATGACTTTTTTTGTTTATGATATTGTGTTTATGTAGTTTTTTTGTTTACACTGATTGTTTTTGCACTGTTCTATTTGTAACAATCCTTATTCACAGAACTTGAATGCCATTTATAAAATTTACAAATGTTTTTAATGGAAGACATGAAATGAATAAGAAAAAAGGAAAAAAATAAGAAAATATACTATAACTGAAATAAAAAGATCTAAGAATTTTTGATATATAATTGTTTCAGTATATATTTATTTGGATGCTGTATAGTATGTATTGTTACATGTTGGTCTAGGGTCTATATACATTCTCAGAGTTTGCTACACTTCTTCTCCACATATAATCAGCTGCCATCAGCCAGGCTAGCTTGAATCCAGTGGCAAAGTGAGCAAGGGACCCACATCTGGGCATACATACCCTGCAAACTTAGGGCGAACAAAGCAATTCCAAAGGGGATGATGGACGGAGTATTGAACAATGCAAGCACTCACCCCCAGTCAACTGATCTGGGTTTAATCCACCATCATTCTTTAGCGCACTCCGCCACCCCAGTCCAGACATGGTCATATGCAAATCAGTCTGACCCTGTGCCTCATGGGAACAGTCCAGCCCGAACTGCCAAGCTATGTGTTCCCTGGACTGAAAACAAGCATCCTGGGACCGTTTTCTGGCTAATCAGCCATCATCAGCCAGGCTAGCTTGAATCCAGTGACAAAGTGAGCAAGGAAATGTGTCACCCACTTGAACCTTCCGGTTCAAAAAGTACTCAGAGCCATAAAGTGTAAAAATGATAAATAACAAATTCATATAGTTAAAAGGGTTTAGGTTGTAAATGCAAAACAAGGGAAATATTGGTCGTCCGTGCATATGCAGTATTTCATTTTCTAAGATTAAGCTGGCGCTACTACAGTACATCAAATATTGAAATGCCCCTATACACCCACTATAAGCAAGTGTAAACGTCTTCACTCGCATTGAGCCCTGCTGGTGTCTTTGTATCGAGCTCCAATATATATCTTGTTTCATGCAGACAGAGTTGGGCCTTGCGATTTTCTCCCCTTCTCAGAGGGGGAATCGAATCAATTACAAAGTACAGTAGGTGTGTTGGGTCACTGTCATGGCTCACCTCAAAGTGCCTAGCCACTGGATAGGCTTGATCCTTATTTGTAATTGCCCTTATGTGCTGGAGTATCCTTTTGTGTACTGGGAGCTTAGTGCTACCAATGTATCTTAAACCACAAGGACACTGCAGCACATATACACCAAACTCCGTCTTGCAAGTCAGTCTTTTACTGATGAATACCGGGTCTGACTTGAATGGGGTTGTATAGCTTGTTTTATTGTTTGCAAATTTGCAAGCTTTGCACGTCGGGCATTTGATGAATCCTTTATGTGAGGTAAGCCAATTAGTAGGGGATCTAGTTTTTGGGCTGTTTTTTAGAAGGCTATTACTCATAGACCTAGCTTTTCTGAACATCAGTTCCGTTTTTTTGGGCAGATATTTGCCCACAATTGGATCACTACGTACTAGGCTCCAGCTTTTGTTTAGTATTTTTCTAAGAGCTTGGTGCTGCTTGTTGTAGGTTAAAATAACTTTACAAGATGGTTCCAAGTGACCTGAGCCTTTTTCTTGTTCACTATTTCTAACAGCAAGTGCCTGATCTCTGGTGAGGAGCCTGGTTTTGTTTATGGCCCTATCAATGACCTTCGGAGTGTATCCCCTTTCTAGAAACCGGTTTACTGGCTCCCTGAGCCATTTGACAATCCTCCTCACTGCTGCAAATACGCCTCACCAGTAACATCTCTGTATAAGGGATGCTCTGCATCAAATGGCGCGGGTGATGGCTCGTAGCATGCAGCAGTGAGTTGCCAGCAGTAGGTCTGCGATATAGTCTGGTGGCAATCTTGTCATCCTTGACGTAAACCTCTACGTCAAGAAAGCACACTGAACATTTGCTAATACTTGCCGTGAATTGGAGGTTCAACTGGTTGTCATTGATCTGTTCAATAAACTGGAGAGCATGTGTCTCAGAACCCCTCCAGATTAAGAACAGATCATCAATATAGCGCAAACATAAGGGCACATGTTGATCTATTGTGTTTTTGAATTTTCTCATGAGGACCTGCTCCCCCCACAGCCCTATATGCAAACAAGCATAACTGGGAGAAAAGCAGGCCCCCATTGCATCTCCCCTAGTCTGCAGGTAAATTTGGTTGTCAAATTAAAAGAAATTCTGTTCTAGACATGTAGTAACCATATTGACTAACATTTTGTTATGCATGTACAAATATGCTGGTCTACGATTCAGATCGTGCTCTATGGCTTTAATGTCATCCTGTTGCCGAATAGATGTATACAGCGAAGTTACATCCATAGGTATTAGAAGTAGGTCTAAAATCCATTCACTTCCATTAATTTTCCTTAGGAAATCTGACATGTCTTGCAAGAAGGAAGGCAAGCTCTTTACCCACTCTTGGAGAAACTAATCTATATACCTTGATGTTTTTTCCATTAGACTGTTAATGGCCGAGATTATTGGCCTAGCAGGGGGTTTAGCTTAATTTTTATGAATTTTAGGGATAAAATAAAGAGCGGGGATAACTGGATATTCTTTCTTTTAAAAAACTATATTCATCATCACTCACCAGTCCCCCACTCTTCCCAGCCAATAGTTTGAGATAATAGTCATTCCATGCAGATTTTACAATATGGATATTGCTTTTTTTTATAACATTCATTATCACTTAATTGAATGTAAGCCTCCTCCATATACAACTTGCGCGGCCACAAAACAACAGTCCCTCCTTTATCTGATTGTCTTACTATAAGGTTATTGTTGTTTTGTAGCTTTTTCATGAGTTGTATGTAGCAGTGATTTTGTAGGCTACATATATGGCTCGCGTTGTTGATTGATTTGTATAGACGTTTCAATTCCAATGTAACCTGTTCATGATAAAACATCCAAATTGTCATGTAACATGACCGGTTGGAAAATGGACTTTGGTTTAAAAGGTGTTTTCACAGTTCCGCTCATGTCGGTCGTCTCCAAGCCAAGATTAGTCGTTGCAGCAAATTGTTCATTCAGTAGAGCCACAAGGTCCTGAAATAAAGTAACATCCCCTGCTGTAAAGAGGGATGGACTACCAATTGTTTGCTCCACAGAGTCTGGTTGCTTGTTTGCCCGTAACAGATGAAATTTGCGTAGTTTTAATTTCCTAATAAATCTAAAAACATCCATCCTGGTTTCCGACTAATTAAAACTACTTTCCGGGCTATACAAGAGTCCTAGTGTCAGCATTTGTTTTTCCGCCATTGTCAAGTTAATCTCTGTAAGGTTGACCACAGTGTTGGAATCTACTGTCTGTATCACTTTTGTTTGCGATTCCATCAGCCTCTTGTAGGTTTGTTGGTTGTCGGCCTTACGTCGCTGGCTGCGCATTCGTCTTTTGCTGTGCTTTTGGTTGGCTCTTTTGTTTTTTGGCCAGGCTGGGCTCGTGGTCTGAGTGTGCCCCTCCTGTCCTGGCACAGACAGTCAACCTCCTATGCCAGGGATGGTTTCTAAACCCCAATCCTGGAGCTCTTGACATTTCCCCCTCAGGCTCACTCTCTGGAGCGGAACGCAGATCTGATGCAAAAGATGATGCCAAGGCTGCCTCACCAGAGCCCACATAATTTCTTGGCTGGCGACTAATACCCGTTTTAGCTTTCACAGCATCATACTAGCTGGCAAATGTGAAAACCTGTCCATTCAAATAGTCAATTTTATATCGCTGAAATTTGTAGGCGTTACCTCTTTTAATTATTTCCTCATCTTTTTGTAGACGTACATGCATTTCATCCCTTAATTTTTTTATATTATCAGTTACTTCGTTCAGATCCTCTATTTGGCTTGTAGCTTCACACGATCACTCTCTGCATTTTTCACAAGAATCCGGACCAGCCTGCTGGAGGAATCAAGATTACAATCAGCCCACTCTGCCAACATATTGGGGTTCGGATTCCCGTAGCTTGGTGCCAATGTAATCTGTAAGCCTCTAGGGATCCTGCCTACCGCCAGTTAGCTTGATAGGGACCTGTGCTCCCACCACTTCGATTGCTCGGAGCGTATGAGCTTTCCCAATCTATTAAATAAGTCCCTTATATGTGCATTTCCCAATGGTGCAATGTTTTGTTGCATATTCAAGACCGATCCCCCAACTGGGGAATCACTAAACAATTCATTAGCCGCCTCCTCGCGGTTACGGAACGCATTTTGCTTTGTTCGCCCTAAGTTGGCAGGGCATGCTCAGACGTGAGTCCCTTGCTCACTTTGCCACTGGATTCAAGCTAGCCTGGCTGATGGCGGCTGATTAGCCAGAAACCGGTCCCAGGATGCTAGTTTCCGGTCCAGGAAAGACATGGCTTGGCAGTTTCGGCTGTACTGTTCCCATGAGGCACTGGGTCAGACTGATTTGCATATGGCCATGTCTGAACTGGGGTGGTGGAGTGAGCTAAAGAATGATGATGGATTAAACCCAGATCAGTTGACTGGGGGTGAGTGCTTGCATTGTTCAACACTCCGTACATCATCCCCTTTGGTTTTGCTTTGTTCGCCCTAAGTTGGCAGGGTATGCTCAGACGTGAGTCCCTTGCTCACTTTGCCTCTGGATTCAACCTAGCCTGGCTGATGACGGCTGATTTGCCAGAAACTAGTCCCCGGATGCTTGTTTCCGGTCCAGGGAAGACATGGCTTGGCAGTTCGGGCTGGACTGTTCCCATGAGGCACAGGGTTAGACTGATTTGCATATGGCCATGTCTGAACTGGGGTGGCGGAGTGAGCTAAAGCATGATGATGGATTAAACCCAGATCAGTTGACTGGGGGTGAGTGCTTGCATTGTTCAACACTCCGTCCATCATCCCCTTTGGTTTTGCTTTGTTCACCCTAAGTTGGCAGGGTATGCTCAGACGTGAGTCCCTTGCTCACTTTGCCCCTGGATTCAAGCTAGCCTGGCTGATTAGCTAGAAACCGGTCCCCGGATGCTAGTTTCCAGTCCAGGGAAGACATGGCTTGGCAGTTCGGGCTGGACTGTTCCCATGAGGCACAGGCTAGACTGATTTGCATATGGCCATGTCTGAACTGGGGTGGCGGAGTGAGCTAAAGAATGATGATGGATTAAACCCAGATCAGTTGACTGGGGGTGAGTGCTTGCATTATTCAACACTCCGTACATCATCCCCTTTGGTTTTGCTTTGTTCGCCCTAAGTTGGCAGGGTATGCTCAGATGTGAGTCCCTTGCTCACTTTGCCACTGGATTCAAGCTAGCCTGGCTGATGACGGTTGATTAGCCAGAAACCGGTCCCAGGATGCTTGCTTCCAGTCCAAGAAAGACATGGCTTGGCAGTTTGGGCTGGACTGTTTCCATGAGGCACAGGGTCAGACTGATTTGTATATGTCCATGTCTGAACTGGAGTAGCGGAGTGAGCTAAAGAATGATGATGGATTAAACCCAGATCAGTTGACTGGGGGTGAGTGCTTGCATTGTTCAACACTCCGTCCATCATCCTCTTTGGTTGTTCTTATGATCTGCACTAGTGAATTGAAGCCTTTACATGATTTCTGCTCGTTACTCAATTAAAACCAATCTAACATTGTATTTACCTATCAGTTTGATAACAAGGAGATTTTGTTTCCGGACATCAAACTGTATGTCAAAAATAGTCCAATTATGTCTGCTCTTTAGAGGAAACAGACTGCATGCAATTCAATACTGCATGCTCACAGGGCACACCCTAAGTCACCCTAAATCACACATTCAGTCTATTCACTTTGGAGAATTAACACGCATATGACGGAATTGCAGCAAGGAAGAGGTGTTTAAAACAGAAATGAGTAAGACATTGATGAGATTTACGGCCAGAGGAAATAGCACGGAGATAACTGAGAAGTCTAAGAAAAGGGTAATGGCTCTGGAACGTAACTGCTTACAGACCAAAAAACTAAGAAGAAAAATAATAAAAAACAAATGGTGTCAGTTATTACTCCCTATAATTCCATGTCACGTGTTGTACAAAATCCTCAACAAAAATTGGTATATTCTAAATGTCGATCCTATTGTGAATAATGTCATCGCAAACAGACCCAGTATTATTTACAAAAGGGGGCAAACAATACGGAACATACTTTGTCCAAGTTTCTATAATCCCAAAAAACAAAAGGAAGGGACACACTGGTTACACTCTCCACCAGTGGGCTTTTATAAATATTGACACTGTAATGTTTGCCCTTACACTGTGGACAGGTTCAAAACATTTAAATATAATACCACCATGGAATGTAAAACTCAAACATTCATGAACTGCAATACTAAATTTGTGGTCTAATGTGTCATTTGTGTATGTAACAGCATTTATATTGGCAGTACGGTTAGACCTTTGAAAGCAAGTATACACAAATGAATGAGAGCTATTAGGAATGGTAATATTAACTATCCAATGGTGGTTCATTTCAACAAAGTAGAGGTGGAGACAGGACACACTCTTTGTGGAAACTTGAAGCCACTTGGATCACTAAAGTGAGGTCAGTAGATCTCAGCCTAAAAAGAGCCAGAGAACTGTTTGTTTTCCTAAAAGATTGAACAAGGTGACACAATATGGGTGCTAACTACTTGTGCTGACTGTTTTAATTAGAGATGGTCTAAGTTACAATCTATGAGCATGTGCTAGCATCCCTAATTCCCATATGCACTGGTTGTTATTGCCAAATGCGAGCGATAGATTACATCAGACATGTATTAATAATTTGTTCATTGTGCACCTTGTGGCTCTACTGAAGTAGAAAAACCTGCCTATATTTGATGTAAAATGCATTTGCAGTTTCTTTAAAAACGATATAGAATGTTTGATTTCAACAAATATGTTGCTTGAAACTTACATGTATGTGAATCATGTAACAATTGCCATGCCCACAGGGACAGGTCCATTTGACGAAACTGTCTTCTTTAACACTTGTTTATTTCAAATAATTTTTTTTCACTGACTTATACGTCTGTGGGGTTTAACCGGCAATGTCACGGTAATTTTGACTAATTAATGTTGAGGTTCCGTGAATTCTGAACCTGTTTCATAAAGGTCATGGTTTCGTTACGAATTTGATATTAGCGAACCGTAACTAGTTAGTGCGGCAAGTATGAGTGTTTTCATCACGTTAGACCGATGGATTCACTACGTATTTAGGGATTTCGTTCTGAACCCTTGGGTTCCATTTTGTGTATGGCAGCCATTTTGTGGTTGCCCTCACATCGGCCGATGACTGTGGCTGAACAAGTCCTTTAAGTACATGTACCTCCAGTTCGTGCTGACTCCTGTTTGACCTGAGTGAACTGACCCTGTTGCCTGAAGCTGACCTTGTTAAACCAGTTCCTGCCCTTTAGCTGATCAAGATTAAGGAGCAGAGCACAGGACATCGTAAAACTTTATTGCACACAAATATGCCTTATCCTACTCACACCTGTTTCTGCTCCTTTCTTTATGGTCTATTTACGATGGGGATGTGCCCCTTTTTATTATGGGTTCGTTCGACCTGTCTTAAGAAGAATGTTGGGTTTGACCAATGATTGATCATAGGCCGGGTAACTGAAAAGTGGGTTTAACCGTCATGCGATACTTTGGGTGTGGATACATGTGATTGGACAGTTTGTAAATGTTAGGTATTTGTCTGGAATGTGATTTTTGGCATAAAAAGGGATGACTTGCTTTTTAGAATTGAGCAGTCTCCTGAGAACTCATACCGTGTTGAAATCTAGGACTTCTGTTACTGGCTGCAGCCAATAAATTCGATATTTGACGCCACCAAGAAGTTTCCATGTCTCTGTGTTCTAAGACAGGTGATACCCGAAGACTTTGGGCTTGCCTCTGGCGCCGCCGGGTCTTAAATAACCCGGTTCTTCAGTTGGCGCCCAACGTGGGGCGACTTCAGCGGTACCGGTCCAAGCCTGAACGTCGTGAGGAGCTTCGTGAGGAAATTCTGGAGGACGGCCACCACTTCATCGACCCCGGCATGTCGAATGTGGACTGAAGGTCTTTTCTGCGAGGCTTCCCGCTTTCCTGATGGCTACGAAGGACTGCTGCCCTGACTGTCGCCCTGTCTTGGACCCATTTGTGATGCTTTGTACGGCGAGACGATAGACGGATCTTCTGGTGGCGTGACTGATACCTCAGTTAAGTATAAGTGGGTCGCTCCCAGTCCTTAGTTTTTGGTTCTTTGGTTCTTAGTTTGTTTGGTCCTTAGTTTTGATTTGAAAATTGCAATTTCCAAAGCCGAGGGTCTTGTATATTTACGAGTGTATCGGTAGAGATAATCCCTTGAAGTTTGAAGACACGATTAGTGAGCGAAGATGCCTAATCGTAGCAAATTTGGTACTTGGTTTGGTTGTGGTTGCAACAAGGATTCCCGATTGGAGGATTCGTGTCCGATACCTCCGGTTGGAACTCCGACTTATGAGCTCTACTCTAAACACGGTGTGGGCCCCGTTACGTTCAATGAAGTATGGGTCCACTACACTAGAAAAGATAGTGTCTTACAATGGCCCCAACATGGTAGCTTTAATACAGAGATTTTAGACAATTTAGAAACTAAATTATTTAGGAAGAAAGCCCGGCCGGCAATGTTTGACTCCTTTCGCCTTTGGCGTAAAGAAGCCAGACAACGAGAAATAAAACAAGCTAAAAGAGATAAAAAAGAAAAGGGGTTGTCGATAATGCAAGCTGCCAGGCAGTTTAAAGAAGACGAAGAAGATAAAGCAATTGAGGTGTCAGATAGACAACATAATATGGCTATTGATAAATGTTATCCAGCATTGCCATCTCTTCTTGAGAATGCAACGAAGGACCCTGAGAAGGATCCTTTGATGTCACATTTGTTGAGATTACCACCCCCTTATGCACAGAGTGCTACGGCACCTCCGCAACCTCCAGCTGGTTTTTCCTCTTACGGCGCAGCCTCCTCTGGGGCCGCCGACTTTGCTATCGGTTTTGTCTGGAACTACTTTGCCTTATTCTCCTGTACCTTCAACTTCTCTTGCTACTAACCCTACGCTTCTATCACCTCAAAATACTTTGTCTCCTGTCCTTTAGACAGCTTCTCCTTCTGCTCGACAACGAATGACTGATACTGTTACTGGTCTTTTGTCTCCTTTCTTTGGGTCATTGAGTATGACCCCTGTCTCTGCACGTAAACAAATGCGTAGTTAGCTACCTGGTCCCGACGAACGGGCAGTGTTAGATCTCTTGGCTCGCAGATGGGTTTCAAATGTTTTGAGGTATAACTTAGAGTCAGTTATGGATATTTTCCAGCAGTGGGTAGCACCCAAGCAAAGGTATGTTTTCGAAGTTATGTGTACTTTCCTTCGTGAGGAATGGCAAGATAATGATTTGGGTCCAGTTCCTGTAGAATTGCTGAATGTCCAGTCTGAGTTTTCAAAAGGGACGATAGTGGGTCCCGGAATTGAGAATGCAGTTGCGATGGTATTTGCGTTAAGGAGCGATTTCCCTTCTCAGCGACTGTTTGAGCCTGATTCCGCAGTTAGGAGGAAAGTGAGACAGTATCCGATGAGAGAAGTTCCTCCAGTGTGGCAAATCTACTAAAGAGATACAGATATCATTTTTATACAGTAATACTTTAAAGTTTCTGTGTATAGAAATATACCATGCTGTTGGAAGAACGTTTTGGATGGTATCTATATATCACATCTCCTGTCACACCTTTGACATATAGTACCATTAGTGGTTAGAACTGTAGAAGGCACTTCTCCTAACCAATAATGTTTCTTGCTTTAATTTATTTGTCTTAGCTGCTGGTCTGAATAATGTTCCCCCAGCTATACCAGCACATTTTCAAAGAGTATGGGTACATGTGCCATGGAAGAGAGTAGAAGTTTTGGCCCTTAAACAGTATTTACCTGATCCCCGTAAAAATCCAGCTGGCTATTACAAAGAACTGTCCCAGACAGTTGACGCATGCATCATGAATTTAGCCGACATAGATATGCTGTTGGGTAATGTAGTACCTCAACCTCTGTGGGCAAAAATTAGTCATGAGGATCATGCAGTTGAATTACGTGACACATGGATCAGTATTGCTGCTGCAGACGCTAGACAGGTTGGTGGCGCTAAACCTGAGGCTTTAGTGGCAGATCTACCTGGCAGAATTATAGATCTTATGAAAACGTTGATGCCAGCGTTACGAGTAAATTGGGACAAGTTAGCAGCATGTAAGCAAAAGAAGGACGAAAGTGTATCTGATTTCTTCACTAGGTTTGAAGAGACATTTATGGATCATAGTGGTCAGGATATGAGTACGAAGGTGGGCAAAGATTGTTCGCAGATAAGTTCGTCTTTAACTTACTGCCTGAACTATGTAATAAGTTGAAAGATTCTGAAAATTATTGGGCTGTTTATTCGTCGGCCCAGATATTGGCAACTGCACAGTACTATGAGAATAGGGATAAGGACGAGAAAGATAGATTAGAGAAAAAGACTAAAGACTTGAAGACGAAGGTTCTTTTGCAGCAGGCGTATCCGCCTCGCTCGAATCAGCAAGAATCGCAGCAACGCCCACAGTTTCAGCAACCTCTGCCATTTCAGAGACCGCAACAGAACGTTGGGTATTTTCCTCCAAAACCCCCCTTGGGTTTGAATCAGTGTGCGTATTGTAAGGAGGAAGGACATTATAAAAATGAGCGCCCTGTGTTGCGACAACGTGCGAGTGGTATGACGGCCCCGAGAGGTCGTGGTGGTTTTCAGCAAATGTCTAGGGGTAGAGGACGTGGTACATTTCCTCAGAACGAACGTTCCTCTCCTCCACAAAATTCTATGAATTGCTTTGATCAACAGAAAATTGCATCTGGTCGGTCGACTCAGTACTATGCTGATGACTATTATGTTGAGAGTGAGAATGCTGAATATAATGATTGTTAGGACAGCCATAGACAAAGAGAGGGAGTAGTGTCGGTTCCAGTAGATCAGAGTGGGCCTTATGTTGCAGTAGTTACATCAGGTGTGGTAGAGACTTCTTTTGGATACTGGTGCAGCGAAGAGTTCTATCATGCACTCTAAACTCCCTGGCGCACCTTTGTCTGGCTTAACAAATGTTTCGGTAGGATTCTTTGGCGCCCCAGTTCGTAATCCAGTTTCTAGTCCCTTGTCTCTTTCTATAGGACCTTGTGAATTGGAAGCACCCCTCATTTTAACGACAGGTTGTGGCGAGAATTTGTTGGGCTTGGATTTGTTGAAAAGGTTGAATGCGACATTGCATTGTTCTCCTTCGGGAGTACAGCTTACATTAGGTAAGAGAGTGATCTCTCCGATGTATTTGTCTAAAGATCGGCTTCCACCGGAATTGCGTTCCCTCCCTGATACTCTTTGGGCTACTGGTCCTAATGATGTGGGTCTTTTGGAGATTCCACCTTACGTTGTAACGCTTAAAGCGAATGTTAAATTGCCACGTATCCCCCAGTATAGGATTTCTAGCGATGGTGAAAGAGCGCTTTTAGCAATCATTTATGATTTGATTGAGAAAGATGTGATTGAAGAAACGAGAGGTAATGTGTGCAACAGTCCTGTTTTGCCTGTCCTGAAACGCACTGACTCTTCTTAGCTACCTGTTTACAGGTTTGTGATCGATCTTAGAGAGGTCAACAAAATTGTCGTGCCACAGTTTCCAGTTGTTCCGGATATTACTGCTTTGTTGACTTTGATTCCTGCTTCAGCTGCTTGGTTTTCGGTTATAGATCTGAAGAATGCTTTCTTCAGCATTCTAATTGCTGAGGAAAGTAGAGATATTTTTGGCTTCTCTCTAGGAGGCCGAAGCTTCCAGTTTAAGAGAGCTCCCCAGGGCTATTGCGAAAGTCCTTCTATTTATAGCCAGGCTTTGAAAACTCAACTTGATACTCTTGTGTTGCCTTCTGGTGCTGCTCTTAATCATGTGTGGATGATCTGTTAGTGGCCGCTGATGATGAGAAAACTTGTAAAGAAGCTACTCTTTCTTTGTTGCGACATTTGTCGGACTTGCATCATAACGTGTCACCTTCTAAGTTGCAGTATTGTTGCCAAGAAGTGACCTACTTAGGTCATCTCTTGTCAAAGGAGGGAAGAAGGTTGACCCCAGAACGAATTCAAGCGATTGCGCGAATGTCTGTGCCAAATACGCAGAGAGAGGTGCGCGCTTTCTTGGGTATCACGTCATATTGTAGACAGTGGATATCGAATTTTTCTTTGCTGGCCAAACCTCTGTTGGCATTGACTTGTAAAGATACACCGAATCCTCTCCCGTGGTCTGACGATTGTCAGAAAAGTTTTTCGGAATTACGTGATGCATTGTGTTCGGCTCCTGTGTTGGGTACTCCAGATTATAGCAAGCCTTTCACGTTGTATGTGCACGAGAGAGAGGGATGTGCGTTGTCAGTGTTGACACAATCTTTTGGGGACAAGCAGCGTCCATGCGCGTATTTCTCATCAATGTTAGATCCAGTTGCTAAAGCATTGCCGAGTTGTTTGAGAGCTACAGCGCAGCTGCCGTTTCTATTCGACAGTCTGCTGGTTTGGTGTTGGATAATACGCTGATTGTGATGGTTCCGCATGCAGTGGAGACCTTATTAAACAGGACTAAGACACAGCACCTTACTAGTGCACGTCTTTCAGGCTACGAGTTGACACTGTTGGCTAGCCACGTCCACATCAGAAGATGTAACGTGTTGAATCCAGCTACATTATTGCCGATCTCTACAGAAACGGATGCTCAAGAACAGCATGATTGTTTTCTTCGTACAGAGGAAGAAACAAAAGCTAGAGTGGATCTAAAAGACACTCCTTTTGAGAATGTGGATGGTACGCTGTGGGTTGATGGTTCGTGTTTTAAGCTTCCGAATGGTGAGACGACTGCAGCGTATGCTATCACAACTTTAAATACAGTTGTTGAGACAGCACGTATACCACAGAATTCTGCGCAAGCAGCAGAGTTGATTGCACTGACTAGAGCGTGTGTGTTGTCGGAAGGAAAACAAGTGAATGTTTATACCGATAGTCAGTATGCGTTTGGTGTTGCTCACAGTTTTGAGCGTTTGTGGAGAGAGCGTGGGTTCCTTACTTCCCATGGAACTAAAATCCAGCATGGACTGTTGGTGAATGAGCTTCTCGAATCACTTACTTTGCCGAAGCAAGTTGCGATTGTGAAGTGTAGTGCTCATCGGAAGGTTACGGATGATGTTGGCCGTGGTAAAGCGTTTGCGGATGAAGTTGCAAAAGACAAAGCAAGAAATCTGATGAGTCGAATGTATGTTGCAGGCCCTGCGAGATGGATTGGTGATGTTGGAATGTGCGAAGATACGATTGAGAGTGTGAAATCGATACAGGCTGAAGCTACTGAAAGTGAGAAGAATGTTTGGAGAGAAACTACGGGTAGATTGGATTCGACTGGTTGTTGGGTTGAATTGTCAGAACACCAAAGATGGATGTTGCCAGATGCGTACGTGCTTGCAGTGGTTACTATGGCACATGGTTTGTCTCACATCAGTGTGAAAGGGATTTGTAAGTTGTTGGCTCCAGTATGGCAGAATGCTGGAATTCCCAAATTTGCGGAGAATGTGGTCAAGAATTGCATGGTGTGTTTGATGTATAATCCTGGCAAGGGAACTCCAACTCCAGCTGGTCACTTTGCTCCTCCGACGTATCCGTTCGAGGTTTTGCAATTGGATTTCATCCACATGGAAAGGTGCAATAATTTAAAGTATGTCCTTGTAGTTGTTTGCACCTTTTCTAGATGGGTAGAAGCATACCCCCTAAAAGATAATACTGCCTCGTCCACTGCTAAAGTCCTAGTCAAAGAATATTTCCCTAGGTTTGGGTTGCCAAGGATGGTATGGAGTGATAATGGGAGTGAATTCGTGGGGAAGGTTATGAAGAGAGTGTGTGAAGGGTTGGGAATCCAACAGAAGTTCCATGCTGCAAATCACCCCCAATGAGCTGGACTAGTGGAATGTTACAATGGCACTTTGAAGCTAAAGTTAGCCAAAATTCAGGCGAGTTCTGGTCTTCAATGGCCTGATGCTTTACCGTTGGCACTTTTGTCAACTAGAACTACAGTACATTCCCGATTGGCCTTAGTCCCTATGAAATTGTTTTTGGCCGCCCAGCGAATGTGTGGGGAGTGCCGAGGCCAGTGAAGTTTAGTGACATCGAATATCCTGTGTTGGTGGACTATTTGTATGATTTGACGGCTAAATTGCGTGTCTTGCATAAACAGGTTCATGATAACTTGCCACCAGCATCTGTGGATCCAGGTCACACCATCAATCCCGGTGACTGGGTCCTAGTGAGGAATTTTCAGCGGACCAAAAAAGAGCAGCCCCGCTGGACTGGCCCCCACCAAGTGCTTCTGTCCACAAGAACTTCGGTGAAGGTCTTCGGGAAGAAACATTGGATTCACAGCGTACATTGTAAGAGGGTGCCTTTACCTCTGCCGTACGACCAGTGGATCCGTGATGGTGTTGGTGATTCAGAGACAGAACGAGTACCGAAGTTCATGCCGTTTAGCGATGCACATCTAGTAGGGACAAATTCTGAACGAGAGGACGACGACATTCTACAAGCAGCTGTACCTCAACAATTGAGGTTGGACACCACTGAGCCTGAACTTTTATTTACAGATCACACAGTGCCTGGTAAAGGCCGTTATAATTTACGACCAAGAAACAATTGACAATTAAAGTTTAATTTTTTTCCTCCTTTTGCTTTTGGAGAACTGCACTCTCTCATCCAAGAAACTGTTTTGGCCTATTTTCTTTTTCGAGCTGCCATCCGAGCTCAGCTGTTGGGTCGCGGTATAAAGAATTGGGATTGCAGGCCATAGACACAAGGTCGATGGTTCTGGTTGGTTTCAGGGCGTTCCCTGGACTGACCGACACATTCCTTAGCACGGAAGAACCAACTGCCGTGAACAGCACGGTTAGAGGATGGAGTTTCCTGGGACAGAGAGAGCTGCTGAGAGAAAGAACTCTAAAATGAAACTGTGTAAATTAATGTACAGCAAATGTTTTCTGATAACATGTGTCTTGATGTTTTTAAGCATGACGTTAGCATTGGCGGGTGGGATTGTTTTCGCTACCCAATTGACTTCTGCACCCACCTCCCAGCCTATGTCTTTTTCTACTGCTACTTCTGTGCATTCTTTTCATGTCCTACCTGAACACGAGCAGATTAGAAGGTCAGAATTTGTACATAACACATTCATACAGCTACTACACCAGCATCAGTTGGTAGTGAACATTACTAATTGTTGGGTGTGTGGTCTTATGCCACATACTACAGGTAGAGTTGTTCCTTATCTGATTTTAGCGTTTAGTCAGAATGGGTCGATATGGGCTTTTCAGACTATGTCCATTTATGCCCTGGAAGTTTATCCTCTACATTCCATGACAGATAACTTAAGTAATCACGCTTTGGTGAAGGGAGTTATGAATATGAGCAGAGATATCGACACGTATAGGACTATTCCTAAGGAAAAGTTAGCGGCTTATGTTGGATGGAACACGACTGGTTACAGTGTTAGTCTGAGTGAAAGGCAGAAACGAAAGAGGTCACCTCCGATTTGGGAAGTACCCCACCGAGGTCAATTTTGTCTGCAAGGTAATGGCAAAAATCCGAAAGCTCTGCTGGGGAAGAGTGTTTGTACTCAGACGTACGTTTTTACGTCTCAATCTTCCCCGCCGTTTTTGGCAGCTAAGGGCACATATTTTGTTTGTTACAACAGAGCATATACATGGTTGCCCCCTGATTTTTCGGGAACGTGTTATGTTGGATACTTGTTGCCTCCTACGTATACTGTTGCTTCAGATTACCACAAGACGAAAGTTGTTAGAGGTGTCTTCGATCTGGAAGATACTGCTGGACAAGAAGTGAGAGACTTCTTTAAGGGTTTCCTACCATTTTGGGGACCTATGGCTAACAGTAAAGGTTTACGACAGTTGACGAGAGTGGTTGAATCCACCATAAACGAAATTGCTGGTGCCCTTAGTAATCTGACAGCTGAGCTTCAAGCGGATCGCCTTATGACGTTACAAAATCGTATGGTTTTAAACGTCATACTCGCAGATCGAGGTGGAGTATGTAAAGTGATCCAATCGAGTTGCTGCATTTTTTATCCTAGATAATGCTCCGACAGTTTACGAGGCCATTTCCAGGTTACATAAGATCTCTGAGTCTATACATGTGGACAAAGGAGATTGGTCGTTGATTGTATGGTTTTGGGAACTGGTTTTGACCTGGGGATGGAAGATTCTGATGATCATTGCGATGGCTTTAGCGATTCTTTTCCTGTTCTGTCTTTGTGTGCAGTGCGCTCCTGCTATATGTGGCCTCTGTGCTACTAAGTGTGCAAGGAGACCTGTCCCAAGAGAGGTACTAGGTGATACCCGAAGACTTTGGGCGTGCCTCTGGCGCCGCCGGGTCTTAAATAACCCGGTTCTTCAATGTTTATTTGATGTGACTAACCCACTTACTCATTTCTTATTTTGCATGCTTTGTCTCATAAATTTCATGTGCATCATGTCCATGGGTTTGGAACACTTCACCATTTAAAGATTGGGCCCATGGTCCTGCACACGTTTCATTTTCTCACTCCGAGACTATTCCATTGTGATACTTGTCAGGAGCCGCATAGAGTTTTTCTCCACCTTTACTGCTGTTGGCGGCTTTCGCTGCAACAGAGAAGTACGACGTGCTTTTGGTAGCGTTTGGACTGAGAATTACCACTTATTTATTGTACGCTATCTGTGAGTGGACTTCGGAATGGATAAAGCCTACGTCCTTCTACATTGTTCTAACTCAGTGATGAATCACGAACTAAGTGTGAGGTGCGTTTAGCCATCAGTTATAATACGCACTGTGCTACTGGTGTGCTGATTTAAGGAAACACATTAAATATCATTAGGATTACTTAACGAATATAAAAAAAACAGTGGATGTGTGTTGAAGCCCAGTGTTTAAGGCATCGCTTGCTATACACTGGGACTCAATGGATTATCTAACTCTTTTAAAAAACTATTTTAGGAACCCTTTACATTTTCTTTGGACTCATGTTTCGGATTAATACTAGTGGTTGGCCTAACTTCTGACTGCATTATGTTTGGGTCGGCTGTCACAATGACCTTCAGAGTTTAGACCTAGTGAGTCTTATACATTGCTATATGTTCCTCCTTTTCCAGTACTTGGTAGCATCTTCGGAGGTCTTTATTAGAGACCTATCCAGATCAAGTAGGTCGTGAGGATGCTAAAGTTTGGACTGTGTTAGACTTGGTAATTTTTGGTGTGTTTCCCCTTAGTTTTTGCTTTCTGACCTCCCGGTTTGGACTTTTCTCACTGCAGATCAGAGGTAAAGTGCAAGTGCTCCTGTGGTAAAATATGTTATGGATTGGTGTTTCCATGATTGGCCAGTCCCTAGTAAATTGCACTGAGTGCGCCAAGGCCTGTACATCAAATGCTGTTGGTGGGCTGCAGCACTTGATTTTGCCACCCACACAAATAGCCCGTAAATATAACTCAGGCCTGCCATTGCAGAGCCTGTGTGCAGTCTAATACTGCCATGTCAACTTGCACCCACTGGCCAGGTCCTAACCTTCTCTTTTCTTACATGTCAGTCACCCCTAAAGTAGGCAAAAGGTACCCCTCTGGGCAGGGTGCAGTGTATGTGAAAGGTAGGAAATGCCCTGGTTTGTGTAGCATGTTCTGATAGTGAATTACTTCCAATTTCGTTTTTCACTATTGCAATGCTACCAGTTTCCTATAAGACAGAATGGGGAGATTGTTTATAACATATTGTACACCTAACTGGCCCTGGGAACTAGGTAGGAAAATATACTTTAGTATGCCTCCACTCAGAATCTCAAGATGCATCTTTTAGGGAAGGTGATTATTACATTCTGGGTTTGAAAATACCACTTTTAGAAAGTTTCTCCAAGGGCTTGAGGTAGAGCTTGCCCCCTGTTCAAGAAGTCTCAGGAACAGCAAATACTTCAAGTTCTTCTACCCTCAGCACTGGAGACTGTGTGTTGTGTGCTGCAACAGAAGAAAAAGCAACCCGATGCCGCCTACGATGCTGCTGCGGACCTCGTGTTTTGAAGGCACCACAGAGGGCACCACCGCAACTCCACACCGTGACCCTGGTCTCACCAACAACGCCTGCTGCCGCTGCCACCGAGCCGCTGCTTGCACTGCGACATGTGTTCACCGCACTCCGCATCGCCTCGCTTGACGACACTGCCTTGGTATCCCCGACAACGCCGCTCCACGCCGAAATCAATGCCTCTGCTTGCACCGTGGTTCGAGGGCAGCGCTCATAAAGTTACACGAAGCACCGCCCTCATCCCACACTGCAGCCTGGGCCTTCTAACGCCGGTGCCATCAACTCCAGTTCGTCAGCCGACGACAGCACTTCAGCTGTCTGCAGCGTGACCTGCCAGCACCGCGACGAGCAACGCATCACTTGCGCACCGTGACCTGAGGGCATTGCACGCCACACCGTTGCACTTCACACCGCAGTACCGGATGCCTGCTGACCCCAGCGCTCCTGACTTCAACCGCGAGGAGTTCAATCTGCAATGCAGGTGACTTCAAGGGCACAACGACTCCTACACCGACCCCTGGAACCAACGTCGTGCTTCCGGAAGCTCAACGAGAGGTCGCAGACGCCCTGCATTTCTAAAGGTACTGTTTTTCGGGACTTCCTGACACCGTAGCCAGAACTATTTGGATTTGTTTGTTCACGACGCCATGATAGCCCCGGACGGAGCTAGCGACTTCAAGGAACTGTATTTCAAGGTTATTTTGATAACTGAAGATTTCTAAGTACTGTATAGTGGATTTTTATAGTTTTTGGTCTTGTCTTGAATGTATAAAAATATTGGATATTTTTCTAAACTGGTGTACTTTTTTGGTGCTTACACTGTATTACTGTTGGTTATGTGCAAATGCTTTACACACTGCCTCTAAGATAAGCCTGACTGCTCATGCCAAGCTGCCAAGCTGCCAAGCTACCAAGGGGTGAGCAGGGGTTATTTTAGGAGTGTAACTCCCTTAACTTGACAAGGAAGAAGGGTCCCTATTTGGACAAAGGTGCAAGCCCTTGCTAACTAGAGATCACCATTTCTAACAGACTCCTTGATCGTTCTCATGCACAGAAGAAAGGAGGAGCATAAATCGTCTCCTTCACATTGAAAAGGATTACAAGGTGATCTAGAGTTTGTTTCTAGGGGGTAGTACTGAAACTTATCACTGAGAAGCATGTTTGGTGATGTGGGTAGATCTTTTGATTGAGTACACATATGAATATAAAAACTTAGTTAATCTATGTGTCAAAAGTACAAGACTAAATATGTTACCACCGGGTGTTTCGTTTGTTTTCCTCCTTCTTTATTGAACTGTGACTTTTTCTTACAGTGCAAAGCGTGTGCATGGTCTCTAGTATTGTTTACATTATATATCAATATTTCATGGGCACTGTTGAGACCATTTCTTACCGGTGGTGGGGTACCACGTATGACATAACTTTGGTACCAAGGTGCCACCCATCCAGAAGTTTTCATCTAATATATGGAATGTATATGCCCTTTTGTCAATAGCCTTGAAAAAGTTGTTAATACGACGAAACACGTGTCGACTGTGTGCTTCATTTATTTGACTTGCTTGTCAACATACTTTGATTATCAGTGTCTTTTACTTATGGACTTATGTATTATCAACCTTTTTATTTTGTATTTTCCAAATAATTAATTTGGATCTGCAATATTGGCGGATCTTAATTACTGCATCTGTATAGTGCTTTGGAGTATCAAATAACCTTCTAGTGCATGTGCATAATAATAGGCTAACCTCAACTAGAATATCTAACCCTTAGATGAGACAAGGTGTGCAGAAAGCCTCACTGGAGGTCAGCTGTCTCCTGTAAGCTGTAGTGAAAATTTGCACGATTCACGGTCATGACTTTGAAAACATACCATTGAAGCCCTGAAAGGCTGTATGCAAAAGATCGCAGCTGTATCATGCCATTGTAGCCCCTAAAACACCTACTAACTGTGACTTGATGCTCTCCAATCCTAGGTACATAGTGCACACAAGTTAAAGATGCAAAATATCTTACTTTGGCTGTCTCAGCAATAACAATTATTCTTGAGTGTCATTTAATGCACAAGTGATGGAGCGAGATAGAGAATAACTTTTTATTCCAACTCGTGAAGTCATACTTCCATAAAATAAAATAATCTTATTAATGATTTGTGATTTATTTGTACTAAATCAACTTAGATTAAACTTTTACACGCAGGAATACTAACACATGTGCTCATAAATGTGCATTACTGTTGCATCTTTTTGTTCGTGAAAAATAATACATTAATTTTGTCGTTCTGTCATGTCATAACTAACTGCAGCTGAATTTTAAAAGTGGCATGTGCCTATTTTGCTTTCCTTGTCTATGTAATGTCATTCTACTCTCTATAGGTGCACAAAGAATTTCGAGGATTTTGAAGACTGTTAGATATAAAATGCTGCTTTATTTGTTTGCTTTGTGCTAGGTAACATTAGACTAATGGGTGGGTTAAATGATTAGCAAACAAAAAGGGTGGAAACAGAATGAATAATATTTCTTTCATTAATTATTTTCTTGTGTTTGTTTATACATTAGAGAAATTAAGTTGACTGCTTTGGGCCTAGTTCACTCGAGTTTACTAAAAAGATGAATTTAATTTCTGCACGAAGCCTGAGATGTCCTTTCTAAAAGTTTTCCATCGAAGTAACATTTGTTGAACTGCGATGAGGCTCTGTCATTATTCTGGTCGGACGTGGCCAAGGTCAGGAACCGGCAGAGGGAACATTTGATAACTTGGCATCGGAGGAAGTGAAATGAAACCAGTGAGAAACATTTTCAAAAATGTTGCAAGCAAAGGAAGCCTCGGAGCACGTACAGTAGAGACAATGGAGACTAAGAAAGTGACGGATCTGATGTTTTGAAATAATGGGGTGACATGTCACTTGTCACTCATGAACCAATGGGACATCGACTTTTGCAGAAAGTTTTACTTTTACTTAGATTAGCTTAGCGCAGAAAGGTATAAAGACTCATGCCCCGTGGATGGGTCACGCTGCTGCTTTCTAACCTTTGGATGAGGGTGTCGTGCTGTCGGACTTTACTTGGAGCACGTAAGAAACCCTAAAGACTTTACTTTATTTCCATTTATTTAGCTAGTTTAGGGACTCAGGTTTTGGGAAAAATGCTAAACTTATAATTCTTTACAAATAATCTGAATTCTATATGATGCTTACAAATATGCTTATGACAATTCTAATAAAATGCTTAAATAAAACTATATTCTTACAATTCAAATAAATAGTTAATAAAATCTTACTTTTGAAAACAAGCTGGTCTTGTCATTTCGGGAGTGCAGGTTATCATTAGCTAGATGCCATCGCCAATGGTGGCCAATTAAATAGTTAGGATGTGTTTAAATAATGTCATTTATTTGCCGCGGATGTATATAAATGTATATAAGTTGTATATAAGTTTAATTAGGTCACATGATTCAGTTGGTCAAAATATGTCAGGTTTTATTAATGGGTCCATGTTTTCAAGTGATGATTTTTGAGTGTGTGGTGAAGTTAGGTAGCGTAATTTATGACATATTTTCTATAGGCCGCTGGATCAATTCTTCTGGTAGCAGATTTTGATGGTTGCTATGGTAACCAATGCGTTCTGGTATGGATATAGGATCGATGTTTAACACATGTTGAGTTTGTTTTTCGTGCTATATGTGAGTTGTACCGGTACAGATAGTGTGATGAGAAGGTAGTCACACAGTACATTTGATCTGTTTCAGTGTAGTGATATCGCCGTGTATCACTAGTGTTGTGGCCGTGCAACACTTGTTAGGGCTAGGTGTGAATGTTGTATAGTGAGGATTATCTAAGAAATTTGAACAGCATGAGTATAGGGACAATGAGCCTGCTATAAAACTCACTGTGATAAAAGTAACAGTGTATATTCGAGCTTGAATGAAGGGTAGGATAACGTCGGTACATGATTATCTATAAACAGGTGAGAGTCCTGTAGGGATACATGTTTTATATCTATAAACAGGTGAAAGTCCTGTACGGATAACGTCGCTTATTTTATTAACGGTGCATGATATCTATAAACAGGTGAGAGTCCTGTACGGATTTCATGTGTGTTTGATTTTAGGGTCTTTCCGTTTGAAAGTGCGGGATTGTTTTGTAATTGTGTTCTAGTTGAACTTTCGAAATAAGTCACTTAGTTGTACATTCTAGAGGGAAAACGAGTTCATTAATTACTTGCTTGAAGGGTAGAGTAAAAAGATTACTATACTAGCAAATGTATATTCTGTGAGAATAGCGTCGTCTATTCCACGCAAAGAATTTTTTGTGTGATTGAAATTCTGTCACTTATTAGAGAAACAGACAGATGAGTCTTTCATGTCGTCGTTAACATTAATTTACACTGAAAAAGCGTTTTCAAAATGGCGTTGTGAAAAGATTTTCTAAAGGAGGGGTGAGCGCTGAGAGTGAGACGCGAGAAACCGCAGCTGCTGTGTACGTCACAGAGCCGCGCTGTGATTGGGCGACATACGTCACTAGCTGCGTTCTGATTGGTCCTTGAATCTCTGACGAGCTGTAAGCTGATTGGCTCTTCAGAAAAACTACACATTTATTGGTTGAGCAAATTAGTGGCGTAGCTCAACTCTAATTGGTTTGTTGGTGTGTTTCGCGCACGGATTGGCTGACTTTGCGGAACATCCCGGAAATATTTTACAAACAATTTTATTAATTGAAATTGACTTTAAAAATGAGTTATCATTTTAAACATGTGGAGAAAAAGCCTACGTTGCTTCAGAAACGTAAACATTTTATTTCACCGGATAAGAAAATTGAAACGTGAGGTGGTAAATTACTTCATAAATATAAAACACCTGCAGCGTATATGGAAGGTGAATATGGTTATCATACTGTTTTGTGGTTTGATATCTGGAAACACTACACAAAAGATGATGGTGTTTTGACTTGGCCAGACGATGGTTCGTTTAATGTAAAAGTTTTAAGAAATTTAAGAGAAAAGATGAATGCTCTTGTACCAAAGCCGAGACCTACTCAATTTGAAGCATTAGTTGAATGGGAGGATGAAATGTTTCAATTACAGAGAGAAGCGAGTGGTATTAAAAGACCTCCTAAAATACCAAGCTATAGAAGGGAAACACATGAAGACAGAATGCGAATGTGGAGACAGGGAAGCATGAGCGATGGACTTTATTTAATTAGAGAAATGGTTTTAGGATCTCCTAGTGAAAAAAGAACTGAAAAGAAAAATAATGCCCCATTAGAAAGTGAGACTGAAGATGCAGTTTTAGAAGAAATTTTTACTTCTAATAAAAGAAATGAACCTTTGAGACCTCCTCGATCATGGTCTACTCCGGTGGTTTCTACTGAGACTACACCGAGTGCACCTCCGATTAGTGAATCTTCTAAACTATATCCAAATAATTCTGAATCTTTTGAAACTCCAGAAAATTTAGAAACTGAGAGAAATGCTGATGTCTGTATTGGAGGTAAACATTTTTCATTAATACCAAGAGAAAGGGAAGCTCCAAAAAATTATATGAGAGAAGTTAAAAATGAAGGAGTTGAAAATTCTTCTGAATATTTCCGATCAAAAGAAGAATTAATTCGGCAAATGACAAAAGGCATGGAAGCTGTGACAGTTCCAGTAACGATTGGTCCTGTTCAGCCTGTTTTTGAGCAAAGGGAAATTAATAAGCCAGGTTTAACAATTCCTTTAAATGCAGAAATTCAAAACGTTGCTGAAAAATTTTACTCGGATATATCTGAAATTAATTCGGGAAAAACGAGAATGCCTGATCTGACTTTTAATGAAGGTTCTTTTTCCAAATCACCGATGGGTGCAGAATCTGATGCTGAAACTTCTGACAATAGAAGATCAAATTCTAAACTTGATGTTGCAAAATTAAAAGCAAATCTGGAGGAATTAATTATTGGTATTGGTCCTGACAGCTTAAAATGTTATCGTGATGATGAACTCCTGTTCATCTGTAAGAGTATTCAGTGGAAAACAAAAAACAAATATGATCAATTGGAAGAACCGGCAGCAGAACTTGAAATTGATTTGAACAGGCAAAAGAATTTTGGAAAACATTATAGATTAGATTTTACAGAAAAGGATATTGAAAACTTGAATTCAATGGGAAGAATAATGCATATAAAAGAATTAATTGTTTACATCAAAAAATTGGGAGAGTTGAGTAAGTGGAGAGTGAAATGGACTAGAAAGAAGGAAGATGAGAAATTAGAAAAATTGTCAAAACAGTTTCCAATGAGAGAGATTGCAGGTGGAGGATATGTTCATGTCCCTTGGTCAAGACAAGACATTCTGTTATTTACAAATGACTTTCCTAGATTAAGAGAAAAGCCTGTTGAGTGGTACCGTCAGGTAGACAGGTTTATAAAAGTTTCAAAGGTTCTGTGGATTGATCTGGATGGATTTTTTGACATTGTTGTCCCATCAGATCTTTGGACAGAGTGTAAAATTTCTATAAGTTGGCCAAAAGAGGAACCTGAGCGAAATAAAGAAACAGGTGCTCCAGCTCCAATAGTAATGAATTTATATGAAAAAGTGATTTTATGGTTAAAACAAAAAATTCCACCAAAAGAAGTTGACTGGGTTAAAATAGATAGAACTAATCAAGAACCGAAAGAATCAGTCCATTCATTTTATGAGAGGTTATTGTTAGTTTTTAAACAATACAGTGGCTATGAGAAGCTGGATTTGTTGTTTATGGTCTCAGACCAGAGGTTGGAGAAAAGATCAGAAATAATATTGTCGGTTGGCAATCACTTTCAGTTGATGACATTTTAAGAAAAGCAAAATACTGCAGTGATGAGTTAGAAGTGAAGCAGAAAAAGCTCAAGGAGAAAGCGATGTGGGCTCAAGTAAAAGTGGCTGAACAACAGATTGCTAGTCTTGGAAATAAAAATACTAATTTTATTCAAACTCAAAATTCAAATCAGGGTCAAGGAAAATTTAAATGTAATATTAACAGAAAATTTAATCCTAAAGTTGAGGAATTAAAACAGAAATTACCTTGTTTCAATTGTGGAGAAATTGGACATTGGAGAGACGAGTGTAAGAAACCACCTAGAAATTTAAAAAGTCCATTGTTAAATCCACAGATGCAGAGTGATGTTGATCTGCAGCGACAGCTACAGTTGCAACAGAATTTAAATGATTTGAGTCTTCAGCGACAGCTGCAAAACCAATTGAATCACCAGCAAAATCAAATACCGCAACCTCCTTTTCCCAATTGTGGGGGAAGTCAAAAATATAATCCGAGTGTGGGATTTCAAGGAGATGATCAGGTAATAAGAACCCAAAGGCAATTTGTGCAAAATGCTTCAGGACAGTTTTTGTTAACTGAGCAACAAGAAAGTGATTATGATGATTATTTCTGACGGTGCCCGAGAGAGGGGGAAGAGTGTGTTATTGGAGCCACTCTTGAGGTTGACCAGTCTGGTCCATTTGTAAATGGGAAGGTTAATGATGTAGACATCACTTTCTTAGTGGACACTGGTGCTACCCGTTCTACTGTTAGATCAGTGGAAATTGAAAACCTACCTCTCTCTGGGGAAACCATCCAAGTAGTTGGAGTAAGTAATCAACAGATCAGAACGGATCTAACTGATCCAGTACCAGTTGAAATTGGAAATTTTAAAGACAAACACAGATTTGTGGTTTGTAATAGCAGTCCAGTGAATTTGTTGGGGAGGGATATATTGTGCAAGATGAATTGCAGAATATATTGTTCTCCTGAGGGAGTTGAACTACAAACAATGGAGGAAGATGGTTTGTATCGAATGACTATGATGTTGGTAGAAACAGAAGAATCGAAATTGTTTCCTACATTTGAAAAAGATAATTTACCAGAAGAGCTCAAAGAAACAGTAAAAGCTGAAATTTGGGATTTGACTGGAAATGAGATGGGTCTGATGAAACATGTCGATCCAGTCAAAATTACTTTAAAGCAGGGAATAGAATTTCCAAATATTCCTCAGTATAAAATGAAAGCAGAAACAATTGAGGGAGTTATTCCTGTGATAGAAAAATTCATTAAGCAAGGTGTTTTAAAAGAAATTGAGAGTAGTCCTTGTAATTCACCTATTATGGGAATTAAAAAATCGAATGGAACATATAGGATTGTTCAGGATTTGAGGAAGATTAATCAGATTGTCGTACCATGTTGTCCTGTGGTTCCAAATCCTGCAGTTATTTTATATCAGATTCCACATGATGCAGAATGGTATACTGTTATTGATCTTTGCAATGCGTTCTTTACTGTACCTTTACATCCTGAGAGTCAAGAAATTTTTGCTTTCAGATTCCAGAGTAGGACCCTCGCATGGTGTAGAATTCCTCAAGGGTATACAGAGAGTCCTTCTATCTTTAATGAGCTGTTAAAAAGATCTTTGGAAGATCTAGATTTACCTGGCAGGTCAACGTTGGTGCAGTATATTGACGATTTGTTGATTGCTGCCAAAACAAGAGAAAATTGTGTGACAGACACGTTTATTCTGCTAAATCATTTAGCAGATGAGGGACATAAGGTGTCTCCAGCTAAATTGCAGTTTTGTAAACAAGAAGTAAAATATCTAGGTCACAGAATTGCAAAGGGAAAGAGGCAAGTGACAGTTGAGAGAATTAAAATGATTCAAGCAATGCAACCTCCAAGAACTCAAGACAGGTCAGAATCTTTTTGGGAATGGTTGGTTACTGTCGACAATGGATAAGTGGATTTTCGGTAATTGCAAAACCACTACAGAGATTGACAAAATCAGATGTAAAAGACCCAATTGTTTTAAACGAAACTGAGTTTGAGTCCTTTGAAAATCTAAAAAGAAGCTTGTGTGAAGCTCCAGCTTTAGGCATGCCAAATTATGAGAAGGATTTTGAACTGTATTGCAGTGAAAGAGAGGGATGTGCTTTGTCTGTGTTAATTCAGAGACATGGGAATCTAAAGAAGCCCATTGCATATTTCTCTGCAGTTCTTGATCTAGTTGCTAAAGCCTTACCAGGCTGTTTAAAAGCAGTTGCTGCTACAAGTGTCAGTCTTGAGCAAAGTGAAGGAATCATAATGGGATTTCCTGTGAAAGTTTTTGTGCCTCATTCAGTTGAAATATTACTGACAAGAGGTCAAACTTAGCAGTAGGTTAACTAAATATGAAAAAATTATTCTGGGAGCAGATAATGTTTCTATTGCTAGATGTGTGAATCTGAATCCTTCCACATTGTTACCTGATTCTGAAATTATTGATGAAAATGACGTGGAACATGAGTGCTTGGATGTTATGGAATATTGCACCAAGCCTAGGCAGGACATTAAAGATGTTCCTTTGCCTGAATCAGATTTTGTTTACTTTGTGGATGGTTCTTGTTTGAGGTCAGAAGGAGGTGTCTTAAAAGCAGCCTATTCAGTTTGTACAGTTGCAGATGTTGAAGAAGCATCATGTCTTGAAGGAATTCGTTCAGCACAGGTGGCTGAATTAATTGCTTTAATTCGTGCTTGCGAAATTTCAAAGGATTTGAGAGTTACCATAATAACTGATAGCCAGTATGGGTACGGAGTTGTGCATGATTATGGACAGCTCTGGTCTCAGAGAGGCTATTTAACTTCAGCAGGGTCACCAATTAAAAATGCAGTGTTTATTAAGAGATTAATTGACGCTATACAATTACCTAAAGAGATCGCTGTGGTTAAGTGTGCAGCACACACAAAAGGTGTGGATTTTATCTCCAAAGGTAATGCTTATGCAGACGAAACAGCAAAGTACTGTGCTAAAAATTTTCGTGCTTACAATCGGGAAAAAAGCAAAGAATGTGATTCAAATTCATTGATGCTAACATCAGTAGTGGAAACATGGCAGGAAATCAGGGATTTGCAAAATGAAGCTGATGATGAAGAAAAGGATTCGTGGTTAAGAGCAGAATGTAGACCACGTGATGAGGATGGGGTATGGGCTTACAAAGATGGCAGAGTAGTTTTACCAAATTGTTTGATTGCTGATATGGCCAGATTATATCATGGTCCTGGCCATATTGGAAGAGATTCCATGATCAGACTTTTTAAAGAAATTTGGTTTAATACTAAATTTAGAACTATTGCTGAGTCTTTTTGTCAGAGGTGTTTAACTTGCCAGCAAATGAACCCAAACAGAAAGTCAATCGTAGGTACCGGAATTATAGGTCGAGAGGGTGGTCCTTTCACCAGATTACAAATGGATTTCATTGAAATGCCCCTACACAATTGTTTGAAATATGTTCTTGTGATCGTTTGTTTATTTTCAAGATGGGTAGAAGCTTTTCCTACTCGACATTGTGATTCAGTTACGGTTGCAAAACTGTTGCTTAGAGAAATCATTCCAAGGTACGGTTTTCCTGTCACTATTGAAAGTGATGGAGGGAGCCATTTTGATAACAAACTTATGAAATTAATTTGTGAAGCATTAAATATTGAACAGAAAATACACTGTGCATACAGACCAGAGGCATCTGGAGTTGTTGAGCAAATTAATGGAACAATTAAGAACAGGATTGGAAAAATGTGTCTAGATACAGGTGTAAAGTGGACAGATGCTCTTCCACTGGTTCTAATGTCATTAAGGAGTACACCTGATAAGAAGACAGGTCTGAGTCCTCATGAAATTTTAATGGGCAGGGTCATGAGACAAGCTTTTGTTCCAGTTGGCAAATTGTTGAGCATTAATGACAGTGCTATTTTAGAATATTGCAAGAGACTGTCTGACGTAGTGACTTCTGTGTCTAATCAGGTGGGAACTGAAGCACAATCAGATGAAAAAGTACAGACTCATGATTTGAAACCTGGAGATTGGGTCAGGACAAAAGTTCATCGAAGAAGAAATTGTTTGGTCCCTAGGTGGCAAAAACCTAGGCAGATAATTCTAGTCACTACAAATGCAGTAAAATGTAAAGGATTGAAGAGGTGGATACATCCAAGTCACACTATTCCAATTCCTACTCCTGAAAACTCTGATGAAGAGAGTGATTCTACAGATGATTCTGATTCCGAAATAGAAGGTGAAAGAAATCCAGATTCTGAAGATCGACAGAGAGGTCAACATCTGGAAAATCTGCAAGTGAATAAAGACTTGAATAAAGAAGATTTGGGAATCATTGAAATAGACTCTGAAAGTGATGAAGATCTGATTAAAAGAAATTCAGCAGAAGAGTCTGCCAAGAAAGTGAATGGAGTAGAGACTATTGAAAATTTTGAAGACAGAGAAGCTGAATCAATTGAAATTTCTGACCAGGAGAGTATTGAAAAGCAGAGGATAAGCTCTGGAAGAAGGAACAAGAAACCAGAAACTGGGAAGTTGAAGGTAATTGAAGAGGAGGAGGAGAACGAATTGCCAAGTACCAGTGATGGAAGACAGAGTATAGTTCCTAACGGAGTGAAACTGCTGAGTAGAAAAAGTCCTGTGTCAAGAATCAAAATTTCTGACAGTGATTCTGGAGAAAGTGACGTGAATGATTAAGATGGAAAAGTAAAGAAAAGATCTTGGAAGTCAGAAACAAATGTTTCAGAACCGAAAAGAAAGATTTTAAGAAAAGGTGATTTGTGGCCAAGCGGAAGTGGAAAATTGAGAGTCAGGCTAATTAAAAATTCTAAGGAGCAAGTGGATGAAATTACTAGTCAAAAAGAGCCTGAAAAGAAAGCTGAAAAAGGGAGGAAAATAGAAGTAGTATCTAGAAAAACTAAGAGAGTAGTGAAGCCTAATCAGAAATATAGGTCTCCTGAATGGACTTATCTGATAATTCCTCCTGTTATTGAGATTAATAGTAGCAGTCAGGAAGATGAAATTGAAGAAATTAGTGACAATGATTGAAGTACTGATTTATTAAATTGGGTTTTTAGATTGTATTATTTGGCAAAAGGCCGAAGAAATTGTGTTAGGTGACACAAGGTCGAAGAAAACTTGTTTAGTTGGGAAATTTTTTGTGACATAAGGTCGAAGATACATTGTTAGGGTAAAAAAAAAAAAAAAAAAAAATTTTAAAAAGGGGGGTGTGTACAAGTATATTTTGAAATTAATATTTTAAAATAATTTTTTGTTCTTTTTATTTTCTAAGACAAAGTTTGGAAAAAAAAAAATGCCTTACGTTATGGAACGGAGTACTTCAAAATGTTCTATATTTAAGAGATGTTGTAAGATGACTCTGGTATGTGTGCTCGTGTTAATTCTGCTCTGGTTAGTTTTAGCTGTTGTTATTCCTTTTGAAATCAACAAAAATTTACACAAAGTCAATATGACAAGCAAAGCTTCGATTAGTCAAAACAAACATAGTGCAACAAGCAAAGTTATTGATCACAAACCTGAAATTCATCAGGACAAATCTATTAGTGATTTTTCAAGCAATACATTTACAAGGCTTTTAGGAGAATATGTTAAAGTAATGGACGCCAAAGACTGCTATGTTTGTGTAAAGTTACCTGCTTCTGTTTCTGAGGGAGTAACATACAATATGCTTCCTCTTACATATGGTATAACATGTAGTGTGTTAGCTAGTTTGTTCTATCAGACTGGACGTTTAGAATATTATTATTCAAACTTTGATGACATTTTTGCGAACTTAAAAATTGAGGGTGTTTTGAATAAACATAAAAAAGCCAAACAGATGAGGGAATTTTTCCTAGTAACTAACGAACTCACTTACGAGTATGCTTATAAAAATAATCTAACTTGTAAACTAAGTACTGAAGGAAAGAATTTCCTGAACCTTGTTGAGGAGAGGAGAGCAATTTATAAAAGGAATGAATTAGTTAAGCAGACTAAATCTAGGTTCTGGCAAAAAGAAGATGAGAAGCTTAATGGCAAAACTTTTGATAATGTTGCAATTCACATAGATAAACCAGTTAGTGGTAAGCTTTGTATTAAAAGAGATAATACACTTTTTGATAATTATTTTGTGGGTGCTAGTAATTGTGAAGACACTTGTCAGATTATGGGAGGTTGGGGATTCAAAGGTGGCAAGGATCCAATTTTTCCTGGGATTTATTTTATTTGTGGTGACAAAGCTTATTATAATCTCCCAGACCACTGGTATGGGACTTGTTTTGTTGGAATTGTTTTTCCAAAAATATTTCATGTTGACAGAAATACAGAAGGACTGTTCAAAATTAATAATCATGTAAATAGATATAGAAGAGAAAGTTTCACAGAAATTTTAGGAGATATTTTTGAAGCGGTGATACCTATAGTAGGTATAACCTTGAATGCAGGGAAAATTAGAAAATGATCCACAATTGTCGATAGATTGTCCACTGATACAGCAGATGGTTTCCAATTAGTGAATGTTGAAGTCATTGCAATTAGAACTATGGAGATGCAAGATCGCCTTGCTTTAGATATACTTTTAGCAAAAGAGGGAGGAGTTTGTGGCATTTTACATGTACAACATTGTTGTACCTACATACCTGATGAAAGCAAAAATATTGATATGTATATTAAGAATATTACAGAAATGCATTCAGAGATAGTTCCATTAGAAGAGGAAGATTTCTCAGAGCGACTTTCAAAAAGGTTTCAAGCAATAAAAACTTGGTTTCAAGAAATAGGTGGTTCAGTTCTTGGCAAGATTTTAACACCTTTGATTGTGATAATATTTATAATAGTTCTAACAAAGATTGGTTGTTTATTAAACAAGAGAAAGAAACAAATGAAAGAAAAGAAGAGAATTTATAAAATAAAAAAGGAAGAAGAAAATGAAATAGAATTACAAGAATTACATAGGGCACGTTACGATAATTGCAGAAACAAATTTTTAAAATACTAACTCAAATGGATTTGAATCATTTTCTAATTAGTTTAAATTATCTAAATTTTGGGTGTGGTGTGGTGATTTGGTAATCACCAGATGAGGGAGTTGATGGAGCGAGATAGAGAATAACTTTTTATTCCAACTCGTGAAGTCATACTTCCATAAAATAAAATAATCTTATTAATGATTTGTGATGTATTTGTACTAAATCAACTTAGATTAAACTTTTACATGCAGGAATACTAACACATGTGCTCATAAATGTGCATTACTGTTGCATCTTTTTGTTCGTGAAAAATAATAAATTAATTTTGTCGTTCTGTCATGTCATAAGTAACTGCAGCTGAATTTTAAAAGTGGCATGTGCTTATTTTGCTTTCCTTGTCTATGTAATGTCATACTACTCTCTATAGGTGCACAAAGAATTTCGTGGATTTTGAAGACTGGTAGATATAAAATGCTGCTTTATTTGTTTGCTTTGTGCTAGGTAACATTAGACTAATGGGTGGGTTAAATGATTAGCAAACAAAAAGGGTGGAAACAGAATGAATAATATTTCTTTCATTAATTATTTTCTTGAGTTTGTTTATACATTAGAGAAATTAAGTTGACTGCTTTGGGCCTAGTTCACTCGAGTTTACTAAAAAGATGAATTTAATTTCTGCACGAAGACTGAGATGTCCTTTCTAAAAGTTTTCCATCAAAGTAACATTTGTTGAACTGCGATGAGGCTCTGTCATTATTCTGGTCGGACGTGGCCAAGGTCAGGAACCGGCAGAGGGAACATTTGATAACTTGGCATCCGAGGAAGTGAAATGAAACCAGTGAGAAACATTTTCAAAAATGTTGCAAGCAAAGGAAGCCTCGGAGCACGTACAGTAGAGACAATGGAGACTAAGAAAGTGACGGATCTGATGTTTTGAATAATGGGGTGACATGTCACTTGTCACTCATGAACCAATGGGACATCGACTTTTGCAGAAAGTTTTACTTTTACTTAGATTAGCTTAGCGCAGAAAGGTATAAAGACTCATGCCCCGTGGATGGGTCACGCTGCTGCTTTCTAACCTTTGGATGAGGGTGTCGTGCTGTCGGACTTTACTTGGAGCACGTAAGAAACCCTAAAGACTTTACTTTATTTCCATTTATTTAGCTAGTTTAGGGACTTAGGTTTTGGGAAAAATGCTAAACTTATAATTCTTTACAAATAATCTGAATTCTATAGGATGCTTACAAATATGCTTATGACAATTCTAATAAAATGCTTAAATAAAACTATATTCTTACAATTCAAATAAATAGTTAATAAAATCTTACTTTTGAAAACAAGCTGGTCTTGTCATTTCGGGAGTGCAGGTTATCATTAGCTAGATGCCATCGCCAATGGTGGCCAATTAAATAGTTAGGATTTGTTTCAATAATGTCATTTATTTGCCGCGGATGTATATAAATGTATATAAGTTGTATATAAGTTTAATTAGGTCACATGATTCAGTTGGTCAAAATATGTCAGGTTTTATTAATGGGTCCATGTTTTCAAGTGATGATCTTTGAGTGTGTGGTGAAGTTAGGTAGCATCATTTATGACATATTTTCTATAGGCCGCTGGATCACAAGCTAAAGCAACTTCAACATTGGAGGGAGCATGTCAACTATATAGCCCCTCAAGCTACATCTCGACATGGGAAATGCTAAGAAAGCAACTTTCCACATTCTGTCAGTGTTCTAAATCTGATTTACTACCTACAGACTTTTGGTATCGATTTTGCAAATATATTTTTTATTTAAACTACATTGTTTTGCTACTGCGGTGATTGTGATTTGGATTCTTCAGTTCGTGACCAACCTGCTTTAGGTGTGGATGACAAAGATCAGAGGCTTCTGGGGGATCAAAGGGCCTTTGGTTCATACTAACTTGCTGAAGGATCTCTGGCAGAAGATGGTGGAGTTTAAGGAGAAGGACATTCCCTACCACTTATCTTATGAGTGTGAAGGGATCAAATTCTCATACATGGCGCCTGCACTCACTTTGTAATATTACAATCTTTTTTTTAAAAATAGAATTATAGCTTAGGCCTGACTTCTATCTGAGTCACGACTCAGGCATGTTGGCTACTTTTACTCAGTGAAGAATCGGTGGCACAGGACTAGTTTGGGGAGATTTCCCACAAGGGAATGTACCTCATCTTAACAGACATTCGTGTGGGAGGACTGAATGATCTCCTTTTGTGGAAAGTTTTTAGCCATCTTGAAAAAAACACTGGGATTGTGGCAGGCCTGGGATTGTTTTTTCCTTAAATAAGGAGAACTGCAGAATGGTTAGGGAGAGCCAAGTATAAGAACTCTGCTGTGCTAGGCACACAGTTATCCACCCAACACTATTGAGGTGCCACTTTCTCAGGCAATTCAACACATGGAAGTAAGCATACAAATTGCTTTGGAGAAGACATAAGAATGAGAGAACATTTGCTTGTCACTTTCTGCCTAGGAGAGGAATACATTTTTGTATCCTGTCTTCCCTAGAACCCAATACTCTGTAAAGAAATCCCAAGGCTCAAACCAGCTGCCTTCTTGTGTGACAAGGAAAATAGAGTACAAAAGGGAGTCTTTGAATCAGCACACCCAGTGAGGCTGCAATTTTGAGTGTATCCCGAAGGAAGCTGAAGCCTAGAGTAATCCATCTCTCCTTTGCAATTGTGGTTTGGCCCTCCCAAGAGAGTTACTTGAAGTCTTGGGGCACTGGGCAGCTTTTGACCTAGGTGAAATTGGCCCTAAGGTAAGGTGTAGAGAAATCGGAGCCCTCTTCAAATCCATAACTTCTGTCCACACAAATGAACAGTTGGAAAGCTCAGGAGTAGTGGAGTGTGTCAGCCTGTAAGATAATTGACCCTGCTCCAGCTCTTTCAGCCTTTATGAGACAGAGCAGTAGTGTGCTGGTAAATGTTTTTCATTTTTGGTGCAGGAGTTTCTTTTTTGTGGCCATGTTTGTTAATGCAAACAGACTAAATCTAACTTTGGTTGCTCCTTTGTTTCCTAAGGGCATTTTTAATTTTTCTTGCCCTTCCTTAAATAATTTGTAATTGTTGTGATGCACTGAGAGAGGTACAACAGGGCCCACTCAGAGTCTCCATTTTTATTTCACATTTTTGCTTGACATAGTTTTCTAATGGTGACTTTGGTATACATTTTACACTTACACGATAATTCACTGAAAAACTATCATTCATGCACTTGGTTTTTAGCAAGTATTATGATCATGTTATTCATACACTCTGTCCAAGATTAGGCACATAGAAGACAATAGGTATCAGTGTATTAATACATGTTCTTATAGTTCCTTTTAGGACTCACCAGACTAACGCCTGGAGAGAAGGGGAGATGATCCAAGCACAGGCATAGAGAATAAGTGAATCTGGGAAAGGACTCACAATGCGCGAATGATATCCTCAAATAAGAATAGAAAGTTCCACAACAAAAGTCCCAATTTGGAAAGAAGAAAATGGCAAATATTTCCACGAAACATACCACAATTATTGAACACTCCTTCAGAACAAGAAGTGAGGATTGACACTGCTATTCAGCGAGGCCGAGGTCACAATAGTTTGCCAGAATGTTTGAGACACTCTGATTTTGAGAACAACTAATGAATTTATTCAAGTTGAAACACTGGATCAGTCAGTTAGCTCTCCAGATAGATTTTATGATGTGGGCATCCTAATTTAGGGTGACATACCACTTACAATCAAAGTAATTATCTGTGGAAATTTAACAACCACCTATAACATTCTCATGGCTGAAATGGATTGGCCACCTGAGTTTGTTAAGAAAGTCCCATAAGGAGAAGGAAGATGCCATAATACTTTTGTTCTCTGTTCGTGTTCCTGAAGTCGATAAACAAGTATATGCCACAGAATGGGCTCTTGCACATGCCCCAGCATTATATTGCAATCATGTAGGCTGGGACAAGGACTCTCCTTATCACCTCCTACCCATAAGGTCCAGTCCACAGATGCAATCAAAATATCAGATTAAACATGGAGAAAAATGACTAGTTAGGGAAATTCGCTTACAATTAGAATATTAAGGTGTAGTAGAGCCTTACATTTCAGCAATGAACAATCCATTATTTCCAGTAGCCAAACTGGATCGTTCCTATCACTTACTTTTAGTCATACACACACATTTGCAATTCAAAATTCACATAGCACCGCTCCAATGAACAACATAGTGCACAAAAATACAAAACAACTTTGGACATTTCCAATGGCTTTTTATGCAAAAGTATAGCACCTGAAAGCAGAGACTTAACTGTGTTTTGCACTTTAGGAGTTCAGAGAAAAATCTGAAGACTTCCTCAGGGGGATATGAACAGCCCAGGTCTGTTTTATGCTGGAGTAACTTCAATTCTACATGACACTTGTATCACAGCGCCAGGTTACCCGTAGGGTGTCAGTTGCGCTCTATAAGCAATGATAATAATAATTGACACAGAAGCATTGTCCTATGTTGATGACCTATAACTCATGTAAGAGGACTTAAAGACACACTAAGCCAGAGTAGATCAAATTGTTAAAAAAAAAACAAAATTACTTTTCTCAGTGTCCTATTTTTGGGATACAAGTTCTCTAATTAATCCAAAAGCCTTGTCCCAACTTTCCTAGAGAAATGTGCTCTCTCGCAAACACCTAACACCATCAAATAGCTACATTCACTTTTAGGTTTTCTCAAATTAGGTAGCAAATACATACAGACTACTCAACGGGTTAAACCGCTGTATGAATTCATCTATCCAGACTTTTCCAGTACACATTTAACATCAGAATATACACAGATTCTCATATCTCTACAAACTGAAATGGTTGCATTTAGACACTTGCACACTTGTGCCAACACAACCAACCTGGTTGTGAGACCGACTGGCCATACATATGACACCTTTAACAAGGGCGGTACTGTTCCGATTGCTTATTTAAATCACATGTGTTATTTCTACCTACAAATGCAATTGGTTCAATCTACAGATATGGATCTGCTAGTGCGTCCATTGAGAGCTCACCTTCAGTGCTGTCCAATGAGACTGTCATTGCTGCAAGAATGCTTACCTTAAGCTATTATCTCCAGCCAGCATGGCTCCTTCAGCTCAAGAATTCCTGGGATCTAGCTCTCCTACTGCTGTTACACTACTTGCTGCTGCACCATCAGCATCTACTGTTTGGGCTGAATATGACCAGGTTTGTTGCTTGTAATTTGCTCTTAAGGCGACTGTGGATGCAGGTTCCTTCCTGGACCCGATGGACACTCGGAGCATTTGAAACATTTCAGGAGCCTCCAAGATATTTAATTCAGTACCTTGTTCTTAAATCAATTTGCCCTTTAATGGTTTTTCGTATTTGCATGTTTTTAATTGGCATTTTTTATGGCTTTCATCAGCTTTTGTTACTAAAGTATATTTTCTTAGCATTTAATTAACATTTTAGGCTAGCTAATATGCTGGGAATGTAATGGAACACGACTCACTGTGGATGAGATGCAGCCCTGCAGACTCTGACCTCTATCCTGCAAAGGACAATAGCCTTTTGTGAACAGGCCGACTTCCTGACACATCATACTCGGGTATGGGGGGTCAGGTTATCTCAATGGATCTGGCAAACAATACTCCCCCTATGCTCTCAATAGTATATATAGTGTTAGGTAGGAGTATGGTTGAACTGTTCATCTTCTCACCATTCTTGTAATGCTAGTTACAATGCTATGTTTCTTCTGCCTAATAGTTGCAGTTCACTCTTTCCAAACAAGAATCCAATTGTTTCAATAAATATTTGAAAATTCATAGTCAGGCATATCTTGTGTTTTACCCTGGGCATGCAGAAATCAACAATGAAACGGTAGATCTGTTTCCACGATTTCCTTGGGGAATAAAGAGTGGTCATGTTTAAGGTTGCTGGTACAATCTGGTACCCTGATCAGGCTAGTAGTTCAGATGGGGCACTGTGAGCAAGCTAGGAACCAGGCCAAGATTTTCTGATGGTATGTTTGAACGGAGTTCCAATATTCTGAAGCTTATGTTGTCCAGATGGACAGTCCTACCTAATTCGTAGGAACCATGAAACATAAATCCTTGTCCTCTGTATCAATTATTTAAACATTGCAGCATTCTTCATTTTATTAAGTTGGTTTAGCAATGTGGCTGTTTGATTTTTTGACTGTAATGTTTTGCTTCTGCTAAAATATTTTATACGCTTTTCTGTGAGGTAGGCCTGTCACTTGAGCCATACAATACCAGGTCAATGATTCCATTTTAAAGCTCTTTTTACTTCACAAGCATGGAGTAAATAGCTTTGTGAAAGTTCATACACACTTTTTTTCCTAGCCAATATTCTGAACATTTACAATAATTAATTGAAAATGATAACGTCACATTACTTTTTCATTGTTTTTCATTAAAATACACCTCGAATTACCCAAATTCTTAAGTGTACATTGGTGTATGGTGACAATGAAATAGGTGCTTACCATTCTGGTGCCACGTTAAAGCACTTATAGAGTTTGCAATTGGGTATTACCTGGGAAGTCAGGTAGCTGTCCTCCTACCCGCATCAGGAAAGCTTTTAATAAAAGATACACCTGTTAGATAAAAGCATCAGCTGTTTTATCGTATCATTTGATTGTGGATTTCCTTAAATAATTAATAAAGGAATAAAAAGGACCATAAGGGTCCACCCAATAAAAAAACCAAAAGAAAACATTTCAGAATGCCTGTTTTGTTAGTGATGACTAGTTGAACTTTGACACCTACAGTGAAATCGCTTATTGGACGTCCTCATGAATGACCAAGAACATGGAGACTGGTTGTGTGCCTGATATGTACCCAAGACAAAATTGTAATAGTCATGTCAAGTAATTATTTGAAACAAAAAAATTCTGCGGAGCTTCTATGACAGCACTTGCAAGAAAACACCACACAGAATGTTTTCAGTAATCTCCTTTGGCAAATTCCTCATAGACCACTGTGAATCAGCCTAGGAGTGCAAAGTTTACTGCATAATCAATTATTGTTCACAGTAGTCAGAACACTATAGCATGAACTTTAGCTGCCATAAACTCAGTTCACATTGAATTATAGGGTCTGGAGCTGAAATCTCCAGTTTCTGAAAGCTGCTATAAGATAGATGGTCGACTGATGGAAGAAAAAGTCCACTGAGTGCTTTATCGACCAACTGCCATACGGTGAACAGCGGCAATAAAAATTCATGGAAAATTAGAAAAGGTGTCAATTATTCTAATCACCTCTCGCGGGCCTAATAACGTTGCACACAAATGCCAAGAACCAGACACACCACGTTAGTTAAAAAGTCTGCAATTTTATTTGCATATAAAGGCCGCTAGATATATATCACAATAAGATTAAGGAAACAAACGCTTTTCTAAAATCCATTAACAATATGACGAAAAACATAACGAAGCAAAATAGCATTTACAGTGCTGGGACAGAAATAACTAGCTGCAAAATCATTTTGTGCTAGAAGATTGCATTTACACACAGTGCAAAATTAAAATGAAAAAAATACATATGTAAAAAGTTTGAAATACAAAGGACAATAGAGCCTTAAATTCGACTTGATTGTTTTCGTTTCATTCTTTACATGCCAGAACCGCACACAGATAGCTCAAGCTCTTCACGGCTTCAAACTATTGGAAATATCTTGCATCCTTCATAATTTAGGTGAGATGTACAGCATCTACACTTCCAATAAGCTGTCCCCCGTGTCTTGCAACAATGCACAAAAAATACATATTATATATATTTATATAAATTCATATTTAAAAAGTTTGCATTTACACGCTGTAATGCATGACACATTTGCTTTTTAAATTTGTCCAGCATTGTACTCAGTAAAGCTAAAATAATTTATAAAAAATGGAGATCACAAAAATGACACATAATGTGAAAGAAAAGACACTTAAAATGAGGCAATAGGTTCCACCCTTATAAAGTTTGTTTTATCACTGAAAGAAACATTTCAAAATGAAATATATACTACACATAAAAAATTAACAATTACAAAACAAGTTAACAGTTGTGCAAATGTGGGTAGTTTTTGTAATGCTACCTGCATTTTTAGCATTATATGTACATTTTATGTATGTATGTATATTAGCTCACTTCATGAAAGAAAGCTTGGCTGTCCTTTACAGCCCACTAACAATTTACAATGGCGATTTTATTTCTGTTAACAAAAATTTTATTTTTTTACAACTTCAAATGCCTTCTTTACCTTTTCATTTAATGGATGATGCATTTTTCAAAGCACGACTTCTAAAATGCTGGTTCCAGGATACAAAATATGAAAGAAGCAAAGTAACACATATTTTGGAAATAAACATGTACAATAAAAAGAATGTAACTTTATTATTAGAAAATTGGCAGTTTAATGACTCACCCCACCCACCCCGCCCACCTTTTCTGGCAGCATTAGTGCTTCATGAACCTTGAGGGTTTGGAAGGTCAAAAATTATAGGTGGGTTGGTTGGCTGGAAGCTGACAGTACACGTCGAAGCATTGATGTAAGTTGTGTAGCCGTCCGTCATAATGCCATAACCTGTGAGCAGAAAACAACACATTTACTATAAAGTAAAAAGAAAATTACAAATGACAATCATAGAAGTACTGTATATAGTTGCAGTCTGTCTGCTATAACATACAACATGTATCATTTGACTAGAAACCTTCAGCAAAATCAGTAATTACTCTTCAGTGGTGCTAGCACATAGAGAATGTTGATGTTCTGATGACTCTGGTAAAGATGAAAATCTTACAAAAATAAAAGACAAAATCCCAGAAAATAAAAGTAATGTCTAGCAAACGTGCACTGGGCATACCTCTACATTGAGCCAACTGATGTTGAGCTGTATACAATTCATCCTGATATGCCTTTGCTTTGGTCCCAGTGAATTATCAATCAACAACAACAAAATGGCATTATGGCAGGCAAGCCCCGGCACACAACCATTAAGGAACAGCCAGCCTAAAACAGGCATTTTATCAATCTTTTTTTTTTTAAACAACTGAAATCACAAATATTTTTGAGTACCTTGGTGAAGTCATCTCACATCTTCAGTCCAATGTACCTGAAGAAGCCAATCATGCATTTCACAAAAGACAGGACCAACAAAAGATCATTGTACAAGCATCTTCTCTTCCTTACTGCACATATTCTGATTCTGTCTCCTTTGTGGATATAGCCCTTCTTTTGGGGTTATTTTGTGTATGTGTCAAAACTGAAGTCAATTTTATTTGGGGTGGGCCGCCAATAGTCTTTTTAAATTCAGGTCTGTATGCTTCCAGTGCCTAAAAGTAAAAATTGGCAACCTGATTTTTGAAGTTTTTGTATCCAAAATGTTTTGGACGGACGGAGTTATTACTGCAAAGGTACGAGCTTAAAGCGTCTTCAGCTACATATCCTCTCTTCTTACAAAAAGAAAATCTGCCATTTGACTCATAAACCGATATAAAACTTGCACATTTTCATAAGATTATTCACCTCTACCCCAATTGGTGGGATGCAGTCAAAAGTGAAGCCTAACATTCTACCTTTAGAGGTTTATTATGGACAACCCAACTAACATAAGTTCACAGGCATCCTCCAATTCTAAGATACTCACCCGACACCAGACAAACATTCGCTCCTTTTTATTTATGACAGGGAGAGGCATGCTTAACATCCTCGTTATCCATCAATTTTTAAGCCAAGGTAGCATGCGGATGTAGGGAGAGAAACTCCCTGCAATATATGAGGAGCCACGGTGTGACAGGAAAGGGCTATAGCCAAAGTCTGATGGCTACTGGGGGCAGTAAAAAATGGATCAGGATGAAATGCAGCAGAATACATACTCCCGGGGATACACCTTGCCCCATGCCACAGGTGATGGAAATACTGAAATGGAATGACCACTCAAGTTTATATCTCAGTGTAATGGCTGGAGAAGCCTCGCCAACAACCTACCTGAAAGAATACACAGAATAGCAAGAATTCCCTGTCAATATCAGATGGGATAAGGGAGACGCTAGGCTCCCTAGCGGTAGGAACTTTGATGCAGTGCAAACAGGATCAGAGACTGCCTGGGTGAACCACATGTGAGTACCTCAGAGGCTTCTAGAAGGAGCCACTGGCAAGAGTTGCATGACAATATAGGTATCATTTAACCAATGGAGCTCACCAGTGGCATTACAAATTACAATTATCATATCATTAAAGCAAGGGGAAATGCAGTTTTCAGAGAAGTTGCAAATAGAGATGCAATTATACTTTATGCAGGGAAGTGCTCGAATTAACAAAAGGCTTGATAATAATTATTGCTGAAAGACTTTTGTGTTCACTCAGGTGGACGTCATGTTGGGAATATTTCCTGCGTGGATGATAAAAATGCCCAAAATGCTGCTGGATGAGGGGTGATCTTCTATAGGCTACAATGTAACAACATATGATGTTCATGTTTCCTTTACTGCCTGCCTCTTCATCCAGCTAAAAGAAGGCAACACAAGGAACTACAGGATGGAGAAGCAACCATTGACCCCACCAGGTAGGACGCTCCCCATCGGCACAGCACCTCCTGTGTGTCCCCTGCCTCAGCAGCCGCTGCTGAGGAAGTTCAAGGCCCTCCACCACCCACAGGCTAACACCTGCGCCTCATCCCTGGTGGCCAGTGGTAGGCCTTAGGTTTGTTTGTCATTTGTCATTCCATTGTATTGCCCTCTCTTGATGTCCGTGACTGCTGTTGTCTGTCTCCCCTTAATTGCCCCCGTGATTCTGTGCCTTTTTGGGACAGAATCACGGGGGCAGAAGGAGAAAAAAGTCACAGAATCACAGGAACAGCGAAGGGGACAGAAGGAGAAAAAGGCACAGAATCACAGGGGCAGCGAAGGGGACAGGAGAAAAAAGGCACAGACTCACGGGGGCAGCGAAGGAGACAGAAGGAGAAAAAAGGCACAGAATCACGCGGGAGGCGAATGGGACAGAAGTAGAAAATCACTGAATCACGGGAGCAGAAGGAGAAAAAAGGCACAGAATTACAGGGGCAGAAGTAGAAAAAAGGCACAGAATCATGGGGGCAGAGAAGGGGAAAAGAGGCACAGAATCACGGGGGCAACGAAGGGGACAGAAGAAGAAAAAAGGCACAGAATCACGGGGGCAGCGAAGGGGACAGAAGGAGAAAAAGGCACAGAATCACGGGAGCAGCGAAGGCGACAGAAGGAGAAAAAGGCACAGAATCACGGGCGCAGCAAGGGACAGAAGGAGAAAAAAGGTACAGAATCATGGGGGCAGCGAAGGGGAAAAAAGGCACAGAATCACGGGGGCAGAAGGAGTAAAAAGGCACAGAAACATGGGGGCAGAAGGAGAAAAAAGGCACAGAAGCACAGGGGCAGAAGGAGAAAAAAGGCACCGAATCACGGGGGCAGAAGGAGAAAAAAGGCACAGAATTATGGGGGCAGAAGGAGAAAAAGGCACAGAATCACAGGGGCACCTGGGAATCTGTGCCCTTGCTCCTGTCCCGCCGCTGCGTCCCCCGTGGCCTCACACCCCTGACTGCCCATTCGCTGCCCCGCCTCCTGCCTCCCATCTGCTCCTTTCTCCCACCTAACCATATATGGCGGCTGCTGCGCGTCCGAGCCGCTAAGGCAAGCCATCTGCGCCCGTCCGCACCTGGACCACGCCCAGCGCCAGAACCCCTGGCCCCCGCGCCCGCCACGACGACCGCTGCCGCTACGATGGCAGCACACTGCATGCCCTCAACCCCGGACGGACCCACACCTGCATCAAGGCCGCACCAAAACGCACACATGGTCCCTTCACCTTCCGGAACTGCAGCTACACAAGCCTCAGAGCTGCCAAACCACCCGCCAAAAAAAACCTCAACCACCTCCGATGCATCCTCGTGAACACCCGCTCCGCACGCAAGCACGCCGTTGAGATCTGGGACCTGCTCGACACAACATCCCCGGACGTCGCCTTCCTGACAGAGACCTGGATGAACGACTCCGCAGCACCCGACATCGCCATAGCCATCCCAGATGGCTACAAGATCACCCGCAGAGACCGCACCAACGGAGTCGGAGGAGGAGTCGTCATTGTCCACAAGAACAGCGTCAGGGTCACGACCAACACCGACGACACTCTCAGCACCACCGAACACCTGCACTTCCAGATCCACAAAGACCCCAACACCACCCTCAGAGGTACCCTCATCTGCAGACCCCCGACCCCAATTCAGCGACTCCATCGCCGACTTCATCAGCTTGCACGCCCTGACCTCCACCGACTACATCCTCCTCGGAGACCTGAACTTCCACCTTGAGAACAACAATGACAGCAACTCCACCACCCTGATCGACAACCTCACCAACCTCGGACTGAGGCAGCTCGTCACAACCCCTACCCATTCGGCTGGCCACACGCCTGACCCCGTCTTCTCCTCAAGCTCCCACGTCTCCTTCAGCCATAACACCGAATTCCTCTCGATCGACCACCACTGCATCCACTTCACCTTCCAGAAACCCACCACGCACCCAACAGATCCCCCACCGCTGCTGGAACCAAATCACAGAAGACCAACTACACGCAAACCTCGCTCTCAGCCCACCCACCGACATCGCCGCCGCCGCTGCCTGCAACCTCAGACGCTGGATCAACCACTGCGCCAACACCCTCGCCCCGCTGAAGAAACCCACCCACAGAGACACCAGCAAGAGAGCTAGCTGGTTCACCCCAGAACTCCTAGCCTCCAAACTAGCCTACCGGAAACTAGAGAAGAAACGGCACAATGAAAAGACACCGGACAGCCTCGCAGCCCACAAAGACGCCATCCGCAAACACCATCACCTCATCAGGTTTGCCAAGAGGACCTCCTTCAAAGACCGCCTCGACAACAACGCACACAACAGCAAGGAGCTCTTCAACATCGTAAAGGAACTCTCCGACCCCAGCTCCAACACCAACGACATCCCGCCGTCGCAAGCCTTGTGCGACTCGCTCGCCACCTTCCTCCAGCGCGAGATCGCTGACATCCACGACAGATTCAACGCCCAGACAGCCCCAACAGACATCGACACTCCAGACACCCCGCACACCATCGACCACGACCCCCTGCCAGCCTGGGCCAATGTGAAGATAGATGACACCAATAAGACCATGAGCACAATCCACTCCAGCTCCCTGTCAGACCCACTCCTGCACTACATCTTCAACAAAGCAGGCAGCTCCATCGCACCCCATCTGCGCAAGGTCATCAATCTCTCCTTCGAGACCGCGACCTTCCTAGAGAACTGCAAAGGCAGACCCGAGAGACCTCAAGAACTTCCGGCCCATCTCCCTGCTTGAGTTCCCAGCCAAGGTCATCGAGAAGATCATCAACAGACAGCTAACCCGATACCTCAAAGAAAACAGCATCCTAGACCCATCCCAGTCAGGGTTCCGCAGCAACCACAGCACCTAGACTGCCCTCATCACCGCCACCGACGACTTCAGGACCCTGCTGGACAACGGTGAGACCGCGGCCCTCATCCTCCTGGACCTCTTCGCCGCCTTCGACACCGTCTGCTACCGCACACTACGCACAGGCCTCCACTATGCAGGGATCCGAGACAAGGCCCTGGAATGGAGCACCTCCTTCCTCTCCGGCAGAACCCAGAGCATCCGCCTCCCCCATTCCGATCCGAAGCCTCCAAGATCATCTGCGGCGTACCCCAGGGATCATACCTCAGCCCGACACTGTTCAACATCTACATGGCCCCGCTCGCACAAGTCGCCCGACAGCACGACTTCAACATAATCTCCTATGCCGACAACACTCAAGTGATCCTCTCCCTCACTAAGGACCCCCTCACCACCAAATCCAACCTCCACGAAGGAATGAAGGCCATCGCCGACTGGATGAAGATCAGCCGACTGAAGCTGAACATGGACAAGACGGAGGTCCTCATCCTCGGCTACAACCCTTCAGCCTGGGACAACTGCTGGTGGCCTTTGGCACTGGGAGCAGCCCCGACACCCACCGACCATGCACGCAACCTGGGAGTCATCCTCGACTCAACACTCTCCATGACCAAGAAAGTCAACGCAGTCTCCTCCTCCTGCTTCAACACCCTCCGCATTCTCCGCAAGATCTACAGGTGGATCCCGACAGATACAAAAAGAACAGTCACCCAGGCCCTCGTCAGTAGCAGATTCGACTATGGAAACGCCCTCTACGCGGGAGCCCCGGCCAAGCTCATCAAACTACTGCAACGCATTCAAAATGCCTCTGCACGCCTGATCCTCGTTGTACCATGGCACAGCCGCATCACCCCCCACCTGAGAAACCTGCACTGGCTCCCCGTCAACGAGAGGATTTCCTTCAAGCTCCTCATCCACGCACACAAGGCCCTCCACAAGACCGGCCCAGCCTACCTCAACAGACGACTCTTCTTCTGCATCCCAACCGCCAGCTCCATTCCGCCGATCTCACCCTAGCCACCGTCCCTCGCATCCAAAGAACAACCACAGGCGGCAGACCCTTCTCCCACCTCGCTGCCAAGACCTGGAACACCCCCCCCCCACTGAGCCTACGACAGATCCAAGACCTGCTTACCTTCAGGAGGCTACTCAAGACCTGGCTGTTCGACCAGTAGCGCCCCGCCCCTTTTTTTCCCTCAGAGCCTTGAGACCCTCATGGGTAAGTAGTGTGCTCTACAAATTCTTGATTGATTGATTGAAGGAATAGTTGAACAGTACTCCAAACTTTGTGAGCTGTCTTTCAAGCACTCAGTGTACTACTGTGGGATTGAGACATCTGAATATAAACAGCATGATATTTCTTAGCCTCAATAAAATGAGTTCAAACTAAAATGACTAATCAAACATCAATCCATTTTTTCATTTTGAAGGTACCTCATCCGGCGCCATGACACTGAGACTTTTTCACCTTACTGTAGGGAACTACACATGGGAAGAAACTTCTGCCGCATTATGAAAGGATTTGAACTGCCAGGCATGGGCTTCTATTTAAGGCATGTCATCGTCAGCTCTACACCCAACTGCTATGCCAGTGGACAGGCGGGTACTGATTTGTCTGGGAGGGTTTCCCATACAAAAAAGGAGCAGGCATCTCACCTTGTCAGATCTTTATATCAAAACAGTATTATGGAACCTACCCTTCAAAGGCCTAGTGCAGTTGATCTTAATCTGTGTTCCATGAACCCCTAGAGATTCCTTATACCTACTCAGGGGGGCCATGACTGCCTATATAATTAATCAAAATTAGCATACTAATAAATTATACATACCTGAACATAGCAAAATTGAATATCATAAAACGCTCAGTCAGTGCGAAGGCATTTGAAATTGTAAGCTAAAAAGTAGGTTTATTTCATTATCTTGATTTGTGGGAGTAATGCAAATACAGCAAACACAATCTAGAAGAGAGATTGGTGGCCTCAAATTAACCCCTGGTGAGCACCAACAAAAGAGAGAGCATGCATTAAAGCAAAAAAGACAAAGGGCCTGATTACCAGTTTAGGAGTGCGGCACCATGCCACCACCCAATCCCCACACCGCCAAACTCGATTGCCGGCCAGATTAGGAGTTTCCTCCTGGTCAGGTGGGCAGTCCTTTGGCATACCCACGGCAGCACTGCAATGGGAACATCAAAGTCCGTTCCTGCACAGCATGGACTGTGAAGTCCATGCCATGCAGGAAAGGGGGTGCACGCACACAGGGGAAACACTATGTGCCCCCCTGCCTACATCCCATGGGTCATGAGGCAGGGGGGGTCCCATGGGTCATGTTTCTTCACCACCACCCTAACAAAAGTGGTCTCACCACTGTGGTTAGGTATCACAGTGAGGAAACTTCTACTTTGGTTGGCATTGCTGCAGCAGCATGTCAAGCATATTGCTGCCTCAAGACTGCCGCACAGTGTCAGGGATTGGTCCACTGAACTCGTGATCAGGCACAAAATTACTTTGCACAGCACTTCTTCTTTCAGAAATAAAAGTACATTTTGAAAAGCTCCAACCTTACAATTAAAATAACATGTATATTTTATGATTTTTTTAAATTTGTGAACTAAATTGTATATTTCAACATATCTATATTCGTTTTATGTATACTTGTTTCTGTTTATTTCTGTATTGTTTGAGTTTTATGTCGTACAAAATTGCTTAGGCGGGGGCACTTGGATTCCGTAGTGATTCATTGGACCCCTAATTTGGTGATATATCATGTCATGTGTTTAATGTCTGGGTATGAATTCAATAGAGTGCATGTAGTGTGGCAGACATGAATATGGATGTGATTTTTTTTAACTTTCGAGGAGTTTTGGGGTTTCCGTCACTACTGGTTAGTATATGAATTGTTTGTAAGTCTACATCTCCTTTTGGTGTACTGAATTGGGAGATGCTAAGACATTCACAATATGGAATATGTTGTGGTACGACAAACGGCTGCAACAGATCTTCTAGAAACATGCTGCATTGTTTTCCTATGAATTCCATTCTTACTGGCATAGATCCAAAGAGGCCCTGGAGGACCCCTTTATTTTGAGAGCGAGAACACCAAAATAGTTGGAGGCATTTAATTGACAATTATATTTCCACGTCTCTTACTAAATATTACATAATTGTTATACAACATCATACAGCCTTTAACAAAATGTTGTAGAATAAATAATATTTAAACTACATTTGTTTGAATCTGTTTTATCGGTTTTCGATTAACAAAACGGACACATATAGTGTAAAACACATTTTGTATCAGCTATTAAAGGCTGGATACAGTGGTGAGCAGTGTAAATTGATACAAATACAACCAGGACATGTTTGCGCTTCCAGGAACAATAGTCGAGTGCACATGCCCCGTTTAAATATGTATCACAGATTATCTTCGGGGTACAGTCAGCGGTCACTTAGCATCCAAGTTCAGCTTGTTAGTGATTTCAGTGAGTGTCCAGTATGTGGTGGTCTGCGAACTGGGGCGGCAGGTAGGAATGAACAGGGACAAAGTAAAACATAACAGGGGGTTGTGTGTCAGACTGGAACTCGTCCTGGTCCCCTTATCTACGCTCCTCCTATGTGTATCATGCTAGGCTATTGGGGTGCCTGCTCTCGGTCCAGCGCTAAGCTTTGCATGAGCGCAGCCAACAGTCATAGACTCTCGTCTGCGGTCCTTTTGGACCCCTCAGACCTTCCCAGGTGCATGTTCTACGGTGTAGTGTCATTCAACACTAGTGTGCCTATCTCAGTGATATGAAAGTTGCGAAGTTCAGCTAATATTACGTCCCAGCTTGGAGCAAGTGCGGTTTTATGGATCCCTAATAGGTCTTCTCGGAGTAGCACTATACTCTCTGCCGTAGCCCATATCAATAAAGAATGCCTCCACGCCAGTGCATGTGGGGGCTCAGGGGTCTTCCATCTATTAGTGATCAGCCACTTAGCTATTGCCAGTCCTAAGTCTAGAAAGTGAGATGTCACTTTATGTTTTTACTTCTCCTATAGAGGTGCAGGATGTAAGTCTCCCACTCAAAAGGAACATCAGCTGGAGGGTGTGCCAGTATATTCGAAGACATGGTGGTCCGTAGACTTTCCCCGTACCGTCCAGGCTCATACTCTCCCTGGTTCCCTGCCCCCTCTCACGAAAGTCCCGACGAAGTCGCGACCAGTCACTCCCAGCAGAAACTCTACCTCCCTCTCCCCTCTAGAAGTGAGCGCACTCGTCGCTTCACACAAACTCCACCCGAACCAGCCTGCCCTGACCCCTCACGTGATTTCGACCCTCTCCTCCTCGATCCAAGTCATCACCGGAATTGGTAGGGACCTGCCCACCCATAGAACTGTCAGATCCCCACTTTATCTGTCCCCCATTCCCAGAGCCATCCCTGACAATTTGAAAGCAAAAGAAGACCCCCCCACTTGAACTGCATGCTTGTCAACAGCCGGTCCGCAGTCAAACACGCAATGGAAATTGCTGAATCCATCCTCTCCCATGACCTGGAAGTGGCCTTCCTTACTGAAACGTGGCTTAACTCCCTATCCCACCCCATTCTGGATATGCTGGTGGTCAATTATCCGTAAAGACAGGCCCATTCACAAAGGTGGCGGCATAGCGATCATCTACAAAAGCAACCTCGCAGTCTCTGAAGCTCCCCCCTACCTGCACAGCTCCTTCGAATGCCTGTCGGTCAACATCAAATCTCACGGTCATAGCTCTCGTCAGTGCCATCTCCTCTACCATCCCCCAGGCAATGCCAACGAATTTAAAGCTCAGTTATCGGATCTGATCACCCAATCCGCACTTAATGGCGACGACGATCTAATTATGGGCGACCTCAACTTAAGATGGAACGACCACAAAAACCCGCTGATTCAATCTCTCAACACCATGCTTCAAGACAACGATCTGGTCCAACATTGCTCAGAAGAAACACATTACAGAGGAGCGACTCTGGATGCCATCATTGCGAACAAAACTGCAGTCTCGATTGACCACATCATCCCGGTGGTCTGGTCAGACCACCACATCATTTTATTTCATATCATCCAGCCGGCCGTGTCACTCCCACCCACTCAAGCCCCCCCCCAAATGGGTCAGGAACACCACCAGAGTTCCCCGAGACAAGCTTGAGGAAGGACTCAGCACACTCCTCCCGAACACGGCGGAGCCCCTCTCTACCTCGGAACTCACCTCGCTCTACCATTCCAATCTAGAGCTTGTCTTAGATCAGCTGGCACCTCTGAAACTAAAAAAATCCAGAAGCATCCCCTCCAGATCTTGGTCCTCTACTGACATTAATGAGGAAAGAAGACACCTTAGATCCGTGGAAAGAACTTGGAGAAACAACCCCTCTGCCTTGCATCGGGACCAACTGAAGGCAGCCCGCAAAATCTACTATACTCACATCAAAAGTAAGAAGTCTTCCTTCTTCAGTTCTGCATTAGACAATGCCAGAAACCACCCCAAGGAACTCTTCGACATCATTAGAAACCAAACTTCCATTCCCAAGGCAGCCAACTTAGCTGCCTCCAAAACCCAATGCGACAACTTCGCAAGCTTCTTCAATGAAAAAATCGCCAAAATCGATCGCTCCTTCATGCAGAGCCCTGCAATCATCCACAACCCCCCAGTAACCTCATCTCTCCGCTGGTCTTCTTTCCAGCCGATCGAGGTTGAAATGATAAGCAATCTTATCGACGCAGCGAAACCCTCCTCTCACTCTCTCGATCTACTTCCCTCGAGACTGACCAAGGATCTGAAGCTCACCCTAGCCCCAATCTGGGGCAAGATCATCAATAGCTCCTTAAGCGAGGGCCTCATCCCTGACTGCCTTAAACTAGGACAAGTCACCCCTCTGCTCCAAAAACCCGGCCTTGATCTCACAGACATGAATAACTTCAGACCAGTCTTGAATCTTCCGTTCCTAGCCAAAATTCTGGAAAGATGTGTGCTGTCACAATTAAACCAACACTTAGAGAATTCTAACCTACTGGATCCTCTCCAATCAGGGTTCAGAAAGGGCTGCAGTACGGAAACCGCTATCCTAAATGTCCTTGATGACTTGCACATGTCACTCGACTCCAACCAATGTAGCCTCCTCATTCTCCTTGACCTCTCGGCTGCATTTGACACGGTCGATCACTCCCTCCTTCTTAATGTCCTCCGAGAAAGAGCGGGCATCGAAAACACAGTCCTAAAATGGTTCGCCTCCTTTCTTAACAACCGCTCTCAAAGAATAAAGATCAACGGTTTCGAGTCTGACCCCCTCCCCATCAACAGAGGTGTTCCACAAGGATCAGTACTCTCCCCGCAACTTTTCAACATCTACATGGAACCCCTCACCTCTCTCCTAAGGAACTCTAACATCCCCTTCCACCTGTACGCGGATGACACTCAACTCTACTTGGAAACCACTTCGATCGCTGACATTCACAGACTTAATGCCACACTCATGGAGGTTCAACACTGGCTCTCAGCCAACCACCTCAAACTGAACGAAGAAAAAACGGAAGTTCTCCTAATTTCGAACAAAGATGAAAACCCACAAATAGTGGAATGGCTCAAAGCCTTAAATGCCCTCAATGTCTCTCTTACTCCAACGGACTCAGCAAAATCACTAGGAATCACTCTCGACCCCAAACTGGACATGAAGAAGCACATCTCTAAAACAGCCAAAAGCGCGTTCATGAACCTGAAACTTCTCTACAAAATTAAACCCTTCCTCCCCCCCAAAGATCTGAAACATGCCACCCAGCCACTTGTGCTCTCAAGAATTGACTATGGCATTGCTGTACTGACTGGAACAGCCAAGTCACACCTGGGACCCCTCAACTCCACCCTCAACGCTGCCGCAAGAATGATCACAGGAACAAGGAAATTTGACCACATCTCACCGGCGCTCAAAGAACTCAAATGGCTTCCGATTGACCAACGAGCCAACTTCCGCACAGCCTGCCTCACACATAAAGCCTTGCATACAGGCAAACCAGAATACCTGGCCTCTAAACTCAAAAGGGCTGGACAATCCAGGAACCTCAGAAGCTCCAACACACTCCTGCTCATCCCGCTGAAATCACAGAAACGCAAGACCTCTAATAAATCCTTTGCGGGGAACGCTCCCAGGATTTGGAACTCCATCCCCCCACATATCAGAACGACCGCCTCCTTCCCACAATTCAAAACGCTACTCAAAGCCTCTTCCTTGAACGCTCCGGTGCTTAGCGAGAAGCCCATCTCCCAACAGCAGAAATCTGATATCCTTTGCGGAACTCAAATCTAACCGATTCGCCCCCGAACTCATTCTCTTATTGCGTTATTATTGCTGTTGTTTTGTTGGTGTACAGGCTTTATTCCCCTCCTATCGTTTCCGATTCTTGTATTCTATGCTTATTGCCTTGGTTGCATTTCTCTATTTGCTGTGAAGCGCTCTGATACCCCCGGGTCCAGCTAGCGCTATACAAAACTTCAATAAATAAATAAATAAACATGGCCATCTCCCCCACAATATATGAAGTATGTCTGCATTAACAAGGCGACAGCGAGGGCAGGCGGCATCAACTTGATGGAAATATCTGTTGATTTTGGCTGAGATATGCTGTCTGTGTGATGTAGTATAGTATGTGGGGAAGGCGCATATTTCGGGGGATGCGCCTGGGACCTTCTAAGACAGCAGCCATTTGGGGTCCGAAAATGAACGGTCTAGGTCTCCCTCCCATTGGAACCTCAGTGGTGCTAGCGTGATTGTGGTGTGCTGCCTAAGGGAAGCACCAAACCACCTGGTAAGTTGCCCACCACATCCTATCATGTGCAGGTATTGGATTGTGAGGTGTGTTGGAGGTTTGTTAGTTATGTCCCCCATTCAGTGGTGAGCGCTGCCAGGAGTGATTGACGTAGCATAATTGGCCTGGTTGCAACCCGTCTTCTTTGACCAATGCAGCATATGGTATTAGGACACCCTCTCAGTACAGGTCCCCTTTGTTCTGGATCCAGCCTCCCACCTGCTGCACAGTTCAGTTGCTGGGGTTATGGCATGTCCCCTGGGTGTGGCTCGGAGCGGTAATGCTGATGAGTACAGTGTGGTGGAGCAGGTGATTTATAAGCACCTGCTATAACATCTGTATGCCACATTGAGTAGCAAAGTCTCATTTGTTTTTGATTTAACACATGGGTGAAATATATAGTCAGGGCGGCTAGAGACCAGTGTGGTTGCTGTATCGCAGAGTTGGTGTTCAGCTAGCCATCTGGCCCCCACTGCAGCTGCGCCACCAGATAATATTGTTCCATGTTTGGCGCCGCTAGACCTCCTTGGTCTCTAGGCAGATAAAGCTTTTTGATAGCTACCTGGCGACGATTGGAATATGAGATGTTATTTCGCATGCCATTACTTCGCATGCTATTACTCCGTGGTTATTACTTAGCAATAACTGTTACTACGCACGTTTTTACTTCGCATACCATTACTTTGAAAGTGTTAATGTATGCTAAGTAAAAACTTGCCTAGTAATAAAAATGGAATGCGGAATAATGTAAAAAAAAATTTTACGTCTAAAACATAAAACTATAGAAAATACACTACCCTACACATCTAAAATACTAAAACACTACACTATCCTACTGAAACCCCACTACACTACCTTAAACCCTAAATTACTACCCCCTGCACTAACATACACATTCCCCTACTCTGCTCCCTACATTCATTCACTACCCATCACAACCCCGACACTACACTATCCACTAAAACAGTAAACTACACTAACACTACTACACTACCCTAAACCCTAAAACACTACCCCCAGCACGACCCTGCCCCTACCCCCAGTCCCTGCACAACCCCAGACACTACACCCTAAACCCTACACTAACTCCACAACACTACCCTAAACTAACCCCACTACACTACGCTAAACCCTAAAACACTATCCCCAGCACAACCCTGTCCCTACTCCCAAACACTACCTTTCACGACCCCCTGCACTACACTACGCTATGCTGCACAACCCCCAACACTACCCTAAACCCTAAAACACTACCCTACACTAACCCTACAACACTACCCTAAAGCCTAAAACACTAGCCCCAGCACGACCCTTCCCCTACCCCCAATCCTGTTCCTACACTGAAACACTACCTTGCACGACATCCTGACACTACCCTAAACCCTACAAAAAACTACCCTACACTACACTAAGCCCACAACACTACCCTATACCCTAACCTTACACTACCTAAACACTACCCTCTATACTACCCTACAACCAAATACACTACCCTACACTACACTAACCCCACAACACTACCCTAAACCCTAACCTTACACTACCTAAACACTACCCTCTACACTACCCTACACCCAAATACACTACCCAACACTACACCTAGACAACCGTCCCTACTCTCAAACACTACCCTGCACGACACCACCCTAAAACAGTACAACCCTACACACGTACACAACCCTGCACGACCCTACACAACCCCACTTACCTCTTTCCACGCGTGGTTCCAATCTTCTCCCCCTTCCTGCTTCCTCCGGCTTCCTACGTCCTCAGCAACAGCAGCAGACCTTGGGAGCAAATGGCCGCCGCAACGACCTCCAAAAGCGGCGCCCGCCCCCTACGCATGCGTTGTTAGGACGCATGCGATGTAACAGCATGCGTACTAAAGGTGACGCGTTGTTACATCGCATGCGTACTAACGCTTGCGTAGTAACGGTACGCAAAGAAATGTCCATGCACAAAAGGATGTTTCCCGACGATTGTTACCCAAATAAGGTTTCTGATTATCTTTTCTATCGTGTGAAAGAATAATGGAGAGATGTACAGGGGCAAATTTGCAAAGTAGTATAGGAGTCGTGGTAGGATCACCATTTTAGTGAGGGCCACCCAGCCTGTCACTGATAGTGGAAGTGTGCCACAGATGGATACTTGAGAGCAGATGGCAGCCAACGCTCTGCCTAAGCTGCTGTCTAGTAGGTCTGCCTGTTGTTGGTAAATATGCATGCCTAGGTAGCGAAAAGGATCAGCTTGCCACTGCACGCTTACTCCATTGAGAATATATATCGGGTCCCGACATACAGCAGTGAAGGGATACAAGCAGGACATCGCCACGTTGACCTTCAGTCCAGATAAGGCCAAAAAATCCCTCAAGATGCACACTAGTGATGGGGGGTTTGATCGGAAGTCCCTGATGTACACCATGATATCATCTACATATAGGTAGATTGTGTATACTCCAACTCCGAGCGGGATTCCTCAAACCACTCCCGTACGGATGGCCTCTGCCAAGGGTTCTATGGCTAGAGAGAATAGAAGAGGGGATAACGGACATCCTTGCCTGGTTCCCCGTCTCACCACAACTGGCTCAGATATATATGGGCCCGTCCTCACCAGTACCGTCGGCTCCCTGTACTGCAATTTAACCATGCCGGTAAAGTGTTCGCAAAGACCATAGTTAGCAAGCACGGCAAACAAAAATTCCCATTCCAGGGAGTCAAAGGCTTTCTCTAGGTCTAATATTAAACATCCAGAGTGTGGCCAGTGGTGTGCTGCATATATAGCGTCTCTGAAGAAGTGCCTCAGATTTAAGGAGGTGCTCCGTGAGGGTACAAACCCATTTTGATCAGTATGGACCAGGGTAGGGACTGCAGGCGCTAACCGGTCAGCTAGAATTTTCACCAGTATCTTGAAGTCTACATTCAGGATGGCCAATGGCCTATAGGAGCCTAGGTCAGTGGGGTCCCTGTGGAGTTTCAATAGAGACACCAGTCTTGCCTCGCACATCAATAGAGGGAGTTTTGACTCTTCTAGGGCTGTGTTGTTGAGGACGTGTAGGTGTGGAGTCAGTGTCAGAGTATGATTTATAATATTCAGTAGGGAGCCAGTCCGGTCCGGGGGTCTTACCCGTCGCTAAAGCTGTGATAAGTACCCGGATTTCCTCATGGGTGATCGGATCGCCATGTGTCATGCGTTCTTTGGGTGTTATCTTAGGGAGATTCACTGATTTCAGAAAGCCATTCAATTGGTCTCTGTCACAGCAACTCAACGACTTGTATAATGTTGTTTAGTGTCTCACCATTGCTGTGTGTATTTCATGTTGCATGCATAACTGTGTCCCATGTCGTCATGGAGAACGTGTTTGGGCCTGTTCCTGACGTAACAGCCATGCGAGCATTCGTCCCGCTCTATCAGATGTTGCGTGTGCAGAGTGTGCTGCATAATTGTGGCATCAAAGCATTTCCAATAAATCTGTACAGGTCGGCATTTTAAGGCAAACTAGCACTGCAAGATGCTAAAACTGTCAGTGGTGATATAGTCTTGAAGTTATTAAAGCTGTTTCACTTAGAAAGACATAGGTTTGATTCCCAGCTCCATCATGTTATGTACTGTTGAAGATATAAGAACAACTCAAATATACAAAGAACAAGTACCCATGAATGTCTGCTGTGTATAATCAATCAACCAAAGTAAGCTTTATTCAGTTTTAAGGGGAAAAAACATAAAAGAAGGACACCATAAGATAAAACATCATGCAAAATCCAATCACAATAAACACAGTTAAAAATGTACATGCAATATAAAAAACATAAAAGCAATTCAAAATAGGTGGACACAATTAATACAGTACATCTTTAAGATGGGTTACCACTCTCCTAGGGTGCCTAGTTACAGCTATTTCTTAACCTTACAGAAACTTTGTAAAAATTTTCTGTTTTAAGAATAGGAATGATATCCGCCTACCGGGGCATCACATAACAATTAAAAAACATGCTACAATGCAAGGTATCCTGCTGAGACCTATTGTCGCAGCCGCAGGATATACGTTTGTGACCCATATTCCTTTCATGTGGATAAGCTAGTAGATATGTCCAGCCGGAACCTAGTTAACAAAAAGCGATCATACCTACTTTTAACAAAGATGAGGTATGGCTCTGTGATTGGCCCAGTTTTCAACATAATATATCATCAGGCACAGGGCTGCGCTAGGACAATCTCTGCTCTAGCCATGAACCTCTGCCTCAAGAAATGTTCTTTCACACATGTGTGGTCTGCTTTATGTATCCCATCTGTGGAACTCAATAGGTCTCCCCTGCCTAAAGTCTGACGGGAGTCCCTTATGTACTCAAGCCATGCGATGTGAAGTGAGTAATCAAGGGAGAAACAGTAATTTAAAATCTCCTTACTTAGTTTAATCCTGGGAACTAACTATACATCGAGCCGCAGAGAAAGAGGGCAAAATGTCTTCATATCAGTAATGTAACCCACATCCAGTTCTTCATGCACCGGGAATGTAGAGGTGCTTTGAGGGACACACAAAAGAAATCTCAAAAAATAATTTTCCGCTGAGTGTATAAATTCAAATCGCATGGAAAGGTAAGGCTGAGTGTACATTGAGAAAGGCATCTATCATCAGTATGTACAAGTTCCTGTGCACCTGCACTTTCATTGGTGCCAGAGAAAAATGGTAGTGGCAGGGTCATGCAAAGATTCCTTATAAAGCTAATATTTATTGTTTATAATGTACTTAATTGTATAATGTCATCAAACTCTTCGGGTTATCAATGGGCACATGCACAAAACATAAAAAAAAATATTAAGCAGTCATGTGCTACGGAAACAAAGTAGACCACAATTCATGATGCACAGGCTCAGCCTTTGGAAGACATTTTGGGGTGAAGAATTTCATGATAGACAGGGTTCACAACACAGTCTCCTGTGTACTTTGGATTAACAGCATTTTGCACAATGTGGTATATTTCTGCATAAATGAGCCATTTACTTTACTATGTCCCTGCCAATCCACCGGCATGTAACAATGGAGCCTGCACCTGTATTTGCACATGTATACGTGGACACACACATGTGTGCAGAAGTGTCTGTGGTTAGCACCCATACCCTCAGTGAGTAAGCATCTACAAGACTTAGCTACCTGCAACGGGTGACTTGGGCTGCATAGTATTGGCTAGGTCTGCAGTAAGCATCCAAAAGGTGCTGTTCCTGTGCCTTCTTTATTAGGCCTTGGGTTATCGGAGGACAACTGTCACCATTTTCATGTATATTCCATAAGAAAATGAGCTTCCAAAATGTATTTATTTCTCATTAAAAAATGTTAAGTCCATAACATATTAAAGCTGAATACTGAAGCGATATTTGTCATTCACAGACTGTTGGCTCCTTTGTTTGACTTCATTTTCCTGAAAACTGCATTTGCATATTGTGCAATTACTGCAAAGTGTTACATTGTCTCAGCTGTGTTTTACCAATTAAGATTCTGCATTATAATGGAGGCTTTCAATCTGCTGCCTATTCAGTCTACATCTCTCAAATACACTCTCTGGCTGTCAGTCTTTTATCATAAAAACTCTAATTTCTACCGCTGTACACTTCTACAAAACATGTTTTCCATTGTGCCAAATGCTCAAATCCACTTCACCTCGCCAAAACATTAAGTCCTTTTAAACACAGAAACAAGTGTCAGGTTTTCTGGTCTTAGCATATGGCAGTGTATCAGGAGAGAACATCTCTTTGTGTGGATGCACCACAAACTGCTGGACTCAGTGTGTTGCTATTTTTATCTGTAATGAGATAACAATGGGCCAGATGTACAAGTATTAGGAATACCAATTTCCTAATTGCGATTCTCTCTGATTCACAATTAGGAAATCTGTATTCCTAATGTATATAGGGGCACATGCATCATTCATACATTTTGCATTTCTTAATTTGCGAAAATTACCGAATCGCAAATTAAGAATTGCAAAATGCTATGCATCATTTTTTTCGGTATTTATTTGGGATTCGGTAAAAATCGCAATTTTTACTGAATCGCAAATAAATACCGAATTCCTAGCTGCTTTTTCGCAAATCCCATTGATTCCTATGGGCCGAAAGGCCCATAGGAGTCAATGGGAAGGCATTTACGAATTCGCAATTTGTTGATGCATTCCAAGGGTGCAGGGTGGGGTCCAAAGGACCCCCCCTGCACCCCTGAAATGTATTTGAAAGTGCATGTTTCAAACACACATGTCCTAAGGACATGTGTGTCAGTAACATGACAGTGTAAAAAATGCATTTTTTTGCATTTTGAAAGATTTTCGCAAATTAACACGAGGGTCAACCTCGTGTTAATTTGCACTTCCAATTTCAAAATTCGCATTTTTTTTTAATTGATGCATTGCATTTAAGGAATCGCACAAATGCGATTCCTTAAATGCATTCGCATTTTTAAGAAATGCAAAAAAATGCAAATATTGAAAAAGTGTTTGATGCATCCCAAATACGTATTTAGGAAGTGCAAACGGCCGAATTTACCGATTCGCACCGTTTGCACTTCCTAAATAGGTTGATGCATGTGCCCCATAAATCTTTGAATTTCATTTAGGGATTCTTTGTGGGAGGGAAGAGGTGTGGTGCAGCGGCCAGGGTAACTGACGCCGGAACACGGGGGCTCACGGTTCGATCCCCTGAGCAAGCAGCAGGTCAGCCCAGCACCCTGTGACTCTGGGAATCAGCTCGCTTAATCTTCCCGATGGCCCCCAGTGTCTTGACACCTTTGGGTAATTGTTTGCGCTTTACAAATACAGGATGTTACATTTTTTTACAAATTGACCTACCTCCTGATAATTAAGGAGGAAAGTCGCAGTTTGCGTCCCATTAGGCATCACAACCATCACAGGAATGGTGGCCTTTTGAGGTCAGGCGACACCATGTCTGTGATTGCTTTTTAATAAAGCAATATATTTTTTTTAAATGCAGCCCGTTTTCCTTTAAGGAAAACGGGATGCATTTTAAAAGAAAGAAATGAAACATTGAAGTTTCATTTTCAATAGTAGGCAGTGGTCTGGGGGACCACTGCCTGCTCTTAAAAAATGTTCTTATTTACATTCTCAATGGAGAAGCGGTCCCTTAGGGACCTCTTCCCCTTTGCAAAAGAGTTATCACCAGCTTTAAACTGGTTTTAAAGTATTACTGCTTTGCGACTGGTATTCGGTCGCAAACTGTAACATATACCATCAGTATTTGGAAGGGATGCCCTAAACACACCCCTTCCAAATACCGAATCACAAATGCAAAATGCAATTCAGTAATAAGTCACCGTACTGCATTTTGTACATCTGAAAAAGCATTTATCAATTTGCAAATGGCCCGATTCTGAGAATCAGGACGTTTGCGACTGGAACAATGCTTTGTACACATAATGATACTTCACTAATCATCTACAGATGGCGCTTTGATATGGGGCAAGTGGCCTTTTAAAGGTGGTATAACAGCTACAATGGTTGAGGAAATTAATTCATGCAAAAGAACAAAAAACACTTACTACATACAAATAAAACAAAAGAGTTAGGACAGAAAAGATAATGATGAAATGGTACCCACAGCAGTTGGTTGAACAATAATTTCTTGCAAAATGTTTAGAAAAACATAAAAAATACAAAAATGCAACATGCAATATAAAATTAGTGCTCACAAAGTTATAAAAAACAATCAATTACAAATACAATTCACAGTGTAAACAAAAGTTAATGGCACAGGGAAAAGAATACAAAAATAAATCTAATGAGAGGAACAAAAAGCTAAATTTTCTTTAATTTGCCAAAAGGTGGGCACAATCCAATGACTCAGACCTTAAAGATATGACAATCAAGGGAGTGGGTAATCAAGGGAGTGGGTATACTGGCCCATGTGGGCTCATTTGTCAGCTGAGCCGTAACCAGGACCACTGGAATTATGTTTCAGGGGAGAACTAAATTGTGCAGGAGGGTTGTCTAAATTATGCAGCAAGAAAATATAAATTATGGAGCATAGCATGGCACATTTTTGGGAATTTGTACAAGTGGTAATACTGTCTGGGCAAATATTTCACCTCATTAGGCCCAGTTCAAAAGCCATATACAGATATAGGGCACTAGATGGTGACTAGTTAATCTTTGTGCAGGGCCTTCAACTGCATGCAAACACATTTTGTGGTACCTTTGATTTGTTTAAATTAGAAATGTTATTTTTGTTTAATCCAGAAGATTATGCAGCAGACGATGGATTATGTGCCAAATGCAGCAAATCCATAATCATGAAAAAAATCAAAGGCCGCAGAATCGCATAATGTCAATGGCCCAGGACATAAGGAAAATGCTATTTACCAGTATGCATCTGTTCTTGGCATGTAGAGCTGCAGATTTACACACTAAGCATAGATCACCATCTGGTGTTGGGCCCAGATGGTTGCAGTTGTTTTTGCCCTGGTAAAGTCTTTGGAAGTCACGAGATAGGTGACTCCTGCTGTAGACAATAGTGCGCATGGGCATCCACTCCATCTTCAGATAGTTTTTTCGCCAAGAAGGGAAATGATGGACTTTTGTGAGAACAGAAAGATGTCCATGTATGTTGCATCTAAATAAGATAATATTGGAACAGATAAATGTAGCCGGGGGAGTTGGGTGTGTGTGTGTGAATGTGCAGCTCTACATGCCAAGACCAGATGCATACTGGTAAGTAGCATTTTCCGTTCGAGGCATATGAGCTGCAGATCACACACTATGCATAGATTGTATAGAAGTACCCATCCCTTAGCGGCGACCACCAGTATCTGTTGCAGTCGTTTGAAATAGTGTTTTGAGTACAGCCTGGCCCACAGTAGCTTATTGTTTTGTATGCACATCTACACAATAGTGTTTTGTGAATGTGTGGTGTAGACATGTAGCTGCTTTGCAGATGTCATCTAAGGAAATGTTCCCTATAAATGCCGTTGAAGCCCCTATCTTTCTTGTAGAGTGGGTTTAGGAGGAACCAATAAGGTATGTTTCGCTTTGTGATAGCAAATTTGTATGCACTTAACAATCCACCTTGCTATCTATCGCCAGATTTTGATATGGGGTTGCCTTTATGTGGTGGTGAAAAAGATACAAAAAGTTGTTTGGTCTTACGAAAAGGTTGTGTTCTCTAAGTGTAATAAAGCAATGCGCTTTTAACATCTAGAGTATAAAGAGCACTTTCTACGACTGTTTGTGGTTGGGAGAAGAACACTGGCAACTCCACAGACTGATTGAGGTGGAAGGGAGAAATAACTGCATTTGTAAGAAAGGTTCTTGAATAGTTAGTGCTTGTAGTTCACTAACTCTTTTAAGAGAAGTGATGGTCACTAGGAAAGCAACTTTCCATGTTAAAAACAGTAGCTCACATTTATGTAGAGGTTCAAAGGGAGGACCGATTAGTCTTGTGAGAGCAATGTTTAAATTCCACACAGGTGAGGGTGGTACTCTGGGAGGAATTATTCTTTTGATGCCTTCCATAAATGCTTTGATGGCAGGTACTCTGAAAAGTGTTGCCTATTTTGTAATTAGGCTGCTATGACTGCGAGGTGCAACCTAATAGATGTATAGGCTAAGTTACACCTTTGGAGATGTAGTAGGTAACCTATGATGTGTTGGATAGACACATCTAGGGGATTGATGGTGTTATGACAATATATGATAACTCTTTTCCACTTGGCTGCATAGCAGGCTCTAGTGGTGGGACATCTAGCCTCATCATAACGTTCATACAGTCAGGGGGAAGGATAAGGTAACCGAATTCTAAGACCTCAGGAGCAAGATCGCAAGGTTGAGCTGAGCTGGGTCTGGGTGTCTGATCTCTCCACAGTTCCGGCAAAGAGGCGTGGGGAGAGGTGTAGTTTTTGGTGCAGAACTACTGACAGTTTTAGTAATGTGGTGTACCACGGTTGTCTGGCCCAAGTTGGAGCAACTAGAATGAGAGTCAGTGAGTGTTGCTGTAGCTTGCGCACCACCAGTGGAATGAGTGCGAGAGTCGGAAAAGCGTACGTAAATTTGCCTGACCAATTCATCCATATCACATTGCCTTTGGACAATGGGTGTAGATATCAGGCGGCGAAGCTTGGACATTTGGCATTTTCGTGTGTGGTGAAGAGATCTATCTCTGGTTGTCCCCACACTTGAAAAAATGGTTGAAGAACTTGTGGATGAAGTTCCCACTTGTGAATCTGCTGTGTTTGGCGGCTTAACAGATCGGCTATGTTGTTCTGGACTCCCGGGACATGTTGGGCTAGGAGAAAACTGTTGTGAGGTATAGCCCATCTCCATATGCTTTGTGCTAGTTAAGAGAGCTGCAGAGAATGTGTCCCGCCTTGTTTTTATATGTAGAACATGGCTGTTATGTTGTCCGTGCGGACTAGGACAGCCTTGTCTGATATTTGCTTCTGGAATGCCTTTAAGGCTAATAAATAGCTAGTAACTCCAGGTGGTTGATGAAGAGTAACTTCTGTTGAGGAGTCCACCTGCCCTGCATGGTGTGATGTAATAGATGAGCTCCCCAGCCAGAGAGCGATGTGTCCGCTGTCAAGACAATCTGTGGAACTGGCTCTAGAAACGGTCGCCCTTTGGAACGGTTTTTGGTGTTCCACCACTGCAGAGAGCGATGAGTGCGGCCGTCTACCAACACCAGATCTGTTAGCTGACCTTGAGCCTGGTTCTATTGTCTGAACTGGGGGCGAGTGTTTGATTTGCTCAAACGCTCCATCAATCATCCCCTTTTGTATTGCTCTATTGGCGTGCTAGGCACTCGTGGAGAGGACGCATTTTCAGTCTTGTGTAAGGCACTATGAATATGCAAGAGGCCATCATCCCTATGAGCTGCATGAACACTCGAGCTGGAAGAGAGTGTTGAGGCTAAAATTTGGTTATAAGGGTTTGCATGCTTGCTATCCTGGCTGGACTGGGATAAGCGGGCGCTTTTGAGGTGTTTATTGTGGCACCCAGGTATTGTTGTATGCGAGACGGTTGTAGATGAGACTTTGCGTGGTTTACTGTAAACCCTAAGTTGTTGAGTAGTTGAATAGTGGCGTGGGTGTGATTTACACACTGACTGTACGAGTTGGTTTTTATAAGCCAGTCGTTCAAATATGGGAAGACATGAATGTTTTGTCTACTTAGATGAGCTGCAACTACCGCTAGGCACTTGGTGAATACCCGGGTGCTGTGGTGACTCCGAAAGGGAGTACTTTGAATTGGTAGTGTTGACCATCCACTACGAACCTGAGATATTTCCTGTCAGATGTGTGAATGGGAATATGGAAGTAGGCGTCCTTGAGATCTAGAGTGGCAAGGAAGTCCCCTTGTGAAAGAAGAGGAAGGACCTGCTGAAGTGTGACCATGTGGAAATGGTCTGAGTGAATGTACAGGTTTAGGGGTCTGAGTTCTAGAATAGGTCTCAGAGAGCCGTCCTTTTTTGGTATGGGAAAATACAGAGAGTAAACTCCTGTGTTTTGTTGGCGCAGGGGAACTGGTTCTATTGCACTCTTTTGTAGGAGGGAGATCACTTCCTGCTTGAGCAGTGATAAATGTTTTAACGGCATTGGGCGCTGTTTGGGTGGTATGTTTGGGGGTAGAGGTAAGTTCCAGAAAGTAACCTGATTGAACGATTTGTCTCACACACCTGTCTGTGGTGATGTTGCTCCAGACAGGAAGGAACTGATGCATATTTCCCCCGACCGAAGTGGAATGGTCCGGGGGGAGCGGAGGGAAGTCATTGGGTAGGGGTGGATGCAGATCGGGTATTGTTGGTCTTGCCTCTACCTTTGTTATTGTTGCCTCTGTAGCCTCCTCTCTGGTAACCTCTGGTGAATGTAGACTGGGTGGGAGCCTTGTATGAGGTGGAGGGGTTGTCAGAGGAGTAGCCTCTGGAGGTGCTGTGGTGTCTGTGCATCATTTCTTAATGCACTTTCTTTATACAAAAAGGTTGGAATGTGACTTTGTGCCTGCCAATGTATTCCATGTATTACTTGTTTAGAATGTTTGGGCCAGGCACTGGAATTGCTTCACAGGCAGTTGGAGGTACCTCCTTGAGACCTTAATACATGTATGCTGCTATATCCTCTTGGCTGCAATAAAACCTTTCAAAGATTGAAAACTCCTGGTTTATATGAGTGACCATCCGTCTTACAGAAGAGAACACACTTCAATTTTGGCGACAGCTTGGGGTGAGAATATTTTTTTCTAAAAAAGAAGTCATTGTTGTTGGTGATCTTGTTCGTGCCAAGGATCCTTTGATGCCACTAAAAGGTAAATCAAAATTCAGGGATCCTGCAAGTATAGTCACAATTAAAGGCAACAGTGCAAAATTAGAAAATGGTCAGAGGTGGAATTTTGGTCATTTGGCTAAAATCAATTCTGCTCATAATCCAGTTGTAAATATTTGTCGGAGTTTTCCTGATGTCAGAAGGAGTTCAAGAGTAAGAAGGATTCCTAGTATGTATGTTCAGTAAGCATTCTGTTCACTGTTTTGTTAGGCGTGCTATTTTCTATTTTTGTTAAAATGAGGGAGATATGTGCTGTCTGTGCATCATTTCTTAATGCACAGGCAGTTGGAGCTACCACCTTGAGCCCTTTATACATGTATGCTGCTGTATCCTCTTGACTGCAATAAAACCTTTCAAAGATTGAAGACTCCTGGTTTATATGAGTGACCATCCGTCTTACAGAAGAGAGCACACTTCAGGCGCCTTTGTAGAAGTAGCGACGAAAAGAACATCTGGGAGCTTGCGATTGCAAGGCTCCCATTGATTTAGCTGAGTCTGTGTCTATCTTCATCTTTTCAAGTCTACATTAGGTCCAAATAAGCGTTCCTGATTGAATGGCTGGTTTAAGATGGAACTTTGTACTTCAGGTTTAAAACCTGAAATGCGTAGCCAAGCATGTCTACGTAGGAGAACACGTGTTGACGGCTCTGGAGGCGGTATCTGCTACGTCCAGAACGAATGGAGGTGTTAGTGATGATTTTTCCCTCCTCTATGAGGTCATTGGCCCTGTTTTTATATTTGTCTGGGAGGTGCTGCAATAGGGTCTCTAGTTCATCGTAATGTTCCCTATCGTACCTGGCTTACAGAGCTTGAGTGTTGGCGATACGCCATATGTTAGCTGCTTGTGACGCTGTTCTTTTGCCAGAGGCGTCCAAGAGTTTGGACTCTTTATCGGGGTGGAGCGTCCCCTGATGTCTGAGAGTTGGCCCGTTTCCTAGCATTGGAGACTACTAGGGAATTTAAAGGTACGGGGCCCTTAATGTAGGCTTTTTTTCTCGATCCTGGGGTTAATAACTCTAGCCCTCACAGGATCTTTAAACACTTCAGGTGCATGCTTGATGACCCCTTTTAGTATAGGCAAAATAGAGGTGGACCTTTGTGAGGTATCAAAAGTGTCCATTAGGAAATCCTCTTTAAAAGGGTCTGTATGTAAGTTAACCAAGTGGTATTGGGCAGCTCCGTGATGTAGCTGATTAAAACCCATTGTGTCCTCTGGAGGGGAAGGCCTAGAAGGGTAGATGTCCTCCTGTGGAACATTAGGGACATCTGACGTGTTGTAATCGTCCCAGGGATCAGGGGAAGTATCCATCTGACACACACGCCCACCGTGACGTCAGACGACCGGCCGAAGCATGGAAGGCGTTAAGTGGTTCGACTATATGTTGGCGTTTAATTACATTTCGCTTTTAGGTGTTACTTATTGGTATATTTATTGTTAGGTTATAAGCATTGCATTTGGTATGCGAGTTCCGGTTTGCAAGGCCGGTGTGTGAGTTATGGATTGAGCTTCAAACTAAAACTGAATTTCAGTATTTTTTCAGTTTAATATCATAACCATAACAGCACTTTTATTACGTTATGTATGTGAATTTCTAAGGTTTTCTTAAACATAGGCAGAGGTGTTTTAACCATACCTTCATATAACTTCTATTTAACCTCTGCATTTTTCGGTGTACTTTGTTTTTGTTTATATACCAAGCCCAAGAATTCCCTATGCCTAAAAGTATGCAGGCGGCCAACACCACTACACACAACCTTAGGCCATGCCCAGGGCTTGACCTCTGGTCAGACCCTGCGGCCAACCCTCCTTTGGCAGCCAACATCCACTCCGCATGGTCTTCAGACGTGATCAGCAGGGGTTGGCAAAAAAAGCCAGGTTTCTGGACATGCCCTGCGCCCTATTCTCTGCAGGCAGCAAACTACATGATCTTTAGTTATGCCCAGCATGGATAGGATGAAGGGACACCAGGCACCTTATCCTCTGTGTGTACTGCCTTAAGCTGTACGCAGCATTGTTGGCAAAGGACCTGCTTTCTAACCTAGCCCTGCATCCAGTCCCTATGGATGTCTGTTAACAAAGTGGAGCAGTAGGGCTCAAAATACTTCTCAAATACAAATATTTAAAATATTTTTTATAATAGTTTTATTGCTGATGGTGCCACATGGGCGGGGGTAGGTTTACCCTTCCCACTACACCGGTTTTCTTTTTCCTAAACATGGTTCTCAGTTCACCATGTTGGGCAACGGCAACTACAACTTAAATGTTTCTGTGGCAGCTAGCCAAGCAGGAAACCACAACAATGCCGCAAGTAGTAGAATTTAAAAACAATACATACATAGGTAGGGGGATTGATAGATTATCCCGAATAAGAGAACAAATCAAATCAAATTTCAAAGCTTTATTCGACAGCAAGTCATAAAAGCAATTTACATCCTAACGCTACACAATAAATACTAAGCCTAAAATTCATATTTAAAACACACATTAAACACTTTTTGCTGTCACTTCCATTACTCAATATAAAATATTCCATCAAGAATTATTATAAAAATTGATCGTATATAAAAACCATGGTGACAATAATTCATTAAGCTGCATCAGATAGTTGTAAAGTGCGGGTGCGAATAAACCAAGCCCATCCTAGGAATTTTGCAACAGCAATCGCAAAGTAGGGTGTGCAATCTGTTTCCAGTATTCTAAGCGCCTCTCTATGCCTGCGTGTTCCTAAATTATGACACACTGGTTTTATCCATTTACGACGTGGGCAGTCATAGAGAGGGCAAACAAACAGTAAGTGAGAAACATTCTCAGCTAGATCTTTGCAATAATGGCATTTCTCATCCCGGTTCGCAGACCAATTTTGTGTAAATGCGTTTAGGGGAAGAGTTCCAAATCTGAATTGAAAATACAGTTTTCTATCGAGCGGTTTTTCGATAATGTCCCAATAGAGTTCACAAGATGGTACTGTTTTGATATCAAGAAACCGTCGGGTTAATTTGGAGTTGGATCCAGTACAAAAAGCAGATGACCGAACCATGGCCCAATACATTTTCTTCAAGATGATCTTCGATGGAAAGCATGATGCATTGGTATTAGCCCATAGATGGTCTAGATCCAGCTTAGACTCCGTAATTCTTTTAGCCACAAGATGGCATGAAAGCGGTCAGCATTAATAATATCCGCTAGGGCGGCAGCATAGTGAGCTAATTCCGGCGTTGTCATTATCCTTCTCCAATATAACAGAGGGCGTAGGCGAGCTAAGTCCTCAATACTTTTCCTGCCAAGATCAAGCAACAGAGGAACAGTGGGAGTGCTTTGTGGTGCCCCCACTAGGCCCCGCAAGAACCTATTCTCTGCCAATGACAGGTCCTTCAGATAGGAGAATCCCCATAGTTCCGATCCATACAGTGAGGCACTTATCACCTTCATGTTATAAATTTCTAAAGCTGGGGTGATTGATTTAGTCAGTGAGGCTCTATGTTTGAGCGCTACTACACACAGGGAACAAATCATAAAACGCTGCATAAACTAATACAATATTTAACTACATGATAAAAAGTGTAGTGGAATTTTATTTGAGAATATATGGTTTCTGTAGGAGTGGCATCTAACCGTTGCGACACTGTAGAAGCATGAGCAGGTGCAACTATGTGATTGTGATGAGGTATAGGCTATTGGAACTTGGTGGTTTGGGTATTTAGACTAGTTGATGTATGTATGTGTCTGTACTATGGAGGGTCAGGTACATCTTCGTCCCAGTGCAATACCAGCTACTATGAATTCCTTTTGCAATTTTACCTGCATGTGTTTCACAGGTACCTTCTTACAAAATATCATGTGCTTTGTCCTGCAAACTCTTGTTTCATTGCCCCTCTTCTTCTCTGCCGTAAATAAATAAGCTGAACACCGCTGTCCAATTATATTTGTATTGATGTGGGGTTAATAACATCATTTTAATCTACTGTTAATCTCTTTGTTTATGCTAACCCTATCCTCTATTTGTAAATGTTTTCAGAAGAGACATCAGCAACAGTGCCTACATGAGGGTAAAGGAGCGTCGTATCGCTGCTGAAAGTGAAGGGAAACATGAAAAATAAAATGGTAATACAATTAATTTATTACCGTTTTATTTTTAATTCTGGCAAGCACCCAAGTCTGAGAGGGCGGGCCAGCAGTAGGGAGGAACAGTGGGCACAGTGCACTTCAGTTTAAAGTGCACATATCACTTTGGCCGGCTGTCTTGCGACGGCCAGCCTGACATGCACAGTTTAAACACTTCAACCCGAGCTGTTTAAGACAAATGGTGGAGAGACTGCAGAGGCCTCCATGGCCTGAAGGAGCTTCGGACCAGGGCACTGTAGCCAATCCTGACGCTGCTCTCATGTTGCCTGAGCAGCATGAGAGCAGCGCCAGGATCGGTAGAGGGGACTTGGACGAGGCTTTTTGCTTGCTGCCTCTGCTGGAGGAGCCACAGAGGGCTGAGACGGGTAGGTACATCTTTTTTTCTGTATTTTCATTTAAATTAACTCCCTGGCAGGCACTATGAGAAACTCGCAGTGCCTTTCGCCTCAATTCCAGGGTTCTCAATCGTGGACCGATATAAACAATGTTTAAAATGGAACACGAATGAGAACTGTGGCACTGATTCTATGGTCACTGCTGTTTTTTTTTTACCAGTGGCCGTCAGTGGGTTAAATATTTGCCCAACCAGTTTTGTTTGCTGCTAGCCACTACTGGGAGACATCCCTAGTGCCACCTTTTTCCACACAGGTACAGACCTCACTCGTTTAACTCTCCTCGGCCCCAAATCAAGATCCATTCCCAACCTGTGAGTCTGCCCTGCCTTTTTATCTTCCCAGCCTGTCACCTTTGCCCAAAAGCCACCTTGGCCTAGCACAATAGCATCATCGAAGATAATTCACTGTCCTCGCTCAAGCATCAGCCCAGCCAAAGTGTTGTCTGGGCCCAACAGTGTTATATTCCCTTGAAAGTCTGTACAATCAAGTGTCCTGTGTTATTGTCAAGGCTGGGCTGGCCATTCTGCCACTTCGTAGAGAGGGCCTCTTTAAGGGTGGGCTGGTAGGAACATTCTAGTCAGGGCTGATTTTGGTTTCTAGTCGGGCACTTGTTTTCGTTCCACACTGCGTCTGTGTGTGACACGCCAACAGTTAGTAAGTACGAGAGCTGGTTTGCTACGATGTTATGGGAATGGTGCATTCTATTGTATAGTATTGTGTGATAACACAGTTTCGGTTGCAGTTTGATGGGATAAATGGACGCAGGGTGTTAAGGGATGCAGTACTGTGCAGAGTGCTGTGCTGCAGGCGTGAGGTCATATGTTGTGGCATCGTGTGGTGTGGAGAAGTTTACAGAGGAGCGGTGAGGAGTACAGCTGCACACTGTGGTTGATATTGTATACGGTTGTGTGATTAGCTGCTGTTGTGTGTATTTTTTCATGGTACGTACAGTATGGAGAGAAAGGGTGCCATATATTGGAGGTGGAATCTAGCATTTAAGATTGTGTATACATGAAAACGAGCCAAGGAGAGCGAACTGTAACTTACACATAAAAAGCCCCTTTCAATGCTATCAGTTCAGAAAATACAAATGTTGGTCTTAAAATTGCGACAGAGAGGCAGCAGGCAGTTTTTTTCTTACCTTCGTGAATCCCACCAAAGACGTGCAGCTTGGGTCGCACTCGCCGCTGCACCGTGTTTAAGAGCTCCACGCAGCCCACTCTCTGCAGTTCCTTTGGAACCCAGTCTCGAAAACCTAGGGCGAAATGCAATCGATATTGTTAATTTTCTCTATTCAGGTATGGTTTCGTTTAGGCTTTCAGGAAGCCATAATTCACCGCAGGTTTATTACGTTATCTGTAATCCTAACCTCCCCATTAAAGCCTGCAATTGCTTTTAAGAAACTTTTCTGTGCCACTTTATCTTCCCAGGGTTCGTGTGCTTTTTTTTTTTTTATTCTCTTCTCTAATTAACATTTTTTTCCATAGGCCGTCTGATTGATTAAACTACAGGCTAAGAATCGTATTTTCGTAGATAGAAGGTCCAGAGCCTTATTTCCCAGCAGTGGTGCAATGTTTAAACCCTGCTCGCCTTCATGTCCCTTTCAAGCCAACGGGATACTGGAAGAATTTCGTGTGCTGGAAACATTACTCTACATTATGGCTCAAATAAGCTCTATGTACTCCATCAAGGGCAGGATGAGGGGAAATTTGCCCTAGACATTTCAGTCCGGACAATTATAGCGAAAGCACGGGTACCCAAGTTCCATATTTAGCGTTACTGCGTGCAAAATATATAGGGGTCTATTTACGAACTGGTCAAGCAGTGCAGCGCAGCAATTCACCATGCTAGGCTGCACTGCGTGATGGGGAAAGAGCAGGAATGAACAGCATTTAAGGCAATACAGCGCACTCCTACCTTTTCTCCTGCTCTGGTGCCCTTTTGACAGCCTAGCGCTAATGGAGGCACGCTTGCACTCTGGTGCAAGGGTGCCTGCGGTGTATGCAGGATTGTTTTTGGGCAGTAAAGGGGTCCCTTCCTGCACAAAAACCCTCCTGGGAGGCACATTCCTCTTTCTATGTCTGCTGCACAATGCACCACACATAGACAGAGGCAAACACTGATACTTCTCCTCGTTATGCCCATCCTGGGAAGGTGTCTCTTTTTTTCGCATTTCCAGGTCTACCAGTGCTGGTAAATGTAGAAATCCATCCAAAACCACAGGAGTTGCACTGTGTTGCCTTACTCCAGATTTATGGAGCCACTCAGGGCCACGCAAAGTGGCCTTGCGTGGTTTCATAAATCAAATGTTGTTGCTCTTGCCCCACATTGTGTGGTGCAAAAGCAACGCAAACCGGTTCCTAAATAAGCCCCATGGTTTATGGTGCAATCATTACTTTAGGCCAGAGTAATCCAGTGTAGGCCCAGGAGAGATGGGTGCAAATCAGATTTTTAGGATATCCAAATTACCCAAATATGATATTTATATACGTTTATTTTTATGTGGCTTGAATCTAAAATCATTAGGTCATTCTGAAAATCTTTCAAAGGTGTGCCCCACTTGGTCCTTGGATAGATTCCTGGTTTAGGGTCTTCACATCAGTGGTATACTTCTTGGAGACTCAATAACCAGGGGCCTCTCTGATGAATAAAATACGATTGATATTTTAAAACAAACATAAAAGTTTTTTTCCTACCACTGCAATATCTACACAATCTCTTGCCACGATTTCATGTCACCTTCCCCCCGTTTTAGGAACCAGAAAGGCCATTTTCAGTGTGACTAGGTTGGTTTTCATGTTCAATATACAGGGCACTTGGGTCTGACATGAAGTGGCCTTAAAACAGCACAGTGTGCGGATAACCATTTGCTCAGCCCGCTCTATCCGCTTTTCGTGCTGGCATTGAAACACCTGTCCTCCAAAGTAACAGAGGGCATAAAGTGACAATGGATCACACACTGAGAGAAGCGTCTAGGAAATCAGACAGCAGCTGAGGGAACCCTGCCTGCTTCACGATGCTCGCAGATGCCACGCCATACCCTACTTGCACTCTGCAAAGGGTCCCTGTCTGCTTGGGAAGGTATTAATCACTTTCTGCTTCAGGAGCACGCGCGCTTTCACTAAGCGATGCTCCACTTTGTTGCAAAAGGCATGGAGAGAGCGTGACATACCACGTCTCCTGCTCCCTTGTGAACCACAATTGTGCAACCGCAATTTGCTGTGACAAATTGCAATGTCCATTTTTGGCGCTGCAGTTGGTGCTGTACAAATCTGCCCCTGGGAGCATGGCTCTGCCTTTGACACACAAAGCCCTTTAGCGCATCCGACCCTCTCGTGTTACAATGTGCGCCCTTTATACAGGGTCAAACCTCTTAAGAAAACCAAACTTATGTCAGGTCCTCAGTCAGCTGCAGGAAGAGCGAATCAGCACCGCCAGGCAGGTCGGTGCTAATTCACCATTTTATAGTAAAAGCCACTTAGTTTTACAGTTAAAATAGAACATCCATAAAAAAGAACATCAATTACAGCAAATGTCTTCTGTCTGGATTATTTAAGTAAGGTGCATAAAATGTAAGGGAGGGGAAGAGGAATCTAATAAGAAGGGATACGAAGAAACAGTGGAAAACCTTTAAATGCTGCTGCCATAGTTTGATTGACAGAATAATATCAGAGAAATAGTTAAACAAATTGAGTAGTAAAGGCACATCTGCCCCGATGTGTTCCCACCATGAACTACAGCCTTGTAAAGAGATGCACCAGTGCCCCACACTTTCCGCCTGGCCCTTTCCACCAGAGTTACCTGTGCTTCAAAATACCAACCAATATGATCTCGCAAGGGTTTGGAGAGGGAAGAAGGGTCTCGAAATTGTGAGAGTTCCCATTCAACTTCCTGATAACAAAACTGTTCGTTGTGGAGGTAAAATTAAAAGTACTAGAATGTGGGCTTAAGCAGACAGTACTGTTCTAAAAAGGGCAGGGAACTGTGATCCAACAAAGTGTTCTAGGTAGATATTTGGGTAACAGCTACTGAAAGCTGATTCAAAGAAGAGAGATATGACCTGGATAAAACAGAGTTTACACCTCAATCACTAGTTACAACAACACACTAATTTTAGACTCATACCACCACGTATCCAATGAAGAAGGCATCAATAGCTCTAAAGCTAAATGGGCAAGTAAATATGAGTTCCAGCCTGGCAATGCTCCAGAAGTACTGGCCACTCTGAGCTTCCATTGCTAGCTCCCAATACTTGATGCTACCTTGCGGCAGGTACAGCCTCCCAGGAGGACAACAAAAGGCATAGGTTGATGAAGCGAAGGCTAAATAGCCGGTAAGAAATCAAATCAGAAATATAAAACACATCATGGGCTTCATGGCACTGAAAACATCATCACTAGGAGCCAGTGGTGACTACAGAGAGTGGAGAAGAGTGCCTTATGTTGAAATAAGCCTTTCACCCTGAAGCTCAAAGACCTTTCCAATGGAAGGCTCTGTATAGAGTGCAGCTCTGTAGAGCAAATCCATGGAATCAAGTGATGAACAAGTGACTCAAAGTCAGAGGTTGCCTTTAGAATATACGAACTTCACGAAAAAATGCCCAAACTGCAGTGGTGAGCTGTGTATAATTGTCTAACGCTAAATCCGAATTACCTTCAGGGTGTACATATTTCAAAATGGAAGAGGTCATGATCATTTAATCAAAAAAGAGGAAGACAGTGATCTCTTGGACTTCACTCTAGTTTTATAAGGTTTAAGGCTTATTTATTAAGCTGTATTCATTCAAAGTCGAACATAATGGTAATAAACAATTTACATAAAGTTTTCTACAGCACTTGCTGACACAGGATCTTACATCCAATATACAATAAATAAAGTAAATACAAATTCACTTCAGTCTCTAAGAGACAACTATTACCAAATTGAGGTGGTAGCTGAACAGGTTGTCAACGATGGATACGATTCTCCAGACACAACTTTCTTCTGACAGTGAGTGACTGCACCACAAACAGATCCTCATCAACATGTTTGCTTAATAAATCAATACAAATAAATGAAAAGTATTTCAATTAATGTTAAATAATAAGGTTAAAGTTAGAGTACCACCTCAAAATAACTGCAAATAAATTACATAAACTTTAATTTAAAGGTTCGTTTATTGAAACAAATAAATTAAACTAAATGAAGGCATTCATTTAAATGTTTGGGTTAAAATATTGTTTCTTTTAATGCCATGTTTTAAAGGTTTATGCTTTTTAATGTACGAAAAAAATAAACCAAACTTCAAAACCTCAGGTTATATATAGCCGTCTTCTGGCCATATCATAATTAACAATGCTAGTGTTGGCTCCCTCAAATTCGATAACGTCTCGTTATACACACCCACCCAATAAACAACAATAAAGAATTGTCCTACATTACTTTAGGTTAGCAAAAGATGAGATTACTGTCTTTATGTTCCCCATACATTATCAAATTTATCTGGGAAGCATCTAGATCACCTTATCTGCCTCCATACACTTGACTAGATTCCGGCTCCATTAATCCTACAAAGGTACCATGAGTCTGCCGCCTGAGCTATATCTCATTTTGCTATCACCAACACCAAGTTAACAAATATTTTATGATGCCTATCACCCCAGACACCCAGAAGTAATAACTAGCCCCGGCGGGAGCCCACAACTACTCGAATAGATAACTGTCTTCAGAAGATCTATACCACCATCATACACTGCTGTACAAAAGGCAATCGGTGAAATTGTGTAACTTCCAACCCCCACATGAATCCTTGAGTTATCACTCAAAGTTGTAATTATATGTCTCCGGCACCCACAAAGAGATATTCCGCAGTGCATATTGGAAAAGGGGCAGCTCAGTCATTTTAAAAAGTGCTGGTCTTCCAAACAGAGATAGGGAGAGTGTCCTCCAACATACCACCCCAGCTCTTAGTCGGTTTAAAAGTGTCTACAAATTACTATCAAAATGTCTCCCTTTGTCCCTTGCCACATATATCCCAAATAATCAAGAATATTATGTTGCAATTTGAACCTACAATGTCATGGCCTCCACAGGTTGCCAAACACCCCCTGGCCAGTGCCCTCATTTATTCAAATTGTATATGAAATGAATTATAATTTAAAATAATGTAAAGGTCAAATACCAAAATAAGACTAGGATAATAACATGGATAAAAATAAATCAAGTAAAGTAAATAAAAATATATCCCTGTCTTTATATGTGCATTGTAAGATCGAAATAGTGGTGGTCTTGATAGTGGTAAAAGTTAGCTTGAAAATTGAGAATTAGATGATATATTTGCAACAACAGGGGTCTGGGTAGATGCAATAGATATCGATTCAGTAACATACATGCCCGAGGAAGATAGATGCCATCCATTCTATAAGTTTTATATATTTAGTATATATTTATTGGCTCCACTAAGAAGGCAAGAGGGACAAGGATCCAAATCAGCTTTGGTAAGATTATTAATTGTGTGCTCTAGGAGGGGCCAGCAGGAAACACAAGTATAAACGCTTCTACTAAATAACAAGCATTGGCATAGCCAATATGTCTCGCCTTTGTGACCTTATAAGTGTTTAGCCATGCAACACTTGATGTTGTTGCACCGAGGATATTGTGCTGGATAACTAAACACTTTTAAGGTCCCAAAGGCGAAACATATTGGCTATGCCCATGGGACGGTTAACTTTTTGCCCAAACCTCAGGTATTGTGTGTTTTTTGCTTAGCAATGGAGAAGTATATCCTCCGTCAAGCCAAAATGTGTCTTGGAGTGGTACAAAACCACCTAGACAGATTTCTGACTTGTAAATAAATGCTCCTAAACTCTGCACTGAGTTGGCGTTGGCTGTAGTTGCGTTGCTGATGCACTTATAGCATGCATACAACTTGCAATCATATATTACTACAAAGTGTCATTATTCCATACCAGTTGTGAATTATTTTTGTACAGTTAATTTGCTGACTGAAATGGTTACATTATCCGACCACTACCTAAAGTTTGTGACCAAGAGCCCTGAAAGCAGTGCTAGCTCTCAGTACAAAAAAAGCTGCTAAAAGTGTTTCTGCAAAAGAGCAGATTTTGCACAGAGGAGGTTGTGCCAAAAAGGTTTTGCACAGAGAAGACCATGCAAAATCTACTTTTCATTGAGGAGGGCAAAGCCGATTGGGTGGTCAGTGGACTGAGGATGGCAAAGCCGGTTCTGGTGGTCAGTGGACTACGCATCCCTTCTTGAATGTCTCTTTCACCCCATGGTCACAGGTTCGAGTCCCGTGCTTTCTCCCTCCCGAAGCCCTTAAAATGTGATCCATTGATGGATGACACTACACACCAGCCTTCAGCTCCAAGTTGTGTCTCGTGATGAACATGTGCTTTGCAAATACACAGCTAATGTTTTAAAAGTTTCTATGGGACAGATTTGCCGCCAAGCTTTTTTGCAGGAATGTTTGCTGGTATCGAAGATTTGCTAACCAGGGAAGATGTTTAGTTTCTCAACACTACCTCTGTGTTTAAATTTCATTCATATAGCGCTTACCCCTGACAAGGCGTCAAGGCATGCTCACTCCATGCATTCACGCCAGTTTATTTGTGGTACATTTTTGCAACATTATCACTTCACACCACCTTACTGTCCAAAAAGCTGCTGTGGCAGGGTATGCTCAGACGTGAGTCCCTTGCTCTCAAGCAAGCCGGGCTGAAGACAGCTGGAATGCCAGAAACCGGTCCTCGGAAGCTTGTTTCCGGTCCAGGGAAGACATGGCTTGGCAGTTCGGACTGGACTGTTCCCATGAGGCACAGGGTCAGACTGATTTGCATATAGCCATGTCTGAACTGGGGTGGCAGAGTGGGCTAAAGAACGGTGATGGATTAAACCCAGATCTTTTGACTGGGTGTGAGTGTTTGATTGATTCAGATGCTCCGACCATCACCACCCCCTTTTGTACCGCTTTTGGCCGCCATAAGTGTGGCAGGGTATGCTCAGACGTGAGTCCCTTGCTCACTTTGCCACTGGATTCAAGCAAGCCGGGCTGAGGACGGTTGGAATGCCAGAAACCGGTCCTCGGAAGCTTGTTTCCGGTCCAGGGAAGACATGGCTTGGCAGTTCGGGCTGGACTGTTCCCATGAGGCACAGGGTCAGACTGATTTGCATATAGCCATGTCTGAACTGGGGTGGCAGAGTGGGCTAAAGAACGGTGATGGATTAAACCCAGATCTTTTGACTGGGTGTGAGTGTTTGATTGATTCAGATGCTCCGTCCATCACCACCCCCTTTTGTACCACTGTTTGGGGCATGGCAGGACTTGCCTTACATCAGCGGTGGGCTGTGGCGCTAATATTCCTGCATTTTGTGTGTACTGGCGTTTTATTCTCAATATAAGATCTCCTTTCATGAACTAACGTGGGAACTGCTGGTACAACACGCCTCGCGCTATAAGGGCAACGCAGTCGTGAAAGTGATGCGGCTGCGAAAGTATAAGTAATCGTCAGCGATGCCTTAAGCCATAAAGGAAAGCCAGATGGAGCCTGATCGGGCTCTGAGAGGTGGCGGCTGCGCGAGTGCTCGCACGCGTAACAGCAAGCGCTAGGCCAGCAAAAGCGTGTGGCAGCACTTTCAAAAGCCACTTACTAAATGTCTTGCAGAGCAGCGCATGTGCTGGCTCAGACGAGACCTAAAAAAGAAGTGGCTCGGTCAAGGATGAGAACTGAGTTAGTAGCGAAATAACAGATAGCAAGATAAATTCACCTACAAGCAAACGTTGAATAGTTCTGCAATACTGAGACTGAACAACATAAACAGAGATGCTGCCAGGATAAACAAGAACATTCCAAATATTGTAGAGCCAGAACAAAAATGTGAACTTTGAAAACTGTACTGACACTGAGCGAACAGGATCTTTGTGACCTTGAGCTGGGACAACATTCCTTTATCAAGCACTGGAATGCTGCGAATGTCTAGCACCCACTTAGAGCTTGTGCAACAAAGTCAAAGGAACTTAAATAATCATAGCCTGTGTGATACGCTGTCAGTGACTGGTCCATTGGAGGACATTCCCTTTCTCTTTTTTTTTCTTTATAAATCTTTTTATTATTGAAAAAACAAGAAAAACCAACGGCAGATGCCTTACTTCATGGAATAAGCAACAATTATACAAACATATGGCGAGTATTAGACGGAAAATCCCCAAGGTGAAAGCTGAATCTCAAAATGGAAGTGGCGTGCGGCCGTATAAAATACAATAAGTATCAGTCCAACCTTACCAACATTATTCAGAAGTCCACCACCCATAGGAACAGGATTTTAAAAATACGGCAATTTCGAGTGGCAGGAAAGTGTAACACGATAAAACAATGGGAAAAACAACGACCGCTACCAGCTCGCAGCAATTAAAGGCAATACATTGTAGAAGATCTCGTAAACACAACCACCCCTAGGACCCGTCCACCCACCAAACAGGATATCCCCTCAGGAAGGCACCCAATATCAGGATATGCATCGGTTTTTGAACATAAAACGAAAACAAAAACAAAACAATAAACCCATCCCCCCACCCTGCACCCCTGCATATGGCTATCGCCTAACCCCAACCAGCAGTGTGCCTGTCGCCCCAACTAACTAAGTTCTAAATATAGAAAATGGGGGAGAGCATTTCCGTACGGGCTCCCGGTCCCCTATCCCCCCCGCCAGTAACAAGCAACCCCTGCGATGAAAACACAATTCTATCCAAAAATACAGAAAAAGCAAATCAGGGGGAGCTGTAATACACCGCCCAACCTCCCGTCAGTCCAACAGTAACAAATCCACTTCCATTAAGGCCATAGTTTCAAACCCAGTCAATCGATCTCAGCCTTGGCCCTTCCGATCTATCATGCGATCCCCTCCCGGTGGGACCACCGCGTCCACAGGAGAATCAGAGTGCGAAAAGAGTCCAAAAAATTTAAGTCCGAGACAAAGCAAAAACGTTAAGTCTTTAAGAACTCCATCCGCACAGAAAAGCTCCCTCTTTGACGGAAAGTCCCAATGCTGTACTGTAACCAGAGAGGGGAAAGATGTTGTTGTGGTCCAGGAACAGTTACTAACAGGAGTCTCCGGGAAGGGAACGCCAATCGAATCTCCCACAGTCAGCAGTGATGTTAAGCGTAACAATACGTTCGAGGCACCAGTTTCACGATCCTCCAATGCACTGACCAAGGGCTTCGGCGTCTCTTGTCGCACGGGGTCCTCGTCCGGAGTCAAAATCATCATCGTGGGAATCTTGGCTGTTTGCAGTTCTTGCATTGGAGCAGGGTCCGGTCTCACAAACCCAGTCTCAGATAGGCCCGCAATCATTTTGTGTACCAGGGCATCCACATGTGAATGAAGTGCTCCAATGGCTGCAAATACTGTCTTCAGCGAAGGCTCACACTCCGTCCGGTCCATCTCTCCTCGCTCAGTACCAACCATATTCACTTCCCCAGACAGCCCCGTCTCTCCGGGGGAACAGACAAGAGCGGAACGGACGGCGTCGGAGGGTGACTAATCGTTCTCCGCGATAGCGATCTGTTCTCCGCTTCCGCAAGCGAAGACCCCGACCCACCGAATCCCGGCGGCAGCAAACCGGGTCCACGGGACAGGGACCTCCGCCCACAGCTGCAGTCGTGCCACGTCACCTCTCCCCCAATGTTGGTCAATCAGGGTGACCGCCGTCAAAATCGGGCAAAAACGACCTCCACTGCGATAGACCGGACCCTGCCTGATTCCCACGGCCGATGTTGTTCAACTGCAACCCGGGTGGGCCAGTACTCGAGGCCCCGGCTCTCCAGCTGAACTAGGCCGCAAACTTTAACTCGACATAACTCCGTCTACCAAGCCGGTTAAGTTCTCGGGATTGCTTCCTCGGACTGTACACCGGTTCATCCACACGGAGGTCGGGCGCAAAAACAGGGTTATCGACAGGATCATCTGGCAGGAGACGGAGGTCGGCGGAGCCGGGAGCCTAAGCAACCATCTTGTTTGCTAGCGTAGCTCCTCCTCCTCGACATTCCCCTTCTCAATGAAAAGTAAGTAGCAATGAAAACAATGGATTAAAAGGGAGAATTTGTATGGGGGTTATGCGATAAAAGAGCTTCTGCCGCAGAAGTAAGAATAATATTTGAAACTTCACAAGGGTATAAACGAGCCATTCAAGGGTGGAGCGATCACACTGTGGAACTTACTTCTGAACAACATGCTGTCTCTACCCAACCTTGTTTCGACCAGAAAGTCCTCCCAAACAGATTTCTTCCAGCTTGGACTGGTATATATGTTTAACTCTTGAAACTGTTTACTGTCCAAATGTCATTAAAATGTTGCTTATTGGGCACACTATACTTTTTTTTAGCACAGTGCTCAAGACAATGGTTACATATGGAATGTGAGGCTAGCTGACGCAAAGAGACAGTACAGAGTTACTTGAGCGCTATAGAAATTTGATGATCATGTTATAGTTATATGAACTATATAGGAAGTTCATCAAGAATCTGAGCCAGGGCAACACAGGAACTAGCCTTACACCGCAGCCACAATAGGGTACCAAAAAAAATGGCCTAAAATGTTATTTGCTAGGAGAAAAGGAAAACTGAAACACCAATGTTTGAATTTCCCTATGGATTTTAACATCCTTGCAGCAGAGCTAAACACTGTGGTGCATAGCTCCCAGTGGGCAACCAGTAGACAGAATGCAGCTGACTGTATACAGAGGGTGGCTGTATTCAGTGCTTAATTTGAGCCATTTTCTTCTGGTGCTCGGCACCGGCACTTAATTGTCAACACTAGCGCTTGTTACAGTCTACCACAGGATGGCATTGTCTGGCTAATTTAGAGATGAGCATAACAATTCATTATGAATTCAATATACATTTAAAAATTACTATTACCCTCCATCCAATGCATTCTTATAGCTTTGGGGGCCTGAAATAGTTCTAAGTGCCACACTTGAAGGACTGTGATGGTAAGTATTTGTGTTGTTACTATCATTGGCAGCAGGGGCAATGTGTGGTGCAAGCTGCAGTGACCTCCTGACGAGAGCCCTGTCACTTATGTTTTTTACAACTTAAGTATTGGCTGTATTTGTTAGAGATTGTAAACATTTCACAACACCTTGTGCACAAAAAAGTTTTTTTACTCTGTTCATAGACTAAAAGGGCAAAATGAAACAAAATGAAACTTGGTTCTAATAAACTGTGTAATTTTGTTTCATACAGTATGGCCTTAAAAGGCACTCTGAATCTAAGGCTTAATTGTGCACATCTACCGGCCCAATTATATAAGAAATGCAACACAGGGGCTGTTGTCACAAAACATCTTCTTTCAAAACAGGATATTCAGTGCAAATAGTGTTTATTTTCTCCATCATTTAAAAAATATATATATATATATATATTTTGTCAAAATACACAACCAAAACCCCATGTCAGCACTTTGTTTCATGCAGGATACTGCTATGGTACCTGTCTTTCATACAACGTATATACTACATCCACAATGACCAAGAACAAAACACACCCTCATTGCATTACTAAAAGATTGTGACTGTTAGCGCCTGGATTGGCCAAATAGTATTTAAGACTAAACACTCCAACTCACAGATCTCGACCTTTGGAAATCCTGTTGGTGCTTGACAGGTCAGACGGACCGTGGTGCAAATGGAGCTGAAAAAAACATGTGATGCATATATCATCAACTGCCAGATTCTTAATGTTCAGTCAATGATGAGAAGTTGGATATGCTTTTAGAAGCTTTATTCATCTTAAAGGATTATCTTGGTTGTGTCATCTTTATTCAGATTAGTCCAGTGTACAGAAATGTCGAGTAAAACGTTTGATTAGTGACAGCATAAAACAATACAGAGTGTTTCATAAAGGAAATCGTCACTAACTAGCTAATAACCTAACCTACCCTACACATAGAAACTTATTTAGAGTTCCTTTTAAAAAAAGAGCAAGATTTCAGAGACTAGAACTTCCTAAAAAGAGTCCTTCAGGGAAATCAGCTGAGCGCCCCACAGCTGCAGTAGAAACAGTCAGAATATCAGTGATAGTGGAATGATCATTGCAGTAGCACTTATCAGATGAGCCAGAATAAAGTCACCTTTAGCAGTAGCTGTCAGCAATAAAGTGTGAGGGTGAAATAGAGTGACTCTCCCATAGCAGATTCATGTTGGAAGAAGATCTCCAAGTAGAACTCAGAGGTCAGAATGCGGGATGAAGGAATCTCTCATAACTCACTAGGAATACTCATTAATATAAAATTATACATCAATGTAACAAAAGTTAGTAGGTGTCCAATTCTCTCTTCCAAGGGAAAAAGTTCATCCAATGGGGTCGTCCACATCAGTTGCTTCTCCTCTCGATCCCCGCAGTAAACATTCATGCCGGTATATAGTAAAACACTATTACCGCTACTAGTAACATGGAGAACATTTCTCATGAGAAAATTGTTACCTAAGCTAAAAGCTGCCTTCAGTGTCTGTTGTGAAAACAAAGGCTGGTTAGATGCTCTGAAACTAATATGCCAATGATGTTCTAGTTAAGCATACATAAAGTATATCTAAATTATTTTTCATTCTCACAGTCTATTGATTATGAATTCACAGCAAGGTTCAGTGTTATATGAATGAACTAATATGGTGTGATGAAGCTAAGGAAACATAAGACTGAAGTCAGCACATTCTTTAGCAGAATGCTGGTGCTAGGCAAAATGGTCTACATAAACGTCTACTTAGCTATGATCAAGAGCCAAAAGAAAAGGCTTGGGCCTAAATATAGGAGCATATTTAAGAATGATAGCCAAGTACAAAAGATTTTCTTTATGCTATTTTCATATATATATTTAAAGCAAGCACATTTTCCTTATGTGCTATCTTCTATGTGTAAACATTCTTTATCAAATCTGAAAAGCATTCTAAAGCGATCCTTTTACAAGTTTAAAGAAAGCACATTTTCCTATGTGTTATTTTTCTCTATGTGAAAAAATGTATGCAACAGTTTCAACGCATTCTAAAGTGCAACTCTAATATGGTCTGCAAGTCGGTATTTGTTTCAAAAATAATTCCTTACACAACTAATGCCCCTATAGCTGCCCCAATCCATATCCATTTGCCATTGTTCCACCCTCGGTGGTGTGACCACACCCCATAAGCACACAACATTTTGTTTCACCACTGCGAATCCCAGAGTAGATAGCAATCAGGGGAACTTGCCTGGGTTTTCCTCCCCCCACTTGTTCAAAAGGACCATTTTAACAGTGGTCCCGGTACCAAGACCCGCCTCTTTTCTAAGTCCTTCTGGAACCTCGTCCCAGAAGATTCTCAACCTCGGACAGTCCCAAAGTGTGTGCAAGAAGCCCCCTAGTAACCCACACCCCTGTTACACCTGTCAGAGGAAGCCCATCCCATCTTATGCATAAGCACCCTTCTACAGGATCTGTGCAATAAGCGCAACTGCACTAATAGAAAGTGTCCTCTTATTGCCACCGCCGGGGATGACCGAATAGTTTCCTCCCATTCCTTATGCTCCATAGTTCCTACATCTACCTCCCAAAGCTTTACCAGGGGCATTGTGCATCAATTTACTGTAAGCAAGAGAAATCGCTTTCGTACGCAGAAGTTCAGTCAATAACCTATCCTCAAGAGCAAGGCATCCTCCAATAGCGTATTCTGCTCCAGATGTACCATCAAGGCATGCCTCAACTGATAGTATTGGAGGAACTCCCTGGGTGCCATGTCATACTCCTTCCATAATCTCTCCCAGGCAACTCGCTTCCCCCCATCCGCACGTCCCCAAGAACAAAAATCCAGATCAGTGGCATAATGAAACAAACTTGCGGGGGCTCCCTCGCAAAGTACATAGAGGGGCCCCCACAAGCTATGGACGCAGTCAGGAGCTCTCAGCCACCGCCTGTGCATAGTGCTGAGGGGAACCTTTGTATCTCGGGCCACCCGCACCACAAAAACTACAGGGCTATTGTTATGCCACTGATCCCGATTAAGTCCCATCTAGCAAAGCACTTGAGCCTCCTTACCTCCACCAGCATATCATTGTCCCAGAGTGGTGTCATCGACGTGGGTTTCCCCAGCCAGACAAGGACTCTAGTAGCTATCCACCATACTGATGCCACAACCCTCGTCAGGGGAGTGAGCGATCTGTAGCCTCCCTTGGATTATAGTGCTCTCAGATAGCCCCCTGGGCTTAGCACTCTGCCAACTGCCCGATCCGAGAGCTCCTCCTGATGGGTAAAAGCCCACTCTTTAATAAGGATCAAATGGGAAGATCTGTAGTTTTCCTCCCCATCGGGGAGGGTAATGCCTCCATTATGCCTCCCCCTCTCCAGTTTTGGGAGTGCTATCCTAGCTGTTCAGACCTAACAGTCTGGTTAACTTGTCCAAAGAACTCCGGCAGAACCCGATATTGCAAATTCATCATTTTATACATAGCCTCCCTGCCATGAAGCGATAACAGAAGCCTCCTCCAGTGCTGCGCATTAGCTCTAAAGCAATCTAGTACAGAGTGCAGATTGACTGAAAGAAAGAGATCAGGGCTCCTAATAACATAAAAGCTAAGATCGTTAAAGCCCACATGCACCACCACGAGTTCCATCAGGAAATGCCGACCTGTAGCCCACGCACAAATGGGGTGAAGGAGGGACTTCCACCAGTTGATACGAAAGCCTGAGTGGGTCCCATAAAGATGAAATACATGAATTAACCGGGGAAGGGTAGACTTAGGACTAATCACATAGAGGAGGATATTGTCAGCATAAAGGGATATTCTTTCCTCCCCGCTTCTTCCCCAATCCAATCTGCTTACCAGCAGGTCCGCCCGTACCAACCATGCCAGGGCTCCACGGCAAAGGCTAATAAAAATTGGCGACAATGAGCACCTCTGTCGGGTGCACCGGTTTAGCAGGAACGAATTAGAGCATACTCAATTGACTTTGACCTGTGCCAACAGTTTGCAATAAGTAGCTAGATCCACTTGATATAATTAGGGCCAAACCCCATCATCACATGGACGCCCCAGGGGAAATCCCATTCCAGGGTGTCTAATGCCTTGGCTGTGTCTAAGGACAGGTACACCGATGGCTTGGTCCCGGCCTCCGTGTCCTCAATGCAAGCATATAATCAACATAAAGCCAGATTGATCAGGGTGTACCAGTGCCGGTATCACCCTTCCCAGCCTGTTGTTTTTTTCAAAGAATTTTGAACTTCATATTTAGGAGTGAGATTCGTCTACAAGAGGCATTGCCTGTCTTCCTTTTAGATCACTACGATAGTAGCCAGCCACTGGTCACGGGGAAGGAAATCCTGTTTCATAGGAGCCCGAAACAAATTACATAGATGCAGGGCCAGGTTGCTCCCCAGTTTCATATATAGCTCTGCTGGGAGGCCGTTTGGGACTTGTGCTTTCTTGTCTGAATTTCTCTGATGGCTAATACAACATCCTCTTCGCAAATGTCCTCCTCCATATCATTCTGTGCCTCCATCATCAGCTCCTGTGCCACCAGGCCTCTCAGAAACTCCCTAATATCAATATCAGACCACACAGTGGACTTACTGAAGAGGGAATAGTAGTAGGTTGCATATTCATTCACAACTCCCCAGAGCCTCAAATTACCTTGCCCGTCGCTGTACGCAGTTCATGGACCCAGCTCTTCTCCCTTCCCCTGATGCTCATTTTCACCTGTTAGAAATGGGGGTCTCTAGTTGGCAATGGTTTGCCCAACTATAGACCCTTCTTCCTAGTCAAAGTAAGGGGGATACACTTCCAAAATAAACCCTGCTCACCTCATGGTAGCTTGGTACATGCAGACAGGCTTATCTCAGAGGCAGTGTGTAAAGCATTTGTGCACACATACAGTAATACAGTGAATACACTACAAAGAGGCTATGGGGTTTTAGGTTTAAACCTATAATAACCGATAAAACCCCACTGAAAGATAAACAGCCATCACCAGTGAAAACATATAAACACTGAAAAAACACCTGCACAACCACAAACAAAATGCCATTAAAAGAAAGGAAAACGAGAGTGAAAGAGTCATTCTTTTCATCATGAAGGGGCCAATACAATGGAACGTTGTTCTACAAGATTAGCAGTAATAAAGACTGGGCTAACATTATTCTGCTTGAGTCTTCTGGTTTAGGGATGCCACTAAAATATTGTTTCTTCTTCCTTTTGCTTTTTTCAGTTGTGTGATCTTTGGTCTAAAGATGCAGTGTTTAGAAGCATGTTTTAGGTCTCGTTTGATTATTTTATGAACTGTAGAGAGTCAGGAAATCTCAAAATCTTATTTGATATTTTGGTTGCTTTCACTGATAGGTAAAATGGCTGGTTTCATAACAATCTTTCCTAATATGTGTCATCACATTTATCCACAGAGAATGGGTAAAAACCCTTAATACATCAGCCCACAGTATCTAGTGGGTCACTATTGATAGAAGGTGAATTGCCAACACCTCCGGCTTTAAACATTCAATGCAAGGTATAGTGACAAGTATATGTATAAAGAGCGCTATCACCAAGCATCTGGGATAGTAGTGAAAACATGACACCAGACTTTTGGAAAACATGGAATGCAGTATCACTTGCAATGCTTTGCAAAAAAGGTTCTTTTCGAGTTCAACAAAGATTGGAGTGATATTGTTTGTATTTGCAGTGATTCAACTACGTATATGAAAATGTTGTGTGATGACCTGTCAAAATTGATACCCGAGCTGAAGTGATTCCCTGTAGGAGATCCTTGCCACTTGTTAGATGGTATGCTGAAAGCATCTTTACAATCTTCAGAGTTAATGAGGGATGCTATTGACTTTTTAGTCTATTCTGGTGAACTGTTTTCTTATGCACATGAACTAAAACACAAATATTTATAATTTTGTGCTTTGTGTAGCATCAAAGAAAGAGTCATCCCAACTGTGTCCCTTAGCTGATGGTTCTCTGTCCAAAGAGCTATGAATGCTATATTATCCATGTGGCAACCGTTTACAGAATTTTTGCTGAGTGATGATGCCAAAGGCAAGAAATGTGAGGATCGTTGGTCGCATATTGATAGTGACGTGAAAAAAGTACACTTGTTTTTACAGGAAAACGTAACTGCTGTAGTGGACATAATAAAAAACTAGAGTCTGAAAAAACCCTTGTCTGCCAAGTGTTCAGCATAATTGGTATAGATGTGAATCATCTGCTTGAGAGTAGGCCGGACGACACCTTTAGTGACTTTGGCACTGCAACATGTTCCATGTTAGAGTGCTTGTCACTTGGTAAGCAAAGCAATGTTGAAGAGCAATTCAGGAACGTTTATTTTACAATGTATGAGACCATGTTCTATCAGTGCAGAAAGCAAGCAATAATAAAAGCAAAATGTTAAATAAACACCGGAAAAACACTTTTTCTTTTGTTTTTAATGGCGCGAAAATGTGTAACCACTGATAACAACTGTTTTTTAAGGTATTGAAATCACTTGAAAACACTGTAAAAACCCCACCAGAATTTACCAAAAATAGACACTGAAAACAGGAAAGCCTAACTAAAATTGAACACCACATCAGTTTACAAAAATACGTAATCTTTACCTAAATCAAACAAGACCAAAATGACAAAAATCCACAGTACATTAATCAAAGTATGACTATTAAAAGGTAGAAACAGTTCTGTCGATAGTAAACCATAGTTGCAACATTTTCCACACAAAGTACCTTGGATGCGTCGGTTCCTTACGCCAAGGTAAAGTATGAGTCGCTTTGGTACTTAAGGGGAGCTGGTCCGTTGGTTCCTTACTGCCACGCAGGGGAGGTGATAGTCAGTTCCTTACTGAAGGGGAGGTGATGCGTCGGTTTCTTACTGCGCCCCCGATGTTCTTGCATGCGTGGCGCCCTGGTGCGATTCGTGAGGATCAGGGAAGTGCCGGTTCTCGATATGGCGGTGGCAACAGCACTGCATTGGTTTCTCCAGCTGCGGTCCCATGATACACTGGTTCTTGTAGCCGCACAGCAGGGCCTGCGTCGGAATTAGTACAGTGATCTCAGACTTTGTAGATCAGTGGACTCGATGGAGCGATTTCTGCAGCCGCAAGCAGGCTTCTGTTTCTTCGGTGATGCGTCAGAAACAGGTGCTGATGCATTACGCTTCTCGTAGTTGAGTTACTTTTTCAGCTCCCACCAACAGGAACAACCTCCAGAGGCCCATCATAGTCACAGGCACCTCTTGGCAGGTCAGAACTCCAGCCGAGGAAGTTCAGGAGAGCTGGTTGTGAAGATTTTGTATCTCTGAGACTTCAAAACTGGAGCAGGGGACACAGCACACAGCAAAGTCCTTTCCTTGGCGGAAACAACCACTGCAGGCCAATCCCAGACAGCACACAGCAAAGGGGCAGTACTTCTCCTTCAGTTTCTCCAGCTCTTCTCCTTGGCAAAGGATCCTCTTGAATTCCACAAATGATCTAAAAGTCTGGGGTCTTGGCCCCACTTTTTATAGCACAAGTTCCTTTGTTCTCTGGTGGCAGAGAAGGTCTTTGCCCAGGCAAAACCAATTGTGTCCTCTCTGGTGCTGCTTCCCGACAGGAGGTGGAGACAGCATTGTCCAAGGCAGACCAGGCCCATTCAGGTGTAAAAGAAATCTCCTTCCCCTACTCTGAATGCAGCCCTGGTCCATTCAGCCCAGCCCTGCCTCACTCTGGAAAGGCAGGACACACCCAACCCCCAGGTGGCTGTCTGAACAGAATGCACATCCCCAGCCCCTGTCATTCCAAAGCCAGACAGTCAATACACAAAACCTAGCAGAAGCACATAGGATGGCTCCGGAAGAAAATACCTACTTTCTAAAAGTGGTATTTTCAAACCCAGAATGTAAAAATCATCCTTACTAAAAGATGCACCTTTATATTCTGAGTTCAGGCATACTAAACGTTACCTTCCTATCTTGTCCCAAATGGAAGTTATATTTATATGATGTTATAAATAAACACCCATTCTATCCTGTGGGACAGATAGTCTTTTAATAGTAAAAAACAAAATTGGCAGTACTTCACTATCAGGACATGCCACACACATCAGGACATGTTCAACCTTTCACATACCCTGCACCCTTCCCACAGAGGCATATTGGGCCTACCTTAGGGTTCATTCACATGTAAGAAAAGGGAAGGTAAGGGTCTGGCAAGTGGGTGCACTTGCCAGGTTGACATGGCAGTACTAGAATGCACAAGACTGCTTGGGTGGGTGGCATTATCAGTGCTGCAAGCCCACTAGCAGCATTTGGTTTACAGGTCCTGGGCACACACAGTGTGTCTGTACTAGGGGTTAACCAGTAAACCAAATAAGCCAATTATGGAAACACTAATCCATGACAACAATTTACAGAGGGAGCACTTGCACTTTGGCACTGAACAGCAGTGGCAAAGTGCCCAAAGCATCGAGACCAGCAAAAACGAAGTCCAACACACAGTAAAAACACAGGAGGCAAAGGCAAAAATACAGGGGAAACCCACACCAAGGTTGCCAGGTTCAACACCACCTAAACACCCACCTCGTATACCCTCCTCTCTGTAGCTAAAGCAATGCTGTGGCCTGTCCCTAAATTCCTTTTGCTTGAGCCTGAGCCTATGACGCTGCTCTGGTGTAAGCGGGGCCCCCCCCACATTAGTTGCCAGAGTCAATATGTCTTCCTCAAATCTGTCAGCCCAATGCTCTTTTCCTCCTTTTCCCCCACATTATCAAGGACATGGCATGACCACGCAGTACTGCTTTATAGGCCTCCCATAGCATAATCACAGACTGTACCATACTCACATTTTCTTGAAAGTATGATTTGCTACCTTTCCTAATATAGTCCATAATCTCTTATTTACCCAGTTACCAGGGGTCCAGCCTCCATCCTCACCTAGGCTCTGAGATTGGGCTTCAGCAATCCACCCAGCGTTGTGCATGGTCTGAGATGCAGAGCACCAGAATCCTGGCATTGCGGAACCCAGGCAGGAAGTTTACATGATAAGGAAAGTTGATTCTCGTGGAGGTATGGTGATACCCAGAGTGATTAGTGAAGTGTTTCTTCCTGAGGTTACGTGCCTTTCAAATGTCTCCCAGACCCATGGCATCTAAAAAAGCTGGCATTCCCCACATAGAGGAACCCTCACCTCCTAGAGGGCCACAGTCCACTACAGCATCCAGGATTTGGTTACGGTCAACCCCCAGAACAAGAATGCCTCCTGTGAACTGAAGCAGGTTCTCCCCTAACGTCCTTAGGGTCTGCGGCTTCAATGTCAGAGGAACATATACTGCACACACATTCATAGTCAGCACTATGCATGTGACAGTTTGGGCCATGTATCTTCCTAGGTTATCAATCCAAGTATACTGTGGGGTGCACAGTGTAGATTTTCTCAGCAGGATTCACACCCGCTTGAATCGGATGTAAAGCCTGCATGAGCTGACAATAAATATCCCTGTATATTCAACATTTCAATTTTAGTACCCTTGAAGTGAGCTTCATTTCAGGAAATACATTTAGTGCATCATCACCACCATCATAGGGGACCAGCTCAAAGCCACTGAAGAAAAAGCCCGCAAAGTTCTGAGGCAATAAATGCTCACAGTGTCCTGCAGTGAATCCAGGATTATAGAGCATAGACGTGTCAATGACATGTTAACATTAACTCCCTACCAACAAACCCCTGCAAGACAGGATTCAAACTGTTTGCCAACCTCAATTTTCAGGGTACCTGTCGCCCCATCAGAAGCATATCCCTCATGCTAACAAGAGCTCCTTCGTGTGACTAGTCACAATCCCCTTTGACAGCAACAGCTACTGTGTCCGCAACCATCACCCTGTTGCTTTCAGCAGGAACCTACTTAAGGCAACCATGTGTTCGTATTGCGGCCGAGCCAGGCATCATGACAAGCAGTCAATGTGCACAGTCAGGAGCGACCAGAGGCCTCATGCGCCCCCATCCACAAGCACATCAGAATCCTCTCCTCAGACTTCAGCTGCTTCTCCTTCGGTATCAAGAAAGTCTCAACCCTACAAACCTGCCACCCTCTGCTCAGGTACTCCCTCCAATGCACCGTCGTACCTCTGGTCACAGATCCATCGGTCACCATTCTTTCCAGGTATCCCCAGTTTGACACCTCACCACTGTGCTCCAGCCGTCTAGCTAGCCCCACATCTCCTCAGGCGTACCAAAAGACCAGCATTTGCCCTCATGTAGCACCCTGAGGTGAGAAGGCAGCAGCATCAGGTACAATACTTCTCTTTCATGCAGTTTCTTCTTCACCTCCGTAAAACTATGTCTCGGTTGCTGGACCTTAAGGGTGAAGTCAGGGTAAATCTGTATCTCTACATTTTTCAAACTGGAGTGTTTCCCCGGCACAAGTGGCCTGGAGAATCGTATCCCCATCCCTGCAGTTTCAGATGCAAGTGAGGATTGTTTTTTGGAGGCACTATGGATCTCAGGACAATGGAGGACAGGCGCCCCTTGAGCCCGTTAAACTGAAAAAAGTTGGCTGGCCTCTTGGACTTTAGCATTTTGAGTATAAAGTCCTTCACAACCAACTCAGCACTAGGTTAAGGAAGGAGCTCCAGAAGCTAAAATGGAAGCACATTTTCTGTACTACACACTAGCTTCCAGAATAAAGTCTGATATACTGAGTTAAACATGCACTTCCAACAGTAGAAGCCTGCCAGTTTTGTTATAGGAATTATATTTTGTCTCCATTTAAGATTTCTGTTTTAACTTAGCATCTTTCCAAGATGGTGGTTTGAAGATATTTTTCACTAGCATGACAAAATGCCATGTACGCATTCATTATGGTTAGACATTGCTATTCTGTAGTCTGCACTGTTAGTTTCAAGAACACATAAAAGAATGTGATGTCCTTGATTTATTTTGTGTTTGTAGGAGACAACTCTTTCCCCCAGACTAAGTAAAGCTATTTTTCTGCGTCTCGTGCACAAGGAGACAAGGCTGGTGTTTTCATATTTAAACGGTAACCATTTTGAACTGAGGAGAGAGGCACTTCACACTGGAGTTATCATGGATGCTAGGGAGAGATATGAATTAGGTGCAGCTCAGCTGGTCCCGACATTCATTTGAAGCAGAAAGATAGGAGTAATATTAGGAATAATGAACCTAGACATATTATTGATATTTTTCACCATACTAATAATGCTTATAAAGATGTGTCTCATCTGACTAATGATTGCAGTTCATGTTTTATACACAAGGATTAAGTATTTTTAATAGATATTTTGAAATGTATTATTGTCTCTTCTCTTTGTGAAACCTTGGGCATGCAAAAGAGGCAAACAAATGGGTTAGATCTGTTTCCAAAAATTCCTTGGAAATAAGGGTGGCCATCTTCGAGGCTGCTGACAGCATCTAGAACTCTGGAGGTTCCAGAGTTTAGATGAAGAACTGTGAGCTTTTTGGTTCAACATTTACTAATGATAGAAGAAGACTCAGTCCTTGTATTAGTTCTAGAAATTATCCAGGAATATAAATGAAAGATTACCTTTCATTTATATTCCTGGATAATTTCTAGAACGAGTCACATGTATGTAAGCATGTAGAGTCATACAACGAGAATTTGTTACACTTCCCTGCACACTGAATTTATCTTATATTAGTTATTGTTTGTATTATTTGTAGATTTAAGCCCCTGAAGAAGGGCTAAAGGGGCCCAAAATGCACTGGGCATTAACATGAAATGGAACACCCGCACGTCATCAATTTCGATTTCTGTGACAACAGAATCAATTATTTTTTCATTATGAAGCACTAATCTTATAATTTCTGTATACTGTAGGAGTTTATATGTGGTGTTTATACATATTGTGTTTTGAAATAGAATGATACATTAATTATTAAGTAAAGTAAATAGCAACAGCAAAAAAAAAGTGCACAGAGGTCAAGTTGAAGTACTTGTAGTATGTTGTGTTATGTGTTTGACCTTTTTAGACAGCATGTCGTCTCTGTAGCACGCTGAATTAAACAGGTTAGTGTCACCAAATAATAAAAAGAAAGTAGGAAATGCTTCATTTTTTTTGCAATAATATTGTGGCAGACCTCAACCCACCTTGATTGAATCAAAGCTGCTGTGAGTTATTTGGTTATTAGTTGTGTATTATAGGAGGCCTACACAAGTAACATGCCCAAATGTGTCTCCTTAATGGGAACCAAGTACCCCATTGTAGCACTTGAATCTCCCAGGGTAGTGAAGCAGAACAGTCCAAAGACTACTCAGAGGAGCGGCTGTGGGCTAGCAATCTCCATTCACTAGCATGCAACAGCAACACTCAATGAATTACTGTCCAGTCAGTGCTTTTTCTTTGAAAAAGGAAAGGCACATTTATTATACGAACACCACTAAATGACATGCATTAAGTTACAAATATATACATCAGGCAGCTGACAATACCTCTAATGAGAGTACCAAATTACATTTGACGCCTAGAGGGTCATGACCCAAAACAAATCACAATACCCTCTAGTCAGACAAAGTATCCTTGGCATGGTTTTCTCCTTACTTTTTGCTTTCGAACCTCCTATTTTTGCGGACTTTGTTTTTGCTGAATTAGGATGCTGCACAATTTACCACTGCTAAACAGTGCTAAAGTGCTTGTGCTCTCTCCTTAAAACAGGCTAACCTTGACTTATACCCAATTGCCATATTTAATTTACTTATAAGCCCCTAATAAAATGGCACTACTTTTTGGTCACATGACTGGGTGTAGCTGACAGTTGGGCTTTGAGTATTCCTCCTAAACAGCCACACACAATGGGGATCTTAGGGGTGACTGCATGGGCCATCACAGGTGGGATGGGAGGGAAGAGCTGGGCACAGCCCTACTTGCGCTTGAATAGGCTGTGTCCTGCCTCCACACAAAGGGCTGCATACCTCTTGTAGTTAGTCTGGAGCCAGGAAGGCAGGGCATTTTTGCAGTTCAAGGCCTGCCTCTAAAACCTCCTCCCAAATTCAAAGGCACAACTATGCATAAATACTGGACCTCAGACACCACCACTTCAGTACACTTCCGGACCTGTGGATACTCTGCCAGGAAGAAGGACTGCTGTGCTACTACAAGGACTGCCACTTTTTTGGACTACTTCTCCAAAGCAACTACTGCCCTGCCTTACTGGCCTGCAACTTCATCTTGAACCCAGGAACCTAGAGTGACTCCAAGGGCTAGTCTGCTGGCCTCCAGATCTGAGCATTAGAGATATAAAAGGGACAACTCCTGGTCCCAGCTGCAGCAAACTCCTGACACCCAAGTGTTGCTCCTTAGGTCCAGGACCTTTGGTGTGGCACAGTATGCTCAATTCAAGCTTTTGGGTTCTTTACAACCGTGAACGAACCCATTTGCACTGAGACCACGCCACTTGCACCTGAAATCACTGCGAGCTGCCGCCAGTCTCTTCACACAGCAGCATCGACTGCTCGCGGAGGACTGCCAACGCAAAGCACCAACTTGCCCACCTGTGACACTCTCCTTGCTCTGTACGGCCCTCTCAAACGCAAACTGGGCACTTGACACAAAACTTGAGAAGGAAAAACTTCAGCAGGAGTAATCTGCATCCGACTAGTGCTCCATCGCAGTTGGCCAAAACGTTTTTCCTTAATCTGGTTAAATGCGACCAGATAGCCACAGTTGGCACTATCTGCTTTTTTTTTTTTAAAACATACTTTTATTGTTTTTTTATAACATAGGTCTACATATCATTCTGTTATATTACATTTGCACATATTTAGCCGCACTGTATCAAATATTCATACCTTTCCTAACTCTGTTAGGCACATCACATTTCTATTACATTCTGTGTTGCATTATTCACCCATTACCACTTAACACAGCGGACATAAAAACAAACTTCCCAACATTCCCCTCCTCCCGCCACTCCCTGGTCCTGTGCAAGGTTAGGTATACAGTAAAATTGTCACCTCCATTCTCCTCTGCTCTTATGAAGACTAAACACTTGCGAGTAAATACAGGAGTATTTGTGAAGTCGTGACACTCGATAGGTGCTCTGCGATTTATGTGGTTTATTGTGTCAGGCAGCGGTAGGATATTGCTCCACCTCCATCGCCTTAAGAGCCTCCAAAATAACATCCCACTCCTGCGCTATAGGACTCTACATAGTCCTCTCAGTTCTTCTCGGCGCAGGGCAGGGCACTGTCTGCTTTAGGTGCTATTTTACACTTTAGTCTTTAAAAAGACTTTAGTTTGGTTCTACTAATTGGATTTTTGCTGTTTTGTTTTTGTTTTATTTATTAATTTCAGTTCTATTTTTCTCACCTGGTGTTGGATCCTTTTTGTGTGGTGTGGACACTGTTTGAAGTGTTGCACAAATACTTAGCACATTGCCTCTAAGTTAAGCCTGACTGCTCTGTGCCGAGCTTCCAGGAGGTTGATCACACATTAATTTGGGGTTTGTTTGTGCCTTACCCTGACAAGGGTTGTGGTTGCTGGTTGACCAGGGCTCACACCTCAGTCAACCAGTAACCCAATTTCCCACACCCCATTATTTATTCCAGGTGCAACATCACAATATAAGAGGCTGTCATTTGAAATGAAACATGTATATTTGATTTGTCAAGGGGTCACCACATCACTATATAAGGCAAGACTATTGGCTTTGCCAAGGGGTCACCACATTATTAGAACCGTAACCACATGAAGCAGTCATATAACGACATGTATTGTACTGTTCACAAAACATCATTATCAGCAATATATTTTAAATAAAGCAATGGGAATCACAATGAGGTCTGTCAGAGTCTTTCTTCCATACCTTCAGGTCACATAAGGAAGCCATTACACCAACCACTACCTCACGAGCTGAAGAGAACCAAGCCCCAGCTCTGGAAATGCTTAAATGACGCTTAAGAGTGGGGCTGCTGCAACTTCTGAAGCCACCCTCCACAACCCTTTTGAAGTTGGTGGTGCCCCTGCCCCTCCTTTAGGCACCCACAAGAAACAAAACCTTTGCAAATAGGTTCTAGCGGGGCATTATGGGGTGCTCCCATGACAGGCAGGAATGACTATCTATTCAGCTGGCCTCCTGCTGCTTTCCTTTTGTTGCTGAGCTTCATGCAATTTTCTCTATCTATGGGCTATTATTATTACCGCATGGTTGTCAGCTAGCTGCCAGGTGACAGTTGAATACTTACAAGCGTTTGGCTGAAAAATTAGAACGTTTTAAAAATACCTGTTGCTTAATAGGTAGACAGAATTCCCCATTAAACTAGATACCTATACAATGAGTCCTTGAATTATCTCTCTAACTGCTGGTAATCCATATTTAGGATTTATTTACAAGTAATAATATTTCCCAGTGTTTCTCTATGGAAGTGGACAGCTTTGATTCACTGATCATTGGGATACTGCACTGTAAGGACATATTCAACATTAATTTCTACATGTCTTACTTTTAAATATCATGCACTTTGCCTTTATGGATAATACAACCTACTTAGCAGCAACTTAGTGAAGAGGAAGGTCTGGGCCTGACAAAAGGGGTATTTTGGTAGGTCATATATAAACTTCCACAGGCACGCTACCTGTGTGCTGCTACCAGGCTGCCTATGATGGTAGTCTCTCATGCACAGCTCGCACACAATTGTGTGCCCACAGGTTCACCTGTAGCCATACCAGTGCCCCTTACCATAGATGAACCACAACTGCTTTATCTTAAAAAGCAGACACTGGCAGTAAACGCACAAAGTCCACAACATTAAAACACTTCCTTTACAAATTAGCAAAACTAGGATACATTTCCTAAGTAGGGTCATGAGTAAAACATTGACAACAAGACTGAAATCTACTTTTAACACAAGCAGCAGCAGCACATCAGTTAACTCAGCTGCAAATTTACCGGAGTGTTCTAATGTGCCATTAGAGTGCTAACATTCTCCATTGATGACATACGTGTAGCACAACTGATCATCATCTAGATGGACTCAAAGCTGTAAATCTGAAAGCATTTTGAGTAGAGGATATGACAGTAAATGAAGAATGAGGGAGCTTGCTAACAAAAAAGTCTCCCAAGGTGGCTGACCGAGAATGAGAGCACACATACAGCTCAAATATCACCCAAATGTGTCCCAGTGATAGAAGTGCACAAAACACTCCAGAAAAACGTGCAACAAATAATCAAGTTATCAACTGGATAAAGAAAACATAAAAATAGCAAGTTGTTTAAAAGACCTTTGTTGCTAAATAAGAACTCAGAAAATGTGTCTTTTTAGCTTTCTGGAGCACTAACCATCATTTCTGTCAGAAAAAACCCCCTCTTATTTTGTTAATTTCTTAAGGAAATTCTTTAGGCTTTACAGTTTCAATTCCATCAAGATGACTTTAGGTATGTCACAATTCTCTCTTAAAAACAAAATGTCTAGTTGTCCATTGGAACACTGCAGGGAGGGGGGAAGTAGGGGGCACAGATTCAGAAAATGAAGAGAAGAGGCAGGGGCTACAAGCGGACAATGCAGGCCAGGCAGAAGTGGCAACACAACGAACCATGCAGGGCAAGTGAAAGGGGTGGGTCTTTACAGCAGACCATAGAAGACAAGAGAAAGGTGCAGTGGCATCACAACTGACCACAGGGGCAGGAGAGAGGGATAGAGGCAACACATCCGACAATGGAGGGCAGGGCTGAGGGGTGAGGATACAGTGGCAGCAAGCTGACCAAACAGGGCTGGCGGAAGTGTCAGCAGAGGAGACCTCACAAGGCTGGTGGGTGGACCAGGGGCAACACAATGGACAATGAAGAGCAGGAGGGAGCAGTTGCATAGACATTGGAGGGCATGATGGAGGGGGTGGCAGGAGCAGCAAGCTGTTCATGCAGGGCAGGCGGGAGGGGCAGTGGAAGCATAACGCACCCTAATGTGCAGGAGGGAGTAAGGATGGGGTGGGCACATGAACAATGAAGATAAGGTGGGAGAGGCTAAGGGCCAGGGGCAGGAAACTGGCCACGTAGGGCTGGTGGGAGGGGCAGTGACAGCACCATGACAGGTAGGAGGGCTAATAGCAGCACAACGGACCATCGTGTGCAAGAGGGAGGGGGACATGCACATGTACAAAGGACTACGGAGAGCATGAAGTAGAGGATTGGGGCTGGACTCACACAACAGAAGGCATGGGGAAGTAGGCAGGAGCAGGGACAGCAAGCTGACCACGTAGGCCGGGGAGACGGGGCAGTGACAGCACAACCGACCACACAGGTCAGAAAGGAGAGGCAAAGGTAACATGAAGAACCATGGATGGCAGGAGGGATGAGCAGCACACAAGATCATGGAGGGTAGGAGTGAGCAAACAGGGACATGCACTTGGACGATGGATGGAAGGTGGAGGGAGCAGTGACAGAGGCAGCAAGCTGGCCATGCTGGGCAGGCAGGAAGGGCAGTGGCAGCAAAACAGACTGTGTAGGGCAGGCAGGGGCAGTGGACATGAAGTGTACAATACAGGGTAGGGGGTAGGGGGCAAGGGCAGGTACACGGACAATGGAGGACATGGGAGGGTAAGGGCAGCAAGCTAACCATGAAATCTTTCAGCTTTAACACTTATCAACCACGCTCTGAGCATTATTCTTTCCCTACCTCTACTATAACATTCTCTTTTGTGGCTTACATTAAGGGAGTTAAATGCTAAACAAATGTGATATTCCATTTAACCCAAAGTCTGATGATGATTCAACAGGTTAAAGTTGATCATTCTTTGCTCTTGTAGAGCAATCACCATTACATAAAGAAATATTTTTAGATGGAAGTAAGTGGCTCAGTAACCACTAGATTAGAAATACTGAAAATCCTAGTGTTTTTATATTGCCGATTATTTTTTCAATCAAACCTTCCCAAGCATCGAATATCAAATATTGTGACTTCCATGCAATCAGAGGTACTACATATAGAAACCATACACAATGTGCAGCCAAACCCATTGAAACCTAGACATCTCTATTTCAATTCCATGAAGTTTATTAGTATGGAATTCTAATATCAAGCCTAACAACCCATAAGCAATGTGTATAGAAATCATTTTAACCTAATACAGATATTGATGAAGACACAGCTTTAACATTCGTTGTATTGTAAAAGCATCACAATTAACTGCATTGGGTGTAAGGCTTCCATTCATGGATGGTGGACCTTACAACCGGCCAGGGAGTGCATTTAGTAGAAAAACTTCAAATATGTAATCTCATTAGAAATAGTACTAGCCTGGTACACAGGTAAACAGTAGGGGACTGGAAATTAAATGCCACATGGCAACTCAGACGTGCCTGAATCCACAAACATTTATTAAGGATAGCTCTACCCCACTTCTATGAAATGTTATCAGATACATAAATAACATAGAAAGTCGAATAAGTAGTATAGTTAATGCTATATGGCAGAGACATGCACAGAGCTTTCAAAAATATATAACAGATGTTTCTTTCATGTTGAAAAATATAAAGATACTTATAAAAAAAACAGTTACAGTTGTATGTTTTGAGTGAAATTATTTGAGAAACCAGACTTCATTAATTAAGTGAATCAGGTAAATTCATTGTCTCTGTGCTTTGACTAAAGGTTAAAGGCTGAAAATGTTGAACGGGAAAGAAAGGGAAGAAAATAATTCGCTTGAAATAAAATAACAGGTCAAAAAAAGAAGCTTTTACCATAGAGGCCGCAATTTTGTGGATATTCAGTGATACCTAGCGGTTAAATATACAGAGCCTTAAACAGAGTTTGGCGGATGTGGAACAGCCGCCAAAACACAGTGCATGTCCCATTCACCCCCTTAGAGTGCAGAAAGACTGTATACAGTTTAAGCATAGAAGGTAAGTTATGTAGTGGTTTTTTTTTGCAGATGTCTGGTATCCACCAAACTACATCAGTCTCATAGTCTTAAACGACATTTAAAACTGATTATTCAAACTGCAAACCACAAAACGTTGAGTGAGTAAGAGCCAATGTTAATTAATTTGTCAATAGACAAAATGAAGCCTGGTACACGTTTTGTTATTCCTTGAATGAAATGTATATGATAAACAACCTCAGAGATTAAAATCTCCCCATAAGACATTCCAATAATATTCATAATAATTATTTTTAAAAAGTGAAAGCTCCATAAATAATATTGTTTTCATCTGTTGCTGACCCAAAGGACCATCAACCACATCTAGGTTCTGCTTCAGCTTCACAGCCACGGTCTACCCACAGCACAGCATGCTTGTTTAACTTGTTTTAAGGTACTTATCGTATCATAATATAATGCCATTCAACCAACATTCTTAACAGGTACATGAGGACAGGCACCTGGTTTTATTAATGTTAAATCGTATGGTGCTCTCTGGGAGTATGTTCTAATAGCATTAAAGAACATTATATAAGTTATTAACACAGATATTTGTCACTGACCCTCGTTAAGTGCCTTACTTCTGAAGAAGCATAACTTTGCTGCCAAATATCACATGATGACGTCCCCAGAAATGTGCATTAATAGCAAAAGAGGTTTTCCATCAGCATACATTTATCGAGAATCCAGCGTGACTTTCATACTTATCTAAGGTTAATTCTTAACTCCTACGAGCCAATATGGATCTGTCATGCTCGGCGATAAAAAAAAAAGTAGTGAATAGAAAACGCTCCCTTGGGTGTGAAGTGGCGTTTACTTCTCTAGGGAACAAATTGGAAGCAAAGAATTGGAGTACTTGCGTAGGCAATCCATTCAGTGTGTCTTTAAGGAAACAGAGTTTGGCATAATGAAAATAAAATGAGTCAGCTGGTATTAAACAACATAAACCTCTTCCTTTGTATTCATTGGATCGGAGAGAGGTGTATAATTTGAAATAACGCATATTTGAAGACGCTTTGTGATAGACGTTTCTGGTAGTGTGAAGAAACAAAACGCCTAATGTACTATATACAATGTCCTATTGCACCCAGACAAAGCTTTGCGCTAACAAACATGGCTCAAGTACGACTAAGTTATACCAGGCTCTTTATTTTGATAACATGAACAACCTCACGGCTTGAAGCATTTAGGAAGCTAAACAATTAAAAACATCAAAAAGACAGTATAACAAATAATACGGCAGAAGAGATTACAAAAGCATTATCCAATTAAAGGAAATAAAAAAAATTGGAAAGAGTGACTATAAAAATAGATATCACTATTGACCAAACAAATTAATAATAGCCCAAGAATGGTCAAAATAAACAACCAGTGATGGGAATTGAATTTTAAAGCATGGAAATATTTGAGATCTAGCTACAGCCCTCTGTCAGGTATTTAGTTAACGATTCTTCCCCAGATTCAAATGGAGGGAGTTGGGCTTTGTTTGGGGACGTGTCAGATTGTGGGAGCACAGACTCTTGGGACCAAAGCAAGACTTTAGTAACAAACGGACTGAATTTATAGTCCCACATATCTTAGCGGCAGATAACTTCTTAATGGTCAGAGACTAGCTATCTCACAGAATTAATATCTGACCCCGACACTACCAGTCTAACACAGACCTAAAGTCACTAGGTCTATATCCAAAGGTGACTGGACCTATATCTATTGAAGGGCACACCTTAGACCTACTGTTCACCTATGAATCAAAAATCTGGGTCAATCCCCCTTCCCCACTGTCCTGGTCACTATTACGCTATCGAATTCCACTTTCAGTCAGGATTTCCAGTGGAGGGGCTGGTCCCAGCCCCAAAACCAAGGTGGACATGGAGAAAAATTGATCTAGCCACTTTCACCTCACATTTTCGTCCTCCCTCTTTAATGGGCCACAATAGTCCGGATGAGGCCCTCGAAGCCTTTGAAAATGCCATCTCTAAAGCATTGGACAAGATAGCTCCTGTCTCGATGGAGAAAGACAAAACTAAGCATATGACTAAGCTGGCCCCATGGTTTACGGATCCCCTGAGGATAAAAAAGACAATGTGTAGGAAATTAAAATGCAAATGGAGGTCATCGAAAAAATGAGGACAGATTATCCTAGAAAAGGGCCCACAGACAATACCATGATAACATTAATTGTGGCAGGAAGCGCATATTGTCAATTAGAATTGACAAAGCGGCCAACTCACATAAAGAACTGTTTAGAATTCTAAAGGACTTCATCAATCCAAAAGAGTTGGCAAATTTCTTTGAGGGCAAAATAACAACAATCTACAATATCTTTGTTAAGGAGGAGGCAGAAGAAAAGAATAGGGAGTGTAGAAGGATGTAAACTACCTGTAAAGTATTATTGAAGGAGTTCACCATGGTAACACAAGAGGATGTTAGTACTAAATAGGGTTAGATCAGGATCATCGGGAGACCTCGCTCTTCCCTATATTATGTCCACCCTGGCCCCTGTATTTCTGCACAGTCTCACAATCCTGCTCAATCTGTCATTAAATCTGGAAGTAGTTCCAGTAAAATGGAGATCGGCGAGGGTCAAACGTATTATTAACAAACCAGTGACAGATCCTAGGGAATTTGGAAATTTTAAATAAATCTCCCTACTTACTTTTTTTGGGAAAGTGATGGAAACATTGGTAAACACACAATTGATTACATACTTGGAAAGTGGACAAATGCTCGACCCTTCCCAGTCAGGTTTCCGTGCATGGCATAGCATTGACATAGCATTAGTGGAAGTACTAGACAACATAAGTAGACAACATAAGACTTTCTCTTGACGATTGACACGCCGCAATGCTTGCCATATTGGATCGTCATCCGCGTTCACCACCATCTCCCATGTAGTCTTAACTAAAAGACTAAAAGAGATTGGAGCCGGAGACAAAGCCCTTGGCTGGCTAAAGATCTTTCGGAATGGACAGACACATTTGGTGCAGCTAGAGTCGTAGGTCTCAAGAACCATATCCTTAGACAGGGGAGTGCCTCAGGGATCGGCGTTGAGCCCTACACTTTTCAATATATATGTGGCACCACTTGCACAAGTGATAAAATCATATGGCTTTGATGTCATGTCTTATGCAGATTGCACGCAGTTGGTCATCACGATGGAACTCAAGTCGGAATAGACTAAAATAAGATTTCGAGACTGCATGAATCATATTGCCAAATGAATGCATTAGAATTATCTAAAACTCAATGCAAAAACAGAGGTTGTACAGTTTGGGAAAAGTCATGAGTCTGGTCAGATGACTGGTGGCCCATTAGTGTAGACCCTATTCCCTTGCAAAGGCAACAGTAAGACATCCAGGAAATATAGTAGATGAGGAATTGTCAATGAACGAACATGTAAATCACATCTCAGGTACATGTTTTGCCATTATGCGAAGTATTTCAATAGATTCCACTCAGATCTTGAAAATCAATTGTCCAGGCCCGTATTATCAGTCGCCTGGACTATGGAAATGCATTAATGGTCTCCATCAATGAAGAATTGTTCACTAAACCTCAGGTGGTCCAAAACACTTCAGTACGTCTAGTATGCCATCTTCCTCCCCTATCACCTTGAAGTTCCATTCTAAGAAGGGCAGACAATTAGAAAACGCACTAAATTTGAACTCCTTTGCATGGCACGCAAATCTCTATATGAAAATGGTCCCCTGTACATACAGAGAAAACTTAATTGGTATGCTCTGACTATGAATCTATGGTCCTGCGGGAAACATCTGTTACATCCCCATCGGAATTCAAACTGCCAGAAATGGTGGTAGATAATTTTCATCCCCAATAATGGAGCCAGCTCCCCTTACAGCTTCGTGGCTGCACTGACCATAAACACTTTAAAAAAAAGCCCTAAAAACACATGGATGTTTTAACCTGTTGCAGCTCCACTGTAAATATCCCTCCGGAAGTCTTACACCAGCGCCTTGAGACTCTTTTAGGGTGATTTGTTGCGCTTATTAAGTGTCCAAATAATAATCGAGAAGTCTTTCCTTCTCACTACGGCTTTTAGGCATAATGTTAAGCTTCTGAAGGAGTGCTTCATTTGATATGCAAGAGGTTCATAGATGGTATCATATGGCAGGGACTGTTTGTTGAATGCAGATATCTTGAAAAGAAATCATCCTACATAAGTATATAGTTAAGTGGAATGATTATGTGGATGCACAATACCACTTTAGTTTTTGTTAAAAAAAAACATCAAAATATAGAAAACAAGTATTTTCTATTAAAGAAATGAGCCCTGACAAGTATTCTAGGGTGACCCACAAGGGCTGAGAAAAGGGGGTAGATTTTCTATTTCTGCTGTTACATGTGGCAAGATACCTAAAGGTAGGATCCCTGTTTTTATTACGCATGCTCTCTGAAGAGCCCACATTTACCCAATACTGACCCAACTTCTCTGAAAGATTGACTTTCTGCTACATCTTTTATGGGCAATCCCACCTGCCCTTGTGGTCCCTAGAGAGTGGAAGCATGCTCTCATTCTCCCGCTGATCAAAAAACCTCTGCTTGACCCCTTGCAGCTGGCCAACTATAGACCAATCTCCCTCCTCCCTGCTCTGGCGAAGGTGGCGGAGAAACATGTTCAGCATACTCTTACCACCTTTATTGAGAATAACAAACTGCTGCATGACTCCCAATCTGGCTTCCGTGCCAATTATAGCACGGAGACAGCTCTTGTGGAGGTGACCGACGCCATCAGGGAGACGCTTGATCTTGGGGGAAAGGCTATGTTGGTCTTGCTGGACCTGTCGGCGGCATTCGACACCGTCCCACACGCAGGCCTCCTTTTAAGACTCAAGGAGGTAGGACTGCGGGGGACGGTGTTGGATTGGTTCCAATCGTTCTTAGCCGACCGTCGACAGGTGGTCTGGGCTCCACCGTTCTCCGCGGAAATGCCTTCGCTAGAGGTGGGGGTGCCTCAAGGATCTATCCTGAGCCCCACCATTTTTAACATTTATATGGCCCCTTTGGCGAAGGTCGCGGAGGCATTTGGAGCCCGGGTCATTTCATACGCTGACGACACCCAGCTCCTGTTTACCTGCAGGAAGGGAGAGGTTTTTGACGGCGGCAGAATCAGAGACTGTTTGAGTGCAGTCTTTGCATGGTTTCAGCACCAGAGCCTGAAATGCAACTCGGATAAGTCCGAGCTGCTCTTTTTCGGCTGTGCCCCTGACCCTGGATGGAAGTCGTGGTGGCCCCCTGACATGTTTCCTCCCGAGAAACCTTCCTCCCAAGTAAAAAATCTGGGAGTTGTGTTTGACGACAGTCTCTCTTTTCGTCCACACATTACGGGTTTAGCGGGGAAATGCTTCGGCATTCTTAAAATGGTGAGAAAATTTCTCCCACTGCTCTCCCTACAATACCGCAAGAATGTTGTTCAAGCGCTTGTGGGATCGCGTTTAGATTATGCTAACGCACTTTTTGCCGGACTGCCTAAATATCTGGTGTCCAGATTACAAACTGTCCAAAATTCAGCGGCCAGGGCAATTTTTGGCCTTCCACGTAGAGTCAGCGCCTCTCTGCTGCGTGGCAGGCTGCATTGGCTATCAATGCCTTGCAGAATCAGGTTTAAAATCCTCACGCTGGCGTTTAAAGCCCTCCACTTTACGGGCCCGGCTTACCTCAGGAAGCGTATTGCTTTCTACGTTCCCCGGAGGAAATTGAGATCTGCCGACCTGGCTCAAGTGGAGGTGCCAGTGATCAAACGAGTGCGGATGGGAGGCCGGTCTTTCCAGTTTATGGCAGCCCGTTTCTGGAATGAGCTCCCTCTCTCACTTCGCAAGGCTAACAATCTTCTGGCCTTTAGGAAGGAGCTGAAGACCGTCCTTTTCTCTGCATAACCTGTGCGTCGATAGTGTATCCGCTTCTGGGTTTTCTTGGTTATGTTTCAGGCCTCTTTGCTAAAGCGCCGGGACACCCGTCCTGGGTAGCCGTGCGCTCAAAAAGAGCAGTATTAACATAACATAACATAACCTGCCATGAGTTTTTTTAAAATTGAAATCCATATAACAAGAAGTTTTTTTATCCATACATACATACATAAAATTCCTTAAATATGTTGAGTGATACAGAATTGTTAAATAACACCGATTGGCCGGAAAGCAGTAAATGCTAAAATCAATAAAAGAGAGACAATATATACATTTGAGCCAGTATTCAAAAAAATGAAACACATGATATCTTGGAACAGCATCCACTGCCAATAATTAACACAAACTAAACAGTTGATTAGACCTTAGAAACCTGAAGCATATTCAGAGAAATCATCGAGTATGGCCAAAATACTATTTCATCCTGTGTTAATTAATATAGCTATATTACAAGAAGATATAACGTGTCGTATAATAAATTAAAATGCTGATATTACAATACATAGGAGTCAAGCATGCTGAAAATACCTCCTGAAATATAAGATACATTTTGTGATCTTAAATCAAAATTGGCTGCCCAAACCCTCTCAAACTTCTTAAGTCTGCCAATTCACAGTTCATAGCTTGTTCACTTTTTTTAACCTGCTTCATTTTCCGGACCCATTCATTTTTAGATGGTATAAGATCCGATCGCCAATTCTGAAGCAAAAGTGATCCGGTGACAGCCATTGCAATATATAATAATTTGATCATCTTGTCTGAAAGAAGAAGGTCTGGGTCATAGCCAAACACTATCAGCCGAGTATTCAAACCTATTGTAATTAAGCATTCGGCTTCCAAATACTGAAAAATGTAATTTCAGAACCTCTGGATAAAGGGCATTGTAATATGATGTGTGTCCAATTGGCTGAAGGATGGTTAAGGCACTGAAAGCACTGCCCAGGTTGTTTGGGGTAAACCTTAAATAGGAAAAGTGGAGTGCTATAAAGTAGCCATTTACTAAAAATAACATACTTCGGTAATTAGCCCCCCTTAATGTACTAAAATTGAGATTATTAACTACTGACCACATACTTGCTGTGATTTCCATCTCCTCATGATTTCCCCAATTCTTTCTGGCCTTCCCCTCCAGATCGATGCCCTTGATAGAGGCTAAACACTTTTTCCATACCCCGGGTTTCTTAAATGTAATATCTTCTAATAGATCATATACTAAGCATTTCCGTTCGATGATCTGAACCAAATCAAGTTTGCTCAGGAACTTACTAAAATCTTATATGACCCAAGGAGAAGGAAGTCATTTGGAATTAATGAGACATTTCAACTGTATTCAGCCATCTATCATTCCTTGAAAAATCAGAGATGTTCCCAAAGCCAGCCTTGGCCCATTTTTGTGCAATTACCAACGAATCTCTGATCACAGATAGTGAGATAAGACCAAATAACGGAGTTGAGGAGTTAATTGCGGGAACAGAATATCTTCTATAAAAAGCCTGGCGTTTACGGACAAACCACTGTATACATTTATACCGTATTAATTTAGGAGATTTACCAATTGTTAGTGGGCAATGGATCTGATTCTCTTTGCAGGTTCAGTTTATAAAATAATTAATAAAGAGACCTGATTGTTATTCCAGCTTAAATCTAAACATATATTGCGCAATATATGCAAAATAATAATTCCTCAAATTAGGGAGAGCCAATCCACCTTTTTCCAGCTCCTCATATAAAGTGCTAAGTGCAATTCGGAGGACCCTCTTCCCCCACAGAAACGATCTAAACATAGACTCTACTTTAGCAAACAAAGAGGTCATTAAAGCACAGGGAATCACAAAGAAAAGGAAATTAAACAGCGAAAGAATAGACATTTTAATCAATGCAGCCCTGCCTAGAATGGTTAATGGAAGACAATTCCATCGGAAAAATAAATCCTGGACTTTTCGCAGAAGAGGGGTGAAATTTAAATAATATAATTCAGAAATTTGGCCACATAATAAACAACCAGATATCTTTTCGGTTTTATATTTAGAGAAGAAAGAATATTGAGATGTAAATCAGTACGTGCACCCCCACACTATATAATTTAAATTTTTTTACATTTATTTGATATCCTCCAAGCGACTCAAATTGCTCAAAGATCTCAAAAGCTTTTGCTTGAACCTCCTTCTCAGGCTTTATAATGAGCATGAAATCGTCGGCATATAATTTCAATGTTCCCATAGTTGGCAGTGGAGGGCAGATATCCATACTGTTCCTAATGGCTATCGCCAATGGCTCGATAAAAAGGGCGAATAACACCGGGGACAATGGACAGCCTCGTCTAGTCCCCCGTTTAACCTTGACTTGGCCTACCTACGTGGCGTTAATGATAATTTTGGCTTCTGCATTCAGGTATAATTTCTGAACCAACCCCGTGATTTTGGGAGGCATGCCGAAATTTGTCAGAATAAAAAATAAGGTCTCCCAAACAACTGGGTCAAATGCCTTTTCAGCGTCTAATAAGAGGACCAGAGTTGGTATCTGCCGAGTCTCAAAATAATCAAGTGCTTCCGCTAAATAGTGCGTATTGGTGCCAAGCTGCCTCCCAGCGATAATACCATTTTGATCAGGATGGATCAGGTGCGAGGCAATTCGATTAAAAGAATCGTTTAAAAGTTTAGTAATTATTTTATAGTTCGAATTTAAGAGCGTACTGGGACGATAAGAATTAGGATTTTCACTATCCCTATCTTTTTTTTTTTAAACGGACTATATTCCCATATCTAAATGACAACGGTATTAACCCACCCTCTAAAACTGAGTTGACAACCAACAAAAGATCATCCGAAATGGTACTACAATAGATTTTTAAAAATTCAGCCGGGAGGCCGTCCTGGCCAAAGGCTTTACCATTCGGGAGATTTTTAATGACATCCCCCAGTTCTTCTTTTGTGAAAGGACTCGCCATACTCATTTTTTCAACATCTGAAAGTACGGGCAATTCATGTCCCTGAAGAAATTCTCTCAAGGATGTGATATCAATGGTCTGTTGTTGGCCGTATATGTTCCTATAATGTTGTATTATTATATCCCCTATAACTCCATGGTCATCAGAGCGGGAAGCAGTTATAGGACATCTCAATGTGGTTATCTGATTGGTTACAGCCTACTCACTGGCCTGCCACGCGAGGAACCTACCGGTATAATTACTCTCTTCGTAGACCTTTTGCCTGTGATGCTGATAAAAGGATTCACTTTTAACATAATATTTTTCGCTAAGATCCCGTTTAGCCTGATCAAGCTGCCATTGGTTAAAAGCAGAAGGGCTACTGAGAAATGTATCATAGGACCTTTGCACTTTCTGCTCTAAAATTCGCTTTTCGGCCTTGACTTTCCTTGAATTATCGGCATCTTATCCGATGACTAATCCCCGTACAAAAGCTTTAAGCAAGTCCCAGATCACATGCGGAGGTGCTGAACCATGGTTTCGCTCAAGAAACTCTTCAATCTCGATTTTAATAAAGGCCACCCAGTTCTCTTCTAATAGAAATTTCTGATTTAACATCCATCTTTTAGAAGTCATTATATATTTACCCAGCTGTAACTCAAGAATGACCATCGCATGATCCGAAAATCCATTCTGAAGGATTCTCTGCTGGTTGAAAGCCAGTCTCCTGGAAATAAGAAAAAAGTCCATGCGTGAAGAGGTACGTAATCTACCTGAGAAACAACTATAGGTGATCTTATTTGGAAATACTGCCCTCCATGGATCAAATATGTCCAAAGTCAAGCCATAATTTTGTAAAACTTTTAAAGTTTTGGGTTTTAGCCGGTTTTTGGACATAGCTGAGGAGTCAATTTTAGGGTTCATTAGAACATTAAAATCCGCCCCAAGATCAGTTCACCAGGTACTTGAATTAAAGATTGAAATAACTACTCATATGGAATAGGATTATCCTCTATTGGGGTATTTATGCTGGCGAAGGTTAAGAGTCTGCTCCCTAAATTACAGGTGGCCCAAAACCACTTTCCGCTCTGATCGCTTACAAAATTAACTACCTCAGCCTGGAGATTTTTGCTAAGGAAAATCGCTGTTATCTGATGAGAGGCCGAAAAGGAGGGGAAACCCCTATAAAGTGCCCAGGACCTAAATTGAGAAATCTGCTAGTTTCCCCGCTGGTATATGAGTTTATTGTATGAGAATGGCAGCTGGATTTTCTGTCTTAATCCATGCCTCAAAGGCCCTCATTTGCTTCTTATTATTGAGGCCATTAACATTGAAAGAGTCCACTTTTAAAATTTCCTTTTTATCCATTTACAGAAGGCAAGATAGTATCCGAGCAGCATAATAACATGGAAATGTGCTGAAAAAATCCGACATCCAAATACTATTTTTTTACATCAGTCAACAACCCCATTCGAGTTCTAACAGAATATGGGGCTATTAATAATAAATGGATGCATCTTGATTTAAAGAATGGATTTTGTTTTTCCTCCATACTCCCTTTTCCACCCCGTGACCCCACCATCCTCCCATAGCCACCAGGAGCAGACCACCATCCCTGCTCACACCTGACAGGCTATCCTCCCCCCTTAACTGGCACGATGACTTGGTGCCAAGCCACCTGCCCTGAGTGTAGGTTAAGGGGTTTTTCCTTGCGAAAAGGATTTTGCCATGGAGAAAGCAAAATAAATAAATGTTTTTTTCTACACCGGGCTGATGCTCTGGAGTTCTACTGTATGATAGTTGCTTTTTGGGGAAACAACAAAGTCATATGACATTTTTGGAAACACATCTTGAAAGCAGATTTGTGAATTTTCCAAAAGTCATACATTTACATCAGTATCAAGGCATATGTATTGGGTATAAATGTATAAATTGTTTAATTAATTATACCCTACATGTTTAGCAGTGATGTAGATGTGCATTTCAAAACTAAAGTTGTACTAAGCTTACGTAGAATGCTGCATTACACAACAGTGTTGAGTCGTTTCTGAATTTGGATGATTTGAACAGTTTAGGTACAATGAAAGTGATTTATTTTACTTTTCGGCAAAAGTACAATACTGCATTTTCATTCTGAACTCGATTTTTATTTGCAATTTATGTTAGAAGTCTTCTTCCATCGATTTATTAGAGCCATGCCAGAAATTACCGTCCTCTGAATAAATCATTATGAGAATTTTGCATGTATGTTGTTGATATTCATTGTACCTTGCCTACAATTTCTTATGTATCAATGATTGACACTGTGTGCACTATAGATGTCATTTAATCAATGTAAAAAATTTGGTGGAGTGACTGTACATACCCAGTGTAAACATACACACAGAGGACGACATGTTTTATATTTGTTTATGTATTTAGCCTAATCTATCTATAAAAAATAATAATAAATAAATATATATTTTTTGATACCACTGAATAGAGGTTACATGTATATGTCTTTAATTTTGTTTAGGTCCATATTTATTTCCATTGTTCCTGAAATTTGGATATTCACACCATAAGTCTTCTTCCATACTGTAAACAGAGCTTGGGAGCCAGAGAGTTGCTAAAACGTTTGCCCAGGAATATGTTTTTGCTAAAGGCTGATTGAGTAATAGCATCCACCGTTCCAACCATCTGCTTGTGGTGCCTGTTGCTAACAGCATTTTCAAGAAGAGTGGCAGTGCTTAATTTGAGCTAGTGATTTCAAGTGCTTGGCACCAGCACTTTATTTTTAACACTGACTCTAATGACAGTCTACCACTTGGTGGTGCTATCAAATTTTGAGATGCGCAGACACACAGTGTCTAATAATTCAATATCCATTAAAAAAAGAATGTGTGCCACTAATGCCATTCTTATACCTGTGGGTGGGCTGGAGTAGTCAGAATTGTCAAACTTGTAGAAATGAGATGGCTATTAGTTATGTTGGGACTGTCATTGGAAGCAGTGGCAGAGGCATTAGGTGGTGCACAAGAAGCAAGGCCACCCAGAAAGGGCCCTGGCACTTATGTTTGTGTGTTGCTGTTTTGTGTTTTTTTAACAGATTAAGCACGGAACAATGCATCCCTATGCTGATGGTCTCCAGGATGCCCATAATGTTGAAAATATGTTTTGTACAGTGCCCATAGCTAACCTGTGTTTGATAAGCTGACTCATGTTTATGGGTTTCAGCCTTACTCTGTAGGTATTGGCTCTCATCCTGCATTGCAGCATAATTTGAGGTTATTTATTGGTGGCCTGGTTTCCATCCTCATGTTCCATGTCTGAACTGGGGTGGCTTGGTAAGCAACATAACGATGGATTAAACCCAGATATGTGACTAGGGGTGAATGTTTTGGCATTGTGCAACATTCCGTCCATCATCTTGTGTGTGTGTTTTTTTTTTATAAATATGATGCATGTGGAGAACAGACAAGCTGTATTTATCACTAGTGCTAAATATCACAAGCAGTTTTTTAACTCGTGATCAGAAGATTTGGTCAAATTCATGCGCTATTTACCTTGACTTGAGAATTACTACTACGCCTAACAAATAATCAGAGCCTTGGAGTTTGATGGGCACTACTACTGACGGCTAGTTCATTGTGAACAAGGAGCAGTCTTTGCAGAACCTAGTTTGGTGCTTTAGGGAGTATCATATTAACACAGACCCACTCCTGATAAGAGATTGTAGCTACTGCTTTGCTAAGAGGACAGATCAGCAACGTTTAACTGATGGGCTGCGCTATGCTCACCTTCTTTAACAATGGATTCAATTGTGTGTTTTTCAATGCTGGCCGAGTTTTGGATATTACTATTATATATTTGAGAACAGGGTCCGTACTGTAGCCTACAAAAAACTGACTGTTAACAGCTTTAATAACGTCTTTTCATTACAGACAGGCAAGTTGCCATTGTATTATAGTCCAAAAACACACCTCTCATTTCTTAATAGCATATAGATTCTATTTAGCCTTTACTTCATTCATTCTGTATGTTTATGTAGGTGAACTTAACAGACTACCCCCCCCCCTCCAACAACCCTTTTCGTGTGGCAATTTGGTGTTTAAAAATATTTAAATTAGAGACACTCAGCTCTTTTCTAGAAAAATACTGTTTTGGATAATTCATCTAGTCTCAATTTTGAATCTCATCTCATTGTTTTCTTTAATTTCCTGTCGAACCAGGTTGAGTTAGCTTCTTGAATAAGGGCATCACTTTTCTATATATATATTTTGTTCATACTATTGGCTAAATACTCTTCCCAAAACTAATTTGACTAGGTCATTGTATCACCTTATCAAAGCCTCCTTCTGAATGAATACTGCTGCCATTTGACAAGTTTATTCTCAGTCAAATTGTAGGTAACAAGTCTCCCAACAATTTGGCTAGTCAACCTGTGTAGTAGAGCTACTTGTAAGCTCCACTCTTGGGAAGATGGGAACTTTTAGCACCGTTTAGATGTTATAGTAGCTAAACACCCTTTATAGTCTCCAGTAACACAGTTAAATTCAGGAATTAATAAGAAGTTGCAGTAGTTTCTCTCCATGTCTTCTTATATTCTAACCAGATCTCTTAGAATTCTGGGTGCCAATGGCTGGTTGTGCTTTCAAGGGTCATCCTTCTTTACTTCTGAACCCTTGTATTTGGAACTCTCTTTCTGCGTGGTTTACTATATTTCCTCCTTTCCGGAGGGTATGCTCAGACGCGAGTCCCTTGTTCACTTTGCCACTGGATTCAAGCAAGCTGGGCTGAAGACGGCTGAAATGCCAGAAAACGGTCCTTGGAAGTTTGTTTACAGTCCAGTGAAGGCATGGCTTAGCTGTTCGGACTGGACTGTTCCCATGAGGCACAGGGTCAGACTGATTTGCATATGGCCATGTCTGAACTGGGGTAGCAGAGTGGGCTAAAGAACGGTGATGGATTAAACCCAGATCTGTTGACTGGGTGTGAGTGTTCGATTGGTTCAGATGCTCCGTCCATCACCACCCCCTTTTGTACCACTTTGTTTGCCATAAGTTGGCAGGGTATGCTCAGACGTGAGTCCCTTGCTCACTTTGCCACTGGATTCAAGCAAGCCGGGCTGAAGACGGCTGAAATGCCAGAAACCGGTCCTCGGAAGCTTGTTTCCGGTCCAGGGAAGGCATGGCTTGGCAGTTCGGGCTGGACTGTTCCCATCAGGCACACGCAGACTGATTTGCATATGGCCATGTCTGAACTGGGGTGGCAGAGTGGGCTAAAGAAAGGTGATGGATTAAACCCAGATCTGTTGACTGGGTGTGAGTGTTTGATTGGTTCAGATGCTCCGTCCATCACCACCCCCTTTTGTACCACTGTGCACTTGATGGTCTGGTTTCTTTTCCTCACTGTGGAACTGGGATTTGCCATGATTCTGCTAGTGGTAGAAGACTGCTGCCCATAAGTATACAGTTGCAAACTAGTTTATTATCAACCAATGATGTGTTATTTAGTGTGAGTAATTCTAATAATAGGGGAAGGGCATTCCAGGATGACTTACAAAGTAGGGTGACACCCACATCTGGTTAGCATTTGTGGGAAATTGCAAACTGTTTGCGGCGAATGCCAATCCAGAACACCGTTATATATTTACTCTTGTCCAGATCAGAATTAAATCTTTAACCAGAGAGAAAATAGAGAGGGAACATCCATAAAGGTGGGTGGGAAGCAGGAGAACAGGTATTGCCACACAAACCAGGGATACATACGGGTAGTATTGTCCCCATACAGAAAAATACACAGTTTAAAATTGCATTAATAGTTTTGAAAATTCATTTATACGTGCATAAATGTACATCACAAACATTTATGTAAGAAAAGAGGCTCTTTCAAGTGAGAAACCTGGAATCCACATACATTTTAAGGATTACTCCTGTGAAACTGAGTGCGCCCCAGTTTCTCATGAACATATTGGGATCATCCGTGAATTATACTGTGCCAAATTGTGTATGTATGCTAATTTTTATTAAGTACATATTTACTAATGCAGGGTTCGAAATGTACTGCAAAACATAACATGAAAATGTTTATAAAAAGGTATCCTTCTAAAAATAATTATGAATGTGCCATACTTTAAAGAAAAAGAAATAACAGGCAGATTGTGCTACTTCTAGACAGGTCATTCATAGCAAGCTTTTCTCAATGAGACCTAGAAATTACTGTCTTCTGTATCGTCTGATATGAAAAAATACTGGTGGTAATGCTATTACAGACACATGAGAAACATGTCTGCATTAATGTTACACTTTAGAAAAAAACTGACATTAGATGGCTTTCAAGAGCTCAATAGGTTGTTAAACCTCCTTCGTTGGAACAGCGATGCTTAGATTCTATAACTATGATCACGATGAGTTACTAAGATAATACCTGCTCCGTTATTTACATTAGTTAACTTACATTACCTATAAATTACTGGCTTGCTTATTCTTAAATATGGCTCTTTGTACATGTTATTATTAATAGAGTGTGTACAATGCTCTCTATACTTTGCTTGATTTCTATATATCAATTCGTCACCTGTGATGCTGATCTGAAAGAGCCTTCTTAAGTATTATTATGTTTCTGACGCACTCAAACTCTTTTTTGCAGTTATTTTCAACAGTGTTTTGAACATCACAAAGTTTGCAATGTTCCAAAATTGGAACGTTTACACAGACCCTTTGCTTAACTACACTTAACACCGTATTGGTCGCAAACCATCTACATTTTAAGAAAGTCGTTACTGGACAGTAGCTACGAGTGCATCCATATTCCCATTCTAGGCATATCTTATTTTATATATGCACTCCACCATTAACTTAGGATGCATTATAGTCAGAAGACAACCACACAGTTGCTAAAGTAATTTGAATAACAATACCCCAGATATGAAGTTACCTTCTATAAAGAATATGTTAGGGAAGAAAAGCACTTTTTACATGTGTTGTCACTGAAAAGGCTGCCAGTCAAGGGGACCAACTTACGAACATATTTTTGAGTATGAGCAGTAGTCCTACAGGAAACTTTTCTGTAATCTTACATGACTTTGAGAAGCTGCCCTCAAATATTCAACTCCCTATTAGTAAAAGTGCAAAGAGGGCTCAGTCCGTTCTATTCAAACTAACTATATATAAGATTTTGGCGCGTAGGCCGCAAGTGCTGGCCAGTGACTGCATTCCCCCCCTGTAGTTGGCGCCTCTACCCCCTTTTTTATGGCCCTTTTATAGCCAATAACGCCAGACCTGATTTGTTCCTTGTGGGAGGAATCTTGTTGTGATAGAGATATGAATATTCTTTTCATGTCTATTCGCTGTGCTGACAATTGACGCCAATGTTTTGTGGAGAGCATGTTCTGCTTTTTATTGTATGTCTTACAATGTGATCTTGCAAGCTGCACTGTGTCTGCCTTGATTTGTCATAATAAAGGTTTTTTTGAAGAAAAAAAAGAAAAAAAAACTATATATAAGATTTTCTGATTTTAGAAGCTTTTAGCCAATTCATACAGGCAAGGACACGTAAGAGAGTACTACAGGAGTATTAATTTAGATATTACAAAATGCCTTTGTGAATAGACCTACGATGTTTTAAGATGGCTAATCCTTCCTATTGTATTGGGAAAAGTTTAACACACAGTGAGCAAGTTGACAGCAGTCTGCCTTAAGGGCACATTTGGACAATATTATATGATACGGTTACAAATTATGTATTGAGTAAAAATATATTTATATTTCCCAGAAAGTGCTTGTAGTTGAAATGCATGCAAACAATACCTCAAGATATTGTGGAACAAATATATATATATATATATATATATATATATATATATATATATATATATATATATATATATATATATATATATATATATATATATATATATATATATATATATATATATATATATATATATATATGCTCCACAATCTTTTCCATTTCCCGATAAGAAAAAGCAGCACTCCCGGGATTTCAGCGAAAGCGATTTTATTTTCTCCTCAAGACAGACGCGTTTCGGGAAAGCTCCCTTCCTCGGTGTCAAACGATTATTACGCTCTGCGGTGCCATTTTAAAGGCAAACGGTCAACCACAGATGGTGAACACAAACGAGGGGTGCTTGAGCGAAACACACCATGGTGAGCGTCATTTGTAAATGGAATATTTACAACAGAGTGAGCATTTTCAAACGACAGTGCAATTAATTAGCTATCTGCAGTTAAATATATTCACAACTAGACGGTATAGTCTTTGTTAACTATCTTGCCGTGGATCGGCTATTGCAACCCAGCCGGGTTGCTGCATCCCTCCTACAAAACAATTACATCAATCGATGCATTATTTCATTTCATTTTTCACCAGATTTTTTTTTTTTGCTGCATACTTTTCTGTGCCATATAATCCTGATTGTAGAGCTGTCAGAGTGATGAATCCATTTCTTTCCATATTTCACAGTTCGTTGGAAATGTAGGTTGTTATACCACAATGTTTGTTCTGCAATATATTAATACAAACATGGAATAAATAGTGAATTTATAATGGCTAACTGTGTCATATGGCCCAATATTGCCCTTGATTGATTCTGTTGACAACATAAACCACAAAGCAAAAGGTCGACTGGTTTATAAATGTCACAAGATCCATGAGATGGCTCAATATAATTATTACACAGGGTACTCATTGACTATTTTTTATTTACATGTTTACTTTGGGGTAGGTAGCTTGAAAATCTGTATTCTTCAAAATGCACCTAATAATGGGCATTAAAAGGAGGTAAAATGTTTAACATTCGTTTACCTTCTTTGAAAACAATGGTTGCTAAGACATGGGCAATGATGAAGCCAATGGAGTTGTATAAGTCTTTGGCAGCAGCTTTTAATTCATAATTACGGCTTTACTGCGGTTGCCACACAATTTCTACACATGCAACATTGGCTGATTTCAACAATAATGTTGTTTTAGTTAAAATAAAGGAAAATTCTGCCAGAGAATGTGGCACATAATCTGCATATATCCACAAAATTCACATTACCTTTCGGCATAATTTGATCCTCAACACCGCATAATTCTGCAAGCCCTGACCATGAATCCCCTGGGGAGGGCCAGGGTCCAGCGGGATCGCTGCATCATTAATATAAATTATGGGGGCATGCAACCTCCCCCTTTGACCCCATCACCTAGGGTCTCTGTAAATATAATAGTGTTTAGTTTGTATTAATTGGATAGTATACATTATGAACACATGCTTTCTATGTTTCAATATCCAATACTTTCCTATTGACAAGTTCTTGTTGCTCCAAAAAGGAGGGACGAGTTGCTATCAGAAATCTCCACAACAGGTATGTCCCAAACATTATACTGGTAACACTCGGGCACTCTACTACATAAAAGTCCATTTTAGAAGATGGACAATGAAAACTATATGAATACTGATGTGCAGTTCATTTTCTAAACTGTAAACTGGATTGCCAGATGGCAACTATAGTTTGATAAAAATAAACAGTTTTCGTTACGTTGTTAAGTCTTCCAACCTGGGTATATATGCCCAAACAAAGATTGCGTAATACTCCACGCACACATGCCACTTCAGACTGAATGTGACTACAGATAAAGATGAACAGATGTAAGGAATCAATTTAGAGTGATGGGCTGACAGTGGTAGCTAGTTCTTTTCAATTAATTCATTTCAAATGAGTTAAAGAGAGTTTACTAAGTTGATTATTTTGGTTGAATTTTAGATTCAGGAATGAACCTTTTTATATGGAGATCAAATTGTCAAAAGAGATCTCACATTACCATTTTATGGTAAAACAGGCATTTTGAAATATGAAATTGTGGTAATATGTTTTTTTGTAGCTATATTATTCTGAATTATGGACAGTAAAAAGGATAGAATGATGTTTGCTTAGAGAAATATTTGAGTGATGGTTCTTTTAACAGCGTTATAAAAGGATCTTGAACCGAGGAGAATATTGATTTGTACCTTTTTGGATTGGTGAGCGGGGTGATCCCTGCATGATAGTAGTGTTAATTAAGGGTGTAAGAAAGGCTCAATAGACTTGTTCACTTGGCTAACATCACAATAAACTCACCTACTTTTTAACGGTTACATTTTGATGAAACAGTGGTTGCCTCACTCAGGGTTAAAACTCATGTATCTCGAGATGTTTCTAGATTGGGGTAGTATATACTATATGAGTGGATTATATAGCACTCTTAGTCACATAAATATATGTCTATAAGGCTCTTAAGACCTCTTTATTTATTTTTGTTGGCATGTTATAATACACAAAGTGGAGGAAACTGATGGTATTAGGGAATATGTGAAATGTAAGTTTTTAAACTGTGTAATTTTCAAGTCCTGATAAAGTAATTGATATCGAAACGTGTTGGCTAAAATGGTTCTACAACTCACTGATTAAAAAGGAATTGGAAAACCAAAAGTGATTGGATTTTTTAATCTTGGACTTTTATGTGGTAGACTGCTTGATGGTTATCAGTGTCATTTTTTGAAGGAGAGGGAGGAACGCGCCCTCACCGGGCTCTTTTTTGGGCGCTGGAACCCCATAACCCATTGCCTGATTAAATATATAATTGGGTAGGGGGGAAGAGTATGGCCCTCCTCCCGAGCCATATAATGGGCTAGGGGATCCCATCCCTAGAGGCCCGATTCCAGCCTGTGCCATGGGGACCCTATACACTGGACACTATGTTGTTCTTTGCCCATGCCCTCGCCATGCACAGTGTTGTCGTCAGTGATGCCAATTCAGATGTTATTAGTGACATTAATGATGCTATAGATCATGTCATGAATGCTGTAATATGTAAGGTCACAAGCAGTGCACAACAATGGCAAGAGACACAGTTCCTTGACTTAACTATTACTGGTGGATTTCAGTGTTTTTTTAGAATTTAAAATGTAAATTTTAACTGCCATTTTCACCTAACTATAACGTCACATTAACCTTTGTTTTTCTAAGTGAGTTTTTAGTAACATAAAGTAATCATTTAAAGAAAGTAATTTTAAGTAAAGGCAGGCCTACTTGCTTGATGTAAGAGTCCGAACACCAAAACATAAATTTTAGGGCCACTGGCTTTATCGGGGGGTCAGCAGTCCTAATCTAGGTTGTTAAAAAAAATCACCACAAAAAAGTTTGTTAATTAAAGCATTCAGAGCCATGTGTTTGAGGCTTTCTTTAACACTTATCAGGCCAGAAAATGCAGCAATTGAACCAGCAACAAGGGGTCTGCACTCAAGATAAAAGTATACAGGTCCAGCTCAAGCTGCTTTGCAAATTAAGGCAAGTTCTCCTGCAGCCGTGAATTTAATGACCCAGGAGACTTACAGGTTATTTTTTAATTCCTGGGGTCTTCTGTAGTCACTGCAGCCCCCTATAAAACTTATTTTAATCGTTGGTGGTGTCCCTTCCCTCTCCTTAGTGCATCTCCAGAGTTTAAAAAAATGAAGCAAGCCCATGCAGGGAATTATGGGGTACTTTCCTGTAGGAGCCGTCAATCAGCATTGCCGCTTCAATCCTTAAGAGGCAAGGCCTCAACTACATACTCAAATCACATAGAGGGCAGGTAATAGCACCCCCTCCCGCTCTTCCTCCTGAGACGTGACAGTGTAATCACAGAGCGAAAGGTGTTGGAGCACTTTGTTAGTGTATATAGCTCGAATCATGTATAACTCTCACTTCACACTTTGTGTCTTTGTAATTTACAGCACTTACACATCTTCTTCATTGCACTATTATCACTACTTTGAAGACGTTGCAGGCCAGTTGCTTCCTCTGAGATTTACAATCTAACAAGAGGTCGAGAAGGCACTTTATTGCAATGCAATATGCCTCGCATTTGCGAAAGTTTAAGCTATTAGTATTTTAAATGACAATGCCTTTTATTTATGTTTTAAAACCCAAAACATAAATAAAAGGCATTGTCATATACAATGCCAATAGCTCAAACTCGCGTGAGTGTGAGACCTTTTGCAATGCAAATGCTTGTTCTAATAGGGAATTGGACGTTCCAAGGCTTAGGTACAAAGGCATCCAAGAGTACGTAAAAGAGTACTCCTGTATTACTACCTCCAGTACACCAGAATGTTTTTGTGAATCGGCTCGAACATCTGAATAAAGTAGAAGTCCATACCTAAGGAAAGCATGTAATAATTGCACACTTCGCCATGAATAAATTACAGACCTTGCAAAACTACATGATAGTTTCATACTGTTGCAGATTTCCAGTGACACAAATTATATCAGAGGACCTTAAGCTATTTGTGGCTGAATACCCCCTGCTCAAATGACACCACCTGACTGTATTGTATCACAATTAATAAATGACGAGTTGAAATTACATATGAGCTAATTAATATTCAGCAGTAGAGGTTGCGAGCATGTCCTTTAAGACAAGTGGAGAGTATGTGATTCAGAGGTACTAGGGAGAAGCATATTGTAAGAAAAAACTGAAACGAAGAAGCATTTGGAATGAAATTGTGAGCAAGGGAGACAAAATCAAGAAGCAACTTCAACAGGACTGTTGTAATTTTAGACATTGCAACAAGTTCACTCTTCTCCTTTGAAAGCACATTGTGCCAGGTGCGTAGCCAAATCATTATTGATTTTTAAAAGATACTTTTCTGAACTTTTCAGACAGCCTCAGTCCTAGTTCATGCTAGACTCTTGTACGTTCCGGACGATCTTTGTACCCCACTTTCACTCCCCAAATACTTTCTTTCCTACCTGCACCTTGGCATCGCCAGCTTTTTACAGTCTTGGCTTTGGGCTGAACAGCCCTATTCGGAGAGTTTATTAGGGAAATGTTCTATTTGTATTATTTAATATGATTTTGTATACGGTACAACAGAATTTGAATAGGCCATGACCTTGCATGATAAGTCAATTAAGATCAACAACAGTAGGAGTGATATACTCTCAAGCTTAGTGCAGGTATCAGGTGTGGAATGAGGAAGTGCCAGCCAGCAGGAGCCTGTGGTGAATCTGCGACCTTTAAGGTCTCTAATGGATACTATTCATAATCTCCACTCTTTTCTCCTTGGCTTCTTTTTCGGGCTTTCTACGTTGAATCCTTTCATTTCCGTTACATTGAATATAAAAAATATTTTAGGAAAAACGAGAAATAATCAACAATTAATTTGAACCTTTTAGCCCAGATTTATACATTTTTCATGCAGCGCAGCAGCCACATTTACTGCACTACACAAAAGTGAAAACAACACAGTGCCATATCACCAGCACTAGCCTGATGCGACTGTCATTCTCTGCTTTGGCTTTCATACACAGTCTCGCACCATGGTGCAGAGATGAGTGTGAGCTGTTTAGCACAGGATAAGTCAGAAAGCATACCCTTACAGTACAAATACCTATGCATAGACAAACTCATCCAACATGTGAAACTTCAATGTGTCCATTTGTGCCTATATTCTAAAGCAAAGCTGGGCAGTCTATTTCAGTAGGTCAGGCTTTGCTTCAACACCTGTGGGTGTTTGTGCTGATGCACCTCAGTAACTCCCCAGTGATGCAAAGTGTGCGAAGCTGCTCAAATTGCTATCTGCAGTAAGAAAGGGGGAGTAAATCTTGACTTAAGTTTGAAATTCCAGTTGCTAAGTTCTTACTTAGATGACATGCAACATCTTCTTGAATACAGTACTGACAGTGGGATTTGGGTTTATGCATTAGAGATGGTCGCAGAGTTTGTTTGAGCAAACATGGAGACAACCTAGAAATACTGAAGAACCATCTACCTTTTTCTTTGTTGTCATACTGTACTAAACTATCGGAGGCACATATGGTAGAAGATACAAGACATAATCTCCAAAATTACAACTACTTGGATCACAACAAGATCGGCTGTGTCCCAGACACAACACTGAAACATGATATTATCTGTCATTGATGATCTTAGATCAGATCTTGATGAGAGGTTTACCTCAGCCTTGATACTACTACTAGACTTATCCGCAGCCTTTGACATGGTAGACCATAAAATGGTACTATGACTTGTCCAGGCTAAGGGGATTATTTAGACTCCATGTAAATGGTTGACATCATATTTGGAGAACAGATCACAGGCAGTGCAGGTATCCTTTTTTGGGGGAGCACCAATTAGCACAGAATGTGGCGTACTACAGGGATGGCCATTATCACTACTTATTTAATATATATATTCGACCTCTAATATATGAGCTGGTTTACAGAGGCTGTCAGATAAAGAACTATGATGACAACTCCCAGACTCTGCTCCGTCTAGATAGCCATGCCCCTTGACAGCAAAAACGTCTGGTCATCATGTGCTTTATTAGCGGTTGGGTGGAAAACAACTGCTTAAAACTAAACACAGAAAAACTCAAATAGCGGTAATGAATACAAATTAGACACTGTGGACTAACCAGTTGTGGCCCAGGGAGATGGGACCTCTCCCTGAACCCACCAGCTCTCTTTGAAAACACATATTAGTGCAGCCATTTCAAAGTGTATAATACAAACATATATGTTATATATATTTTCTCACTATTGGTATTGAAAATTATTATGGCGGCAGTCATTAGTTCAAGGCTAAATTACTCTAACACAATACTTCTTGGCCTACCTAAATGCGATCTTTGAAGCCCTGCGGACAACCCATATTGCACCTTTGGTAAAAAAAACTCCACTGGCTTAAAATCAATTAACAGATTAAATTTAAAACCTGTTGCTTAGTTTTCAAAGCGCTACATGGTCAGGCCCCTCAGTTTCTATCCAAACGAGTTTCTAGTTTCACGGACACTCAGATCATCTTCAGCAAGGTTAGCAATAGTCGCAAGATTTTGCACCACTAAATGGGGGCGGGGAGCAAACATTCTCTGCGCTAGCACCAGCATGCCTTACCACTTAATCTCCTCTCCCAATCCAATCCGATTTGGTGTCTTTCAGGAAAGCATTAAATACATAGCTACTTATACAAGCCGTTGGTTCTTAGATGGTAATTCATTATTGCACCACCTATAGCTCTCTATCAGTGAGCGCCAGGAAACCAAGGGTGAACGTGTGCTCCATAAATATAAATTAACATTAACATGATAAAAAACTTTTCCAATTCCAAAAATTCTTTATTTCGGCCACATGGGCCATAAAAGATGCAATAAAATACAGTACATAAATACACAGTAAAATGGAATGCATGTATTAGAGAATATTTACATATAAAAAGGCTAGAAGGTCTGCATGAGGTAAGGAAACACAGTGGCACCAGTTCAGGGGGACATTTTCTTCCTTATTAACCAAGCTGCCATTAGGAATTTTGATACCGCAAAGACAATATGTCCCAGGGTATTGGTTTTCATAACCCTGTATGCTTGTAGGTATTCCCGAAAACCCAGGTTTCGGCACAGCGGTGCAATCCAACGCTTCCTGGGATTTTGGTATGCGTGGCAAACAAACATTATGTGCAGATAATCTTCGTTCTTGGTTTTACAACAAGGACAGAATTTGTCACCCCCAGTGAGCCATTTGTGGGTAAATACTTTGGTGGGGAGTGTGCCAAACCTCCATTGCAGGAACAATTTCCTTGCCAAAAGAGGAAAAATAAAATCCATAAAAGGTTCAAAGAGGTAAGAATTTTTGGACTCCATAAAACGACTCGTCAGGGTGCCGGTACTATGAGCATTGTCCATGTCAGCCAGATTTTTGTTTTTGTACAGCTGGGCAAGAGTTTTGCGTGTGATCCTTTGACAACCCTGAACTGGATCATCCCAGAGGTCTGGCAAGTTCAAACTGGACAATTCTGATTTAATAAAAGCCAGCCAGGGGATTTTGTTACTGCCATTCAGCCTCAGTACATGGATAAGGTCCTGTCTATAGTGATACAGTTCCTCAGTGGACCATATCCGATGCCAGAACTTCACGGGTTTGGATAGAAGATCTTCAGCGATGGAGTGTAGGCCCAAATCCAATCTTAGGGGGAGGAGTGGCGTTCCCTGCGGGAGAGCAAGTAGGCGTCTCAAGAATGTATTTTCCACCGCTAACAATGCCTTCCCTGCTTTGTAACCCCACAGCTCGCTGCCATACATGGCTGCTGCCTTCGCTTGAGTTCTATAGGTTTCAAGGGCCGGGCTTACAGGCTTAAAGGTGGATTTATTTGCCACCTTCAGGAGTGCGCCCGCTAGCTGGGATAGCTTCAGCCTTGATCTCGCTATCTGGCAGTCCCAGGCCAGGTTTTCTTGTAATGTTACCCCCAGATAGACAAAGGTCGAGACCCTCTCAAGACTAACTTCCCCCAGTTTTGGGTTGGGTCTGGTTCTGGCAGGGGGGTTGAAGATCATAAACTTAGTTTTTTCTGTGTTGACCTCCAACCCGTGTTGCCGACAGAAAAGGCCAAAACCATTTACAATCCTCTGGATCCCCATGGGGGATTTGGAAAGCAGGAGGGTGTCATCAGCAAACATGATTGCCGGAACCCTCCTGCCTGCCAAAACCGGGGCGTCATTGTCCTCGACAGTGTCAAGATGTTGAATGACACTGTTAATGAAGAGGCAGAAGAGGGTTGGCGCCAGGACACAGCCCTGTCTGACTCCTCTAAGGACAGGGAATTTGCCTGAGAGCTTACCATCCCTCCCACACCTTACTTGGGCATAGTTGTTCTCGTGGAGCCTGATGATAGTACTAAGAAGGTGTGGGGGCACTCCTAGCTTCTGCAAAACCTCCCAAAGTTTCCCTCTAGGGACTAGGTCAAAGGCTGACCTCAGATCCACGAAGACCATGTACAGTCTTCCACCCTCTATGGTGACAGTCTTCCAATATAGGAGAAGAAGGCGGAAGATCTGATCCATGGTCGACGTGTTCTTTCTGAAGCCAGCCTGAAGGGGAGTCATGATGTCATTTTCCTCCACCCAGTCCAAATTGAGTTTTGCTAACTAATAGCATTAACGGGTATGAATAGTGGTGTTTTGCTGTTAAAACCTGCTAAAAAAAGTCAGATAGCAACTTTCACCTGAATTATTATTGCTCGAGTAAAACATATACGTCATAACCATCAATGCTTCATTACAACTTAGGGACCTTTGAACTACTCATTATTTCATGAGCCTAATACTACAGTTAAAAATAAAACTGGAATATTTAATATAGGAAACGGGAAGTTTACTAAGCACGGAAACGTGTCAACATTCAATTTAGAACATCTGCATAACAGAACATGTCATTTAAACCATTAAACCGTTTTCAAGTTTGCATGTGGAGCCATAGATGATGATAGTTATATATTCTGGCCTCAAGAATCAATAGATCATAATTTTTCAAAAGAGCTCTGGGAGCTCAGTTACTAAAATGCACCCTAATAAAATATTTAAATATTTAATTTGTCATTCCATTTTTGAGTAAGTGATTTTTCACTTTAAAAGCAATGAGTTTGCATTCATTCTACACTTACAATATCCTTCTTTGCCAAACTTACCAAGAGGAGGTCCATGTGTCATTAATATGTCAATTCCCTCTGGGATTTGGTTCCACTTGTCTAGTAGCGACTGGCCTCTTGGAAGATTAAAGCCCCATCCGTTGAACCAAGGTGTCCTTAAGGGGAAGAAAACAACAAACTAAAATGTTATATATGTCTTGCTTAAATCGTATACATATTCCTTCATTAATGCTTCTATATTTGGTTAAATTCAAAATCAAGCAAGTTTCAAACTGGTAGGTGGTAGTTCTAAAATTAAAGCATAAACAAGGGAAAGGATGAAATGCTTGAATTAATCTCAGTCTCTGGCAATCGCTCGGGCCGCATCCTAATATATAAATTTTCGCCCACCATGCTACATCAGTTTGGATTCAGCCATATGCAAATCAGCCTTGACCCTGTTCCTCGTGAGACCAGACCAGCCCGAACTGCCAGGCACCACCTGAACCAGAACACAAGAACCCCAGGACTTGGGCTGGCCATAGCTTGGTTCCAGTGGCACAGTGAGCATGGGACCCACGTCTGGGCATACCCATCGCACTTAGGTTGTCAACCACAACAAAACAAGGTGCTAGAAACAATGCTTTCATTAATCTCAGACACTGGCTATCGGGAGGGTCGCATCTCAGTCCATCATTGCCAGTGGTGGAGATTAATTCAGGTTGATCTGTTCCCATGAGGAGCAGGGTCAAGATTGATTTGCATATTGCAGGGTCCAAACTGAGGTAGCATGTTGGGCAAAAACAATGGACTGGGATGCAGCGATTCCATTGGCTGAGATTAATTTCAGCATTTCACCCATCACCTTGTTGTTATAAAGCTAAACATGATTCAAAAGACAGCATAATGTCATTCCCAAAATAACCAGTGCATGGAAAAAACAGCATAAACTATGCAAAACTTTGAAGTTCTCATCTAACTAAATGGGTCGGTTTCACCATAGTATTTATATAATATTGCAGACATGCAGTGTCCTTTAAATTCTCACTTTATTAGGACTTCGTTAGCAAAATGTCATAAAACCAACACATCTGCTGCACACCTTGTGGGTGGGCTAGAAAAAATGCCACATCATGTTTACTTTATTTCGGTTCAATAGAACCATATAAGGTACAATGCAAAAACATTTAAAAGAAGAAATATAATAAAGCATACAGACTCGTTTTGACAATTGCAGTACACCAATACAAATTCATCATGTTTCAAAATCCCTAATTTTATGATAAAAGTTAATGAAAAAATGCCATAATATAATAAACAAGTTGCAAGCCCAAGCCCCATGTAGTGCATCTCTAAATGTATACCTTGCCACAAGTAACATTTTAGCAGTGCTTAGGTGCACAAAATCACTGGACATTTGTATAAGCCTGCTCCCTAATGGAGTTTGAATACCAGTCCTTCAATGTAAAAAGCCCTTCCTCACAGGGTTGATGCGAACATATAATTCAAAGAGGATGCAATGGTTGTATAGTAGCTATTTTCGGGGGCCAATTTACTGAGGTTTATTAATGCTGAGTTATGGGGCACGTCATAATATGTTCTTGTCACAACCCCTGCAAGAGAACCTAAGCAACTCCATGCAGTATGATTACCTTCAGAAAAGCACGGTCTCTACGAGACAATTTGGTACACAGTCACCTAGTACCCATTGTGAAGAAATCAGGGTCATTCGGAAGCAAGGGGATTCTTCCCTTGTGGAAGATGCAAAGCGTGTACCTTTAGCAAAAGAACGTTGTCTTATGAAGTGAAGGGTTGCAAGGGTTGCAAGGAAGGAAAGAAAATTAACAAGTTCATGTCCGGCCATACCACATTTGCAGTTTATTGTTTGAGGTGTCCGTGTGGTTTAAAATATATAGGGAGCACGATCAATCCTGTCAGATTGAGAATCCTGGAACATATGCGTGCCATCCCGAATAAGGATTTTTCCTATCCGGTGGCCCGTCATTTTTCCATAAAACATAAAAGTGACAGAAATTTACTGCAATATTTTTGCCTGGACTTTATACCGGAGAGTCTAAGAGGAAGTGATAGAATACAGAAATGACGGAGATTGGAATCCCGGTATATTGTTGATTTACAGACCAAAGTTCCAGGAGGCCTAAACAGTGGGGAGGAGCTGGCAGTGCACCTAGGCAGTTGAGGTGGTCAACCTGAGGGATGTATTGATGTGATTGTTGAACTGAACAGTAGATGAGTTGTTATGCTGTACAAAGAGTTCTATAGTTTGACTAAAAGACATTAATTTTTTGGTATTCGTTTCCTAATAACACTTTTTTTTATTTCCTTGGGGACTGTATGCACATTTCATTACAATGCAATGATATAATGATTAGTCAATCAAATTTGCATTTAAGTGCACAGATGATTTATATGCTTTTGAAATGTTTTGGGTTTGTATTGTGCGCTATGCAGGCACAATGATAATGATTTAAGTTGTGATTTCACCATTCATTTGGAGGGCGTTTGGGCAACCTTTATCAGTTGCCATTGCCGATCCATGGCAAGATTGAGTATAACATGACTGAACTGGCATTATTGTTATGAAAAATTATCATGTTGCGTATGCCATATTAGGCACAAAGGAGACTAATGTGATGAATGTATTTGTTCATACTTGCAATATGGCGCGCGCTATTGAGCGAGACGTCGGGAGTCGCTCCTTTGTTTTTAGAACGTTGTGCCTGCTATTAAGATGGCGCCGCGCGTTACATTTATGCACCGATGAAGGAAGTTTATCCGAAACGCGTCTGTCTGTGTAATAAAATACTACTTTGCCAACATTCCCGAACGTGCTGCCTTCTTTCCCGTGGATTGGGGAGGATTTTGAGCTTTTGTATTTTCGGCGGCACACCAACGCGACACTGCACCCGCCTGACGAGTGACTCGCTATCTTGGTGTATGAAGAGCAGGAATATATATATATATATATATATATATATATATATATATATATATTATATTACCTACTGGCGGTCGCCAGTAGGTATATATAGTTAGGATTTTTTCTCTATGGGTTTTTTGAAAATTCTATGTCTAATAACTTTGGCGTTTGTGGACGGAATCGGCTGAAATTTTCAGGAAAATGGCACATTTTGTTTCTGAGCAGCCCTTGAAAATTTGGGGGGGGTTCGTCCAGTGGGGGCCGAGAAAAAAGGGGGGTCCCAAAACGTGTTTTTAACATTGAGTTTTCCATAGGGCGGTTGGCCTCACTTTTAGCCCGAACGGCTGAATGGATTTGCACGAAACTTGGCAAAATTGTAGGGACTGGTAGCCCGATGTGCCTTTTGTAGGTCTCAATATATGTGCTCCAGTGGATTTTGAGAAATTAACGTTTAAAAAAAGATATATATCTGTAACAGCGGACCGGTTAGCGCTCTGGTTCGCGGACTTTTCGCGCAACGGAGCTTTGTGAAGCGAAGCTGATTGGTTCTCCGGCGTCTGTCAACATTCCAAACAGTCCGTAGCGGCCGCCATCTTGTCTCTCGGTAGGATCGAGAGACAAGAGGAGGTCAAAACAAAGGGGGAAATAACTATAAGGGGGCATAGTAGATCCTCGCTGACCCCCTAGGTTTGATGTGGAGGTTTTAAAAGGGCCCCGCGGGGCAAAAAAAAATAATAAAAATAATAATTGAACGGCTGAATGGATTTGCACGAAACTTGGCAAAATATTAGGGACTGGTAGCCCGATGTGCCTTTGCTAGGTCTCAATATATGTGCTCCAGTGGATTTTGAGAAATTAACGTTCAAAAAAAGATATATATCTGTAACAGCGCTCCGCTTCGCGTAACGGAGGTTTGCGAAGCTGATTGGTCATTCTGTCACTGGGCTATAGTTGGGCTACATCTGGCTGATATTTGGGCTACATTTGTTTTTTTGTGTGTCTGGCGGCCATCTTTGGGCTACATTGGGCTACATTGGGCTTCATTGGGCTACATTCGGCTAATTAGCAAATAGCTCATCGCAAACTAGGAATGGTAAAGAATCGCTATTTATTCCTTAAAGTTCGCTATTTAGGAAATGCAAATAACTTTTATGATACATATGGCGGTTCATCTCTAACAAGATAAGAAGCATAGGGATAGATTTATGATGACTGGCGCATCACCAGGGATGTGTTAGTCATTCTGTGCCGCTGTTCCGTCACCTATGGTGTGCTGCATTTACAATGCGGCGCATCATGGGGCAAAAACAGCACAGATGCGTGATGTATCTGTGCCGTAAAGGTGGCGCATTGCTGGAGTTGTATCGCAAGTGTGATGAAGCTCCAGCAAGGGTCGGGGGTGCCCCTGTCGCAGGGTTTCTGTTCTCACACAGAACTGTGGACAGAGGATTGGAACCTCGGCGAATTAGGGTGTCCCAAAACTCACGTTACTAATCAAAAACTATTTAGCAAGCTAGGTACAGTGTCACATTGGATATAACAAACTCTCAATGTTTAGACAATCCAGAATATGAACTTATAGTACCTCAGGATACGTGGAACTCATGAACAGTCGGTCGTTATATATTTCTTAGAAACCAGAACATGGAGTTAAGAAGAACACATGTGTATTTGAAATGTTTATTTACTAATGCCGTCTTCTCAGGCGTAGTACCTTAGATAATAAAAGTACACATATTATCAGTAGCAAAATTACCAGCATAGTTACTAGTACATAAAAAGTGAATGGTGATAGTATGTTAACATGCTGTAAATGAATAAGAGTTAGCAACACTTATAAGCAGCCGCGGGCCGTGGAGGGAGTTACGGTGAGGCAGGGAGGCGGGGAGGGGGAGAAGCAGGGTGGAGAATACAAGTACACATATTATCAGTAGCAAAATTACCAGCATAGTTACTAGTACATAAAAAGCGAATGGTGACAGTATGTTAACATGCTGTAAATGAATAAGAGTTAGCAACACTTATAAGCAGCCGCGGGCCGTGGAGGGAGTTACGGTGGGGCAGGGAGGCGGGGAGGGGGAGGGGCAAGGTAGAGAGGGCTCCACCCTGCTTCTCCCCCTCCCCGCCTCCCTGCCCCATCGTAACTCCCTCCACGGCCCGCGGCTGCTTATATCTCACCCTCCCTAATACACATATTATATTATTTGCTAAGAAGGTCTCTTTGTGTTGGTTTAGGGCGTGTCCATACTTTAGTGTCTTAGATTTGAAGGAATCACATCAGCATACACCAGCTCTCTCTTCATGTGAACCGCATCAACTGTTGTGTATGTGTGTTCGGCAAAGCAATATAAAACCCGCCTCATGCCCAGAATTGGCAGAAGTTGCACTTATGTTATGAGTATGAAGTCGTGGAGATCAGACCTCATAACAATTCTGTATCGTGTTGTTCTTGAAACTTTAGCACTCGCTGTACAGATATAGTTTAACAAGTAAAGCAGATAGTAGACCAATAACATATTATTCTCATGTAAACCACGATGAACTACTAGGTGGAAAGCTAAAGCAACAACTAAGTGTCGTGTGCAGAAGTTGCAAAAAAGGAAAAATGGCGTTTAAACCGGTAATGAGCCCATGCTAACTTAACACGGTGTAAAGATATCCAGGACCTAGATGACACCTCCTCATGATCCGGAAACGAACTGAATAAGATAATAGAAGTGCCATCTCATGAGAGCAGATTGCAAGTTTATATGTGGACGGTCCGCAAGGTAAAGCATTAAAAACTAGGAAAATTGAATGCTAAAGAAAAATAAAACAGCCAAGTACTTTATCGAGTCTTAAGCCAATAGGCAAGGTAAATAATAAAAACTTGACAAATAAGTCAATGAATTGTCAATGAAATGCTAGTACTCAGCATATCAAACATGAAAAAGGTCTATGACATAACTGTGTATGCAAAATAAGCTGCAACAGCCTCCAATAGGAAGTCACCGTCTTCATCCGAAAACAGTTCAGCCATCCAATTTAAAAGCGGAAAAGAACATACGTGCTCTCCCAGCACCGGATCCTCTATCACCATCAGAGGACAGCTCGGTGGGTTTTCAAGAAAGCTGTGTTCCAAGAAAGACTGTGCTGCCGCCAGTAAATTCCAGGGACCAAGTAGTCCATGCATCAATGCCACAGCCATAATCCTTTCGCCAGGACAAATCAACTCGTGAGTAATGATAGGAGTCATCAGCTGATTAAAGTCGACGTCAGGAGAAACCGGTCCGCAGAGACACAAATCAATGGCCCAATCGAAATCACAGGTCAGGCAGTGAAATACAGGCTGGACACAGGTGAAGTAGGAGAACCGAAAAGATAATCCATATGCCGTGCTTAATATCGCCAACGGCATTGTGCCATAATATTCTAGCATGCGATTGCGGAACAGTGTCAGCAGCTGCAGGGTCGGAGGTTGCATAGGAGGGACATCCATATTTAAAAATGTAAAAAAGCACAAGAGCGTCCGCTGGTAATGCAAGTAAAAATGCAATCCACGAACCAGAGTGGAGAAAATGGAATGAAAGGGAGCAGGGATGACTCCAAAGATTTTCTCAAATGAAGTCACGAGACCACTGGTAACAACTTTAAAAAAGTGTGCCAGGGATTTTGTGGAGGATGCGTTAAAGATAGTCGGAAACATGTTGCTGAAATTGAAAGGCAAACCTGTGTACGGGTGTTCGCTATGTGAAGTACGAAAGTTTCACGGGCCGAACTCAAGGCCACCTCTCTCTGAGACAAAAGAGCTCTTATTCTTGTCATGCCGTTGAAACGTGTCCCAAGGTTGGTATTTGTGGCCAGATTGAAAACTCCCTATATTCATGTGTGGGAGGAAATAGAACATTTCTGCAGCAAATAACCCGTTCACTTACTGTTACGATAAAAGGAATACTTTTTAATTAACTCAGAACAATCTTCATTATTGAGCATCAAATAACTACCATTTTCCAACAACTTGAACGTGGGGATGATAGCAGGAACTGGCGTGCCTTGCAACACGCAAGCCATATTTGGTCGGTGTTTGTTGCATGAATCGTGTAACTGTATGTGCCTACACATTAGTGAATGATCTGGCGTCTCAGTGCATTCCTCTCCATTCAGATAAACTTCTTGATCATCTTTGAAACATCTGTATGTGTATGGAAGCGACCAGACCTCATGATCAAAAGCACTACCTAAAGGTTCATAAAGACCTATTGGTATATATTTCATACAATTTGAAAACTTATATAAAGCAAAAGGCAGCGTTATTAAACCGTGGATAAGGCATGTTGCCAAAAAACCCGCAATCCTCTGCTGATGATGTCACTGAGCATGTCATGAATGATGTAATATGTGACATCATCAGTAGTGGATTATGGGTAATAGTATCTCTAGTTTACTCCCCTATAGCTGTCTTTCTTTTAACATAAGTGTGTGTTTCCTTCCCTTATACTTACTGTTTTTGGTTCGCTTCCAGTTCGCGTACCAGCGAGCGAACTAGGAAGCGAACTAAGAGAAATAGAGGTTGGCACAGTTCCAAATATTGTACCAATTTTTTAATAACGGGGAGGTAGTTCTGAAAAGAACTTTTTTTTTTATTTTTCTGAACATTTTTTTACTGTTTTTGAATTTTTCGGAACAGTTTTATATTTTTTTGGGTTTTTCTTGGAGGGGGCAATGAAAACGATTCATTGTAAAGGGCTCAACAGGAGCAACAAAACAAAAAAAAGAAGTATTTATTATTTTGGGCGTTTCGGACAAACTTGCATATGATAGTCAATAGCTCTGTTGATCAGAGTGATGCTTCTTTCTCCGTAGGAAATGAATCCATCGCAAAATACGCAGGTGTGTTTTACTTCACCAAATCTCATTTGTATATTTGGCACCATCTCCCTGCCCTCTGGTCCCGTTACTTCCGGTACAACAGATCTTCTGGCCATAATAGGGAGATTATCTAGGTCGTTCCGAAACTGTGCAGCACTGTAGTTGTTAGGATGCCACCTAGTCATATGGCGATGCATTGTGTAGTTTCCGAAACTGTATTTTTTGTCGGTCCCTCTGGACAGTCTATCTTGACATATAAGGCAAGTTACGTATCTTGCATTTACTTTTTTCTGACCTTTGGGAATTTTAAAAAATTGCCAAATGAAGTTTTCTTTCCGGTGAGACGTCTTGGGCTGCTCAGGCAAAAACTGCCTCTCTTCGTGCTCGTCCTCCTGTTCCTCTTCTTCTTCTTCTTGTTGAATTACAACTTGAGCAGGTGGTCCACTCTTCCTTGGATGTGGTGGAGGTGGTGGGGAAGCACCAGCTGAAGCTACTAAAGAAGCCATTGCTCAGTGATCACAAAGGGTCTTTCTCTCACAATGATGAAAGTCAGAGTGAGGAAAGAAGGAGGGATTTTCATCATTTGGGAAAAACAAGAGTTCTCAACCAATCAAAAGTGTTCATTTTAGATTATATGACCTAGTCTTACATCATTAGGAAACCAAAAGTGAAATGAACCAATGAAAAGTGTTATTACCAAGTCACATGACTTGCTGTGTTTACGTTAAGCGCTTTGCAGGGCCTCCCGGTTTGCTTCCAGAAACCTGCGCTTTGGCACTCGCTTCGCGTACCAGTTTGCTAACGTAGCACGTCATATGACGTATCAAGCGACAACGTGGAACGTCATGCGGACGGGAGGCGTCACGATGTTGTTTTCTAACGCGGCACTTGCGGTAAAGAAACGTTTACCGGCTCGCGGTCTATTTCGCGGCATCAAGGTCAGCTAACGGGAAGCTTCCCGATTCGCGAAGCGGGAACGAAGAAAAAAAAATATTTTAAAAAAAAATTATTCATAAACATATAAAATATATTTTTGGATTTAAAGAAGAATACATTTTACAGCTACAGATATTAGCTGTTAAAAAACCAATGAAATTCACAGAAAAAACCATAGGTTATAGACCATATATAGTTAGGAATTAGCATTTACAAAACCTTGAAAATTCACTGAAAAAACCATAGGTTATAGACCATATATAGTTAGGAAATAGCATTTAGAAAACCTTATTTTACTCACACAAAACCATTGAAATTCCATATATAGTTAGTTGCACTAACTATATATCGCGCACCTGCAATCCACTGCTGATGATGTCACATATTACATCATTCATGACATGGTCAGTGACATCACTGATGACATCACTGATGACATCTCAAATGACATCACTGATGACATCACTGATGACAACATCCAGTGACTGTATGCTTCTGTAAAGTTAAAATATGTCTTACATATTGAAGAATGAGTGGATGTATAAGTGTCTGGATGAAGGATTTAGTAGGTGCATGACTGACTGTATAAGTGAGTGATTAAATGTGTCTCACTGAGTGCATGGGTTAGTGACTAAACTGTTTTAAATTGTGCATCATTGTGTCTGTTGTTTTGTAATCTGATGCATGTGTTGATCATTAGCTATATGACTAACTATATGGGTTATTGATTAGTTGCCCAAGTATTTGTATGGGAGACTGAGTGTGTGTGTGGGTGTCTGGGAGGTGTATGACTCTGTGCATAGATGTGTGAGCAGTTGATTCACTAGATGTATGGGTTCAAAAGTGCATGTGGAAACATCTGTATGGGCGGTTGACTGTGTGCATGAGTGTATTGGTGAGTGAATGGATATCTCAGTGCTACATGTCAAAGTAAGTACATATGTAAAACACAGTACATGTGATAGTTGACATATATAAATAACTGTGCATAAGAGCCAGTGAATGTGTGAGTGGCTGTATGGATTATTGTGAACTTGTATCAGGGATTGTATAACAGAGTAAATATGTGTTATTATATGTTCCAATAAGTAAGGTGTGTATAACTATATAGTTGAGGAAATCGAGGTGTGATTGATTCTTTGCAAGACTGACTAGGTGTGTGAGTAACTCCATGGATGAGTGACAGTCTGTGAGTGTCTGTTTACACTGAGTGTATCTAAGGTTATATTAGAGTCTGAAGAGGTTCATTGTATCATCACATGAATGATGTCATCAGTGATGTGATCAGTAATGTCAAATGAGATGTCATCAGTGATGTCATCAGTGATGTCATTTGAGATGTCATCAGTGATGTCATCAGTGATGTCACTGACCATGTCATGAATGATGTAATATGTGACATCATCAGCAGTGGATTGCAGGTGCGCGATATATAGTTAGTGCAACTAACTATATATGGAATTTCAATGGTTTTGTGTGAGTAAAATAAGGTTTTCTAAATGCTATTTCCTAACTATATATGGTCTATAACCTATGGTTTTTTCAGTGAATTTTCAAGGTTTTGTAAATGCTAATTCCTAACTATATATGGTCTATAACCTATGGTTTTTTCTGTGAATATATATATATATATATATTATATATATAACACAATATTTTCTGTAATATAAATCATGATGGATGGCCTTCACGACTTACTCCTTTCTGTGTCCACTCATGTAATGCGCTGAAAACTACAAAATGCAAGCATGAGGCAGACCTATATTTTTGTATGCAAGAGGTGGGCTGTTTGATGGGGTGTATTCTCTCTAGGAAATTGGTCAATAGACTCGGGAGCATATAAAGCACAACCCTAATAAACTAAACAGCAAGAGGACTTCAGCATGGATTTTAGCTGTTGATGTGGACTAATTCATGGTCATGTTCTGACACAATCTTTTTGCAGCTTTAAAAGTGCCAACTGGCAAGACTGAGTCCGAATCGCTTTGATAGGAATAAACATAGGTCCCTCTACAAAACGAATTAACATCCACCATTGATAGAACTCTGTGAAATCCTTCCGGATAGCAATCCATCAAAACACAGCCATTGCCCTGCCTCCGTCACAAATGCATGGTCTCTCTGATCCCCCCCCCCACCCCCAAAAAGGCAACTAGAAGTTGGAACCCTGGAAATCTACTGAGCAGAAACCTCTTATGCGACTGACACCATTATTTTTGTCCAGGTATGGTCTTGTCTGTCAAATAAACTTGTTGAGCCTTTAGAATTCAGGAAGGATTCCAGTCTTTGCTAGATGGAAACATAGTTACGAACTGCTCTGAGTTAATACAAGTAGCAGCTTAAAGGCAGTCACAGAATGGAAGACCTTCCAGAATGTGGTTTAGAGAGCTCTAATGGAATACAGAATAGAAACATAGCAGGATTGAAAGATGGACACAATGTACTCACACAGCCTAAAACAAATTAACACAAACATAATTCAGTGATTGGAGAAACTATCGCTAATCCCAAGCAACAAGAGAGAAATGTTCTTTAATAAACAGGGAAACTGGAGACACCAACAGCTTCAGAGGCCAGACTGACTACCAGATGATGTTTTGAGAAAGGATTAACAGGATTGTTTACAGGATACTTGCTACTCATGAATTTTGAATGAAGCTATGATTTTCAACCCCGGTGTGTTGTTACCCTAGTATGAGAAGCAGAGTAAAGGGTCCCATTCTCAAGGCAAAGGGCCCACTGAGCTTTTTGAAAATGCTCTGGAATCTCTTACAATTAGCATCAGCAAACTCAGGTGCCATCACCTTCCAACATAAAACAGAGGGGGTGAAGAAGGTTGTTGCAGGGAATGAAGCTTTGGAAGCATAGCTACATATTCCAGATTACTTTATTGAAACAAATGGTCCATTAACTCCTCGCCTGTCTTCCTGAACAGTTCTTAAATTTGTGAAGTTCCCTAGCTGGCCCAACAAATTGCACCATCATAGCTGCCGTGTTCCCACCAGTCTCGGAAAAAGAGGAATTTACACCAGCACTTCCCGCATTTTCTATTTTTAAACAGAATGTTCCCTTAGCTGATACACACGTTAGATAGTTTAATTCTGGTTTTTAATAGTATTTTATACATAATATATGGTATTTCCCCCACTGGAGATTAGCTATAGCAATCTCCCCCTTTTATGAGGATGCAGCACTACAGTCTTGCTTTATTATGTCTAGATCTGTTAGTTCTGATTTTAAGTAATCAAAATTGAATTTCTTCCATGCTCGATAACTGGGTACATGCTAGGTGGTCTTGGGCTTGTTCATTTGTAGTGTTATATGTTGGAAAGCTACCAAATGGTGGTCTGTGACCATGTGGCTGGAGTAATCCTTTGAAAGGTAACTGGTTCTGGATTTGCCAAACTGGCATCTAGTATATGTCCAGCAATGTGTGTGGGTTTGTGTACGATCTGATGATGATAGTTTTTGGATGGGGCATATTGGGTTTGTCAAATCAAATCTTTAAGTCACCAAGAATGCATAGGTTGGGGTTTAGTGTTCTAAGGTTTGAAACTGTGTCTAGAAACGTGTCTGGGGATTTTGCATTGCTAAATGTCGGTCTGTAAAGCAGGAGGAAGTTAATGTAGGGTTGCATCTGGTGATGCGGGCCTCATAATCTAGTATGGAAATGTTGTCAGCGTTGGTGAGATGCATTGTTTGCTTGCATAGAATAGCTAGTCCACCTCATCTTTTCTTTTGCCTATACAATTTTTTATGATAGTTTGATAGCCTGGAGCAATGTCTTCATGCAACACTGGAGCCATTTCATCTGCCAACCATGATTCAGTTATGAAGAGTGTGTCAGTGAGTAGGTCTTGGATGTGGTGCTTGTTAGGTTTCGCCTGGCGTCCGCTGCGCAGCAGCGTTCGCGCAGGCGAAATCTGTTGATCTACATTATGTGCCAATGTCCCGCCTTAGTCTACCATTGGCTAGCTCCATAAATGGAGGCTAGCCATTGGCAGACATTGCTGTCCGTCACTCTTTGCCCGTCCGGACGCGAATCGGGGGCGTTCCCGTGCCTTTTTTTAAGTCCCGCCCCCTTATTTCATCAGCCGCCCCTTCGCCCCTTTTTTCGTCACGGCATTTGTTTTTGTCGGCTTTTGTTTGCCGCCCCTTTTTTCGTCACCGCCCCTTCGCCCCTTTTTTCGTCACGGCATTTGTTTTTGTCGGCTTTTGTTTCCGCCCCTTCGCCCCTTTTTTCGTCACAGCATTTTTTCGGCCCACCGAGTCCTGCTGCCGCTTGTTACTTTCTGTCCGGAGTCGGAGTTGGACCGTAGCCACGCCCCTAGAGGCAGGCTACAAATTCATGGCAGCTGCACGGGCAGAATGGATTTCTTTCCCACTTGCGCAGAAGAAGACGACGGACAGTGAAGGCGCCAAACCCGGACTCGGCCCAGAAGCAGAAGCAGCAGAAGCGGCGGACCGGTCAGGTATGTTTAAGCTACTTTGTACTTTATTTTAAACTCCCCGTGGCCCCCCACCCCTGCGCAAGTCTGTTCTTCCCCCCCCCCCCGATTCCCCCCGCGACAGAACCCCCTCCTCCCCGGGACCCCCGCGAGTATTGCGAGCCGCGACTCTAGTTGGGTAACTTTACCATCAGCAATGTATTTATTTTTTGAGTCTCTAGTCATTCATGCCACTACGTTATTTTCATGGAAATTGTGCGGTGTGCTGAGAAACCCCTTCCATTCTCGCAGTGAATATGGTGAATGCCTTTCTCCATATGGGCCCTACGTCAGAAGGGTAGTCCTCTGGCCAAAGTATTTTCTGAGCCGGGAGCCCTGCTCTGCTAAGACCTGCACATACACGGCTGCTACTGTTTGCAAATGTAAGTTAACACAAATTGTGTTTTTGGATGTGTGTGTGTGCTTGCTTTTAATGTGCACTTGTTTGTTCACGTGTGTTTTGAAGACCGACAGTAGTTTGTATGTAAGACAAGTGTGTGCTTGTTTGAGCGTGCAGTGCACACGTGTGTCCACGTATGTGTATGGACTGGAGAGTCGGGAATGGGTACTATTTGTCTGTGTAAGACAAGTGTTTGCTCGCTGAGTGTGCGCATGTGTTTTCACGTGTGTGTATGAAAGAGAGATAGTAGTGTGTGTCCATGCGTGTGGAGACAGTCATATATGCTGCTTCTATTGTACTTATATTGTATATATTTGTGTGTTCATATGTGTGTGTTTGAGCAAGACAAATGTTTGTCTGAATGAGTGTGTACCCAGATATATGTATCTGTGTGTAAAAGAGAAATGAGAATGCGCTGATATGTGCATATGTATGTGTGCTGAGAGAAACAAACATTTGTGCAGGTTTTATATGCCTGGTATGAATGAAAATATGCATTTTTAAACCAGGCTGTGAGCGATGTGCAGCGTCAGCAGATACGTTTGGAGTCCAGTTTCGACTATGAGAGCGTCTGTACTAGAAAGCCAATTGTGCTGTAATTTTCACAGTCAGTGGAAATGTTAAAGGTTTTAGCTGGCAGGCATTTTTATCTAACTTGGCAAAATAGTTGTGAATTCCGCTTTGACTGCACACACTTGGAAGATGTGCGATCTGCATCACAGGTCCAGGCTCTGGTTGTGTTGATAGCGACCCCTGGGGCCCCAGCTGACCTGTAAGTGTGCTTTCGATGTATATTTTTATACATGAGTTTATGGTACTTGCATAGCAAATTTCTATATAATGACACTGACACATCCCTGCAAACCCATCACGGCCCCATTTGTCGTAAATACAAGCCCACGGCCTGCTTTCGCCTCCACTTCCTTCTATGTGTTTTATACCAGCATCACAAGTCCTGTGTTCAGGAGCGAAGCTATTAATGTGCGGCAGGTTCAGTGGCACCGGGGCCGAGACTGTCCTTTTTTTGCACCAGGGTCCCACTAGTTTGTGTTTTTACCCACGCCTTTGACCCTGCACCCACTCCCCCCCCTTAATGCACTTTGACCTTTGATTACGTGGTAGGCGCATCCTTCTTCACATGGCTTCTCAGCGCTAGCACATCCCGCTGGTCTGCTCTCCCACAAAGCAGTCGCGCCCCTGCATGTTTATCAATCCCCGGAGGCGGTGCCTTCGAGAGCCGTGATGAGCTGGAAACAACCCACACCTGCAGTGTGAGAGACAGTGTATATGAGAGACAGCAGTGTGTGTAAGAGAGACAGCAGTGTGTGTAAGAGAGACAGCAGTGTGTGTAAGAGAGACAGCAGTGTGTGTAAGAGAGACAGCAGTGTGTGTAAGAGAGACAGCAGTGTGTGTGAGAAACAGCAGTGTGTGTGAGAGAGACAGCAGTGGGTGTTTTCAAGGCAGAGTCAGCAGTGTGAGAGAGACAGCAGTGTGAGACCTTTTATTTATGTTGTGGTTTTTGAAACATAAATAAAACGAATTATTTGCAATGTCAATAGCACAAACTTGCCTAAATACGTGACCTATTGCATTGAAAATGCAATAGGTCTCGCATTTGCGAGAGATTAAGCTATTGCCATTGTAAATGACAATGCCATTTATTTATCTGTTTTCAAAACCAACACATAAATAAAAAGTTTGTCATTTACAATGCCAATAGCTCAAACTTTTGCAAAGGCGAAACCGTTGCATTGTAAATGCTTGTTTTTTAACAGTGACCAAGCATTTATTATTAAGCAGTTTAGAGATTGTGTTTTGCTGGAGCTGTGACTTTACTGTCAAGAAAAGTGAGCAGTATTATTTTAAAAGTGTAGCAAGTGTTTCATTTGTGCTGGTATTAACTGTAGGAGGGTAACAATAGTGTTGTTTTTCTATATCATATTTCTCATCCAGCAGACTTAGAAGACACGTTGTTGGGTCTGCATGTACAGGTGATGGAGATGGTGGTTGAAAGCGAGTTTGTAAGCTGTGTTTTTTTATAGAGTAGCCTTGTTGTGTAATATACATGGAGATGTGGGGTTGTGAAGAGTGGAATGATGTTAATTTTGTTTGAGTCTGTTTAGGGTGGAAGGTGTAGGGGTTAGGGGTGGTGGTGGAGCATCTGGGTCTTGTTATAAGGCTCTAAATTTGCAATGGATGAGAGACAGGTGAATGTGAGTTGTTGTTTTGGAGAATTTGTGGTAGGTGTTGGTGAAGATAGAGAATTTGGGAGTAAAGATGGTCTAGGATGTGAATTATTTGTGTAGTCATGAGGGTGGGAATGGGTTTATGTTTCTAATTTATTACAAAATGTACTATGACATTTTGTGCATGAGAGATTTTGCTGTGCTGCTGTGTATGTTACATGTTGTTTTTGTGGATTAATTAGAGGAGATATTGATATAGTGTTTTTCTGAGAAGGATTTTTATGTCCAGTACTGTTGGTGAGTGGAATCTGAATATGGTAAAGGGGTGGTGACGTGTTTTGGAAAAGAGTGTATGTGGTGTGTGATAGGGGATGAACGTTTTGCGTTAGATTGGATACCTGGAAGAGGTAATATGTTTGGTGGAGTGGAACGTAAGGAATGTTTGGTTGTGTTTTTGGTAAAAAAGAGGAGGAGGGTGTTGGTGGATGATATGATGGAGGGATGAGTATAGGTTTGATGGTGACAGAAAGGGGGTATTTTTTATGAACAGGGCGTGTATGTATAGATGGAATAAATATATGTATAGTGTGGCTTTGTGTTGTGTTTGTGATGGGTCGATTTGTTAGTGGTATAGGAAAGATTGGTGTTTTGAGAGAGAGTGAAGGTTCCATTGTGTGGTAGTTGGGGTAGAAGAAAGTATATATGTAGTTTGCAGGGTTTTGTAGTAGCTGTTGAGACAATGATATGTAGTTAGGGTGTGTTTGTAGTAAATGAGTAGAGTGCATTTGCTGTGCGCATTTTAATATGTTTGTGGATGAGTTAAGGTGGTGGCTATTGAATGGAAAATATTATGTTGCACCTAGGAGAGGTTTTCCTAACAACCAAAAGAAGGGACAGGCTGATTACTTACCTAACATGCCTTCTTTGGAAGGCCCAGACTTATCAAGACTTTGGTACATGAGTCAAGGGGAGATGAATTCAACTCTTTCTATTCTTCCTTGGAGCGGTCTTCATCTCCACCCTATTGTCCACATATTCTCCAGCACTCAGATCCTATAATCCAGAATTATGAGACTTTGTTCCCTTTTACTCTTCACATTCATCTAGGCCTTCAGTGGTGGCTCATTCCATCAAATCTGGACAGAGTTCATCAGCTAGTACCCACTTCCTCTAATGAGAATTTCTACAGCAAAGTGTGTTGGGCCACCTTTGGGAACTACACAAAAAACACAGCAGACTAGAGATTTCCTTCCAACTGGAAGTAATTAGGTGCAGTTCGAGCAGCACTGCTCTATTTTCCCCTTGATCAAGAACCAAGCAGTCTGTGTTCAGATAGACAACCAGGTGGTCATAACAGACCTAAACTGCCTGGGGGAGGGAGCAACCTCTCTTTCCCCTTTCACAGGAGTTATGCCTGGTGGCACAACAGAATCTCCACCCTCTGGGAGCAGTTGACCTTCCATGGAAGAAGAATGGACCTGGCCAGTTGAAGGTTTCCATTGTCATTCTGTCTATGCCTCTCTCCTCTCATTTTCGGAACATCATTCAGAGGTCTGGTCATCCTTGACTGGACCTCTGTGTACCAGAGTCCAACTCCCTGTTAACAAAGTTTTGTTCACTGGTTCTCTGCACAACAGCCTGGGCAAAAGATGCTCTTTCATTTCCTTGGCCCTGGGGAATTGTTTACTGTTAGTGTTTTTTAGCTAATTCCCTGGGTTCTGAAGAATATGTGAGAATGTAGGGCTAAGGTGCTCTTGACTGTACAAAGATGGTTGAGAACATGGCATCCATCCTCCCTGCAAATTTATGCCTCCCCTTTTGAGTTGTCCAACCCTATCTCAGGCATCTCAATCTGGGCGAATGGCAGCTCAGAGACTAAACCTGTTCTCTTAGGTTTGCTTAGTTGAAGTAGAAGAATCTATTCACATTTCCAAGAGGCCTTCAGCTCGTAACTCATAAAGTTGTCACTGACACAATTTTGAAACATGGTGACACAGAAATAATCTATTCCCTACTACTTGTGATGCTGATAGGATTCTGTATTTTTAATGGAAAGGTTTCTTGTTGGGGCTGGCAGTATCTAGCATCAGAAGCCAATGGGCAGCTATTTAGACTTTTAGGGTGGAAAAACATTTCTCCAGTTGCTCCTCTAGCATCTTGCGTGTTAAGGACTTTTTTCGCTGGCAAACAAAAATTCATTCTTTAGTCCTCTATTTGGATTTGCCATTAGTCCTTCAGGCATTAACGGGTCCTCTCTTTGAGCCTCTTCATTCCTTCGAGTTAAAATTCCTAATTCCTAAGACGGTATATTTGGTAGCAATATACTCAGGAGGAGGTGTAGCATTACTTTCAATCTCTCCGGTTATTTGTTTTTTCCCTATCTATGTGATGCTCCGTCCAAGCTACCTCTTCCTGCCTAAAATACCATCTACCTTTCATTGTTCAGAGGATGTTGTCTTTCCTGTGTTCTATTTGAATCCTTCCTCATCTAATGAGGAAAATTTACACACACTAGATCTGCACAGAGAGTTATCCATCTACCCGCATAGAACAATTCTTTTTCAAAAGGTAGAATCTCTGTTTATTTATTTATTTGCAAAGTTTTATATAGCGCTGGCTAGACCCGGAGGTATCAGAGTGCTCTACATAAGGATCAGCGAGCTACAGGTTACATAACTACAAAGCCAAGTATTGACTTAGGAGAAAAAAACATGAGATTACAAAATAATATGACTTATTAGTGCGTACACACATCTTCAGGGGAGTGAGAGGTAGAGGGGGAGGGGGAATGGTAAACAGGGTTAAGGAATGCAGGAGGAAGACACAAAGGGAAGACGAGAAAACAATGTCCAATGTCCTGCTGGGTAGGTGACGGCCGAGGGGTGAACCAGAACCAAACTCCTCTATAGCTGCATAGGACAGCTCCACTGGGTATCGGCCAAGGTTGCTCGTGCACCGCAGTATGTACAGACATTATGGTATCCGACCAGGGGGCATTGTCAAAGTTCCACTCAGTGTCTGAGCAGCAGAGAACATCAAGACTGTGGGGAGAATGCATAATATAGCAAGAGGTCACAACATATTGCTCCCCTTATGGAAACAATAGAAAATTCAGCAGGACGAAGGACGGCAAAATCCCACCCACAAAATGTTCAACAAATCCTTAAATACCACCACAACAAAATAAACAGAAAAAGTTAAACAAACACTCTCTGCATTACTTCAATACTCCAATGGGATGTAAGATGGTAAAATCCACAGCAATCAATACGTTCCACAAATTTAAAATACAAGTGTACAGATAACCCAAAACATCTCTACTCATTCATCAGGGACCACAAACTACTCATTACCCTCCACAACATATACACTCTAGCAGGACCAGCCAGTTATCCTCCCCACAACACTCAAACAGGACCAGGGCTTCTTCCACACTCTACTACATTGAGGTGTAACCACGTACCCCCAATAACCATTCACTTAAACAGGACCAGGGTTTCACCTGCCCTCTACTGCATTGGGTAGTAACAACGTACCACCTTAGCTACTGGGCTTAACACACTGCCCTCACATCCGTACCCCTTTGGAAGAATTGACATATATCACTGGGGTGTAACAACATACCCCCTTAACCATTGGGCTAAGCACACTGCCCTTTCATCCTAAACCCCTTAGGAAGTATGGCAATCCAACCTCTAGGCTTAACACATTGCCCCTACATCCTAAACCCCTTAGGAACGATGGTCAAAAATACGGTCCTAATGAAGGACCAAGAGATTAATATCACATCACTAAAATGTCACTCAACCCCCTCTCCTCCTTCTGCATAATAAACAAGACAGAGAAAATAGTCTCAAGACACTAGCATGTCACTCAGCACAAGTGACTATAGCACAGTAATAAAGCACATTACACCAGCCCAATACAACTATAAACATGGGCAACAAACTCAGAATGATAAAGAATAACCTAGCAACAGCACTCAAATAACTAAACACATGAGCTCTGAGGATCATAAACTCCTACTCACTCCTCTGCTTGCGGTCTGTGGATGATTCTGCTCCTTCAGTGACATCAACAGTCACTACTGTGCAGACTCACCATACTGTCTCCCCGAATGCTGAGTAGCTCCTACCTGGGGTTTCTAGTGTTTCACTGACTTTCACAGTCACTACTGCTCAGACTCTCCTTGGCAATGTGCTCCACAAGCATCTGAGTGTACGAGCCCTCAAACGCCTGACATGAGATAGTGCACTATACGCACGTGCTGCTCATGACATGTATGCGCCTCTATTGTCAACAAACTCCTCATCACAGCAGCACAGCCACATAAGTCGATTCCTGGACACTACGGATTCAGACAGCTTCCCATAGCTGCCTCCTGGGGAAGTACAGTTGGCACGCATCCTGCCAAACAGGAATTGCAGCGCCGACTTAATCATAGTATGATGTGCCCAGGTGACACGTGTCACACCAATCCAGAGCAGGGACACATAGTACCCTGAAGTGTGATGTGCACAAGCTGACATGCGTCACACAAAGACCAATCCAGGGACATTGAAGTAGGCTGCTTGCAGGCTCATGAGCTCACTGCATGAGCTGACATCTGAGGTCGCACCAACCATTCAATACTCCAACACGCAGTCACCGTGTAGTCCTGCCCCTTAAGTCAAACCATTGCGGGGAGTCAGTTTGAAAGTATGGAATGCAACGGAACACCCGAATACAGTTCATGAAATTACCTTTACACATAATACCTGTCCAAAGGAGTGCGCCACTGCACTGGCTGCCAAAGTCCCCATGCCAAAATAAGCACTGCAAGATCTGCCAGTTAACTTCACAACCCGCTGCAAATCTGCATAACAGTGCTGCTGGTTCCCCACAAATTCTTCCAATGCGACACTGCCAGTTCATTCCCCTCCAGCATGACTGGCTAAATGACGAAATCCAGCATCTTTAATCTAGCTGACACCAAAGTCCCATTAACTGCGGAGCTGCCCTCAGGATCTGCTACACACATTACACTGGCCTGTAAAAATTCATTGGCCTGCTAGCTATCTGATGTACATAAACACTAGTGGGGCTACCAGGCGTAATACTTCCTTACAGGAATTTACAGGATTCAATCTATTTTTACTTTGTCATACTTAGCTTCTTCAGCAGTTCCACTAGTTTCTTCTTAATTTCTTGTTCCTCACACATAGTTTCTTTTCCGCACATCTCCAGTGTTACAATTAAGATACAATGAAGATGGATCCTTGTAGGTTATATAGATATAAAATTATTAGCTTAGTTGTAGGTTACAGACAAAGACCCACCAGGAGCAGCAGCCTGCTGCTCAGCCCCTCTCACTCCAACTGTCCACTCATTCAAGCACAAACACTCTCAACATTCCAGCCATATAATGACCTCACTCACTTGCTGAGTAGCAGGGAGTATCAAGTCTGTGGGGAGAATGCATAATATAGTAAGTGGCCACAACACACTGCCAACTCCAATCACTAGTAGCGGAACTTGAAACTTGGAAACCTCAATTGAGACTGAGAGGTGATGCCGCTTGGACCTTACTTTGAGCGAGAGAGAGTAGGGGGATTGGATGTGTTCTTGCTTGAGAAAGACAATTGCCATTTGGACAAGGGTTGTATAGAAGCCAAGGAAAAATAAAAGGAAGCCGTTCTCACCGCCACTAGTGAAGGGCCTGCACAGCTCTGAGAGAGTGACGTCTGGAATCCCCACAGTGTCTCTGCCGAATGAATTGAATCATGTACCCAGAATCAAAGGATCCCATGGGACTTGACCATGCACATATACCTCTGAAGAAGCTGTACTAAGAACCATCAAGGCACAAGAAAAGCTTCACCGCAATCCATGGTGAAAGAGCCAAAATGTTGGATATTACAACAATGCTATTCTGTCTTGGTACAGAATACTGGTAATCAGTCAGTCAGTATTTCTTTATTCGGTCCATATAGACCAGAAAAACTGCAAAATACATATATTAGTAATATTTAAAACATGATTGCACTTGACTCCTATGTAAATACCAACCTGCCATTGAATTATGTGCAAATGACAGATAATAAGACTCAGTTAAAAAGCAGAAATGAGAAACAATATAAAAGGCTAGACCAACAAATAGCTGACATCAAAAACTTTAAAAAAATAGGCCTGTTATGCTATCAGAAATTATTCAAGACCGGCAAAATACATTATAATTTGGCTAGAACTATTATAATTATTACTGGTAATCTTAGATGGATGCAGCTGAATAAGTGGGAGTTGTTTCTTCCCATCCCCAGTTTCAAAGCTTTTAATTTTTTTTTATAGTCAACGTATAGCACCTGTCTATCTTATTTAGGGTAGGGAGCACATGGTACAGACCCATGTTGAGAAGACTGTAAACCTTATGAACATGTGCCTAATCAGAACTTTTATTTTAATCCAGCAACCCTGTCAGTGTCCCAAAACTAAATTGATACTTGTATAGCGCACTACTCACCCGCAAGGGTCTCAAGGCGCTTGTACGAATACCGCTGTGGAACCCATCCTGGCTTTCCTGTGAGGTGTCCACTCCTGGGCACCCCCAAGGTGGAGGCCAGGCATCCTTAGCGTTGTGGGGGCCGTTGTGGAGATTAAGCAAGCTATTGCCCAGAGTTGCAGAGTGGGACTCCATGATTGGAATAGGCACCGAGGCGAGAATGATCAGGTCCGTGGAATTTTGAGCCCAAGACCCGCCAAGGCGGGGAATTGAACCCTGGTCCCGGGCTAGACCTCTGTATCAGGGTCTGCCGCTCTAACCATTGAGCCACACTTCTCCACTCAGAACTCAGAAAAGCATCTGATGTAAGCAGGTAAGCGTAGCACCAGGTCCAGAACCTTCTTCTGTACAAAGGCATCCAGCGGTGTTTCCTCCGCAATGGCAGAGGACCATTGACCCAGTCAATGAAACATAAAACAAATGTTCTATAGCATTGCTTTATTTTTCATTTGCCGGCTCTGAGCCAGCTTGTTCAGGGAGGGGCAAGCAGGGCATGGGAGGAGGAATACCATGTGCACTTCCGAAGTATGCATATGTGTTTCGCCGGCCATCGCACGCTGACCAAAACACACATGCACACTTAGATTTCTCCAGCCAGGCTACATTGAACAGCTGGAGAAACCCCACAGACTCCGTGGCCGAAGCGGAGCATCTTTTCAGCAAGCTCAGGCCAATCCCCATACTGCTCTCCTAGCAGGAGAGATGTGCAGGATTTGATGGGAGTCTGACCCAGGGGTTGCCGGGACGAGGAAGAGAAGAAGAAGCGCAATGCTGGATGTGGCCGGAACCTTAAGGTAAGTTTATTTTTTTATTATTATTATTAACACCCCCACCTCACACTTTCCTTCCTCCCCCGAGCACCCTCCCCCGCCCCACTACCTTTTGTTTATGGTGGCCACCACTGAAGGCATCTATCATCTACCAAATGTTTTCCTTTTACACTGGCTGCAATCTATGAGAAGATCAGATCAGAAGAACAGTTCTTCTCCTTCAATCAAAGCGCCCTATAATGGGAAACATCACTTACAACGAAACTTTTACAACGCACTACCATTACAACGCGGTCATTACAACACAAACTATTACAACGCATTGCGCTGGGGGCGCTCTAGGATAGGGAATAGGTTAATTTACTATCCAATAACCTTCCCTAGTGTCCACGGGGACTGGAGTTGGAATAGTAAATTAAACTATTCACTATCCAACACCCAAAAGCGCTATGCGTTGTAATGGTATGCGATGTAAAAACCGCGTTGTAAAGGCATGCGATGTAAAAGCATGCGTTGTAACGTCATACATCCCCCTATAATAGCCTCTACATTGAGCAAACGGAGCCAATCACTGTGCACCTGTTATTAAAATAAGCCTACACAAGCAGACATGAATAATTTCGAAAGCATGCAATGGATTTTTGATAAGGTGGGTTTATGAAAGCAAAGAGCGAAGTATCATCATCAAAATAACTTTATTTCGATTCATACTTTAGAATCATAAAAGTATACATATATTTAAAAGGTTCATTTAGCATATTAAAAAAAGACATAAAATTCATCTTGAACTCCACAGTGCGTAATACATATTGGGATCAGAATACTTTTAAGGATAAACAAATTAACTATTTCAGCATTTCATAAAGTGCATATACATTTTCATTGTCAGATCCACATAATGGTCTTTCTATCGATGTTACCACAGGAAGTACCATTCAATAACGGTTTCTAATAGCAAGGGCCACTCTAATAAAGCCAAGTACTGCACTACATATCACTGGGGTTGAAAGGGACAGTAAATGATCATACCCTTCTTTATAAAGACAGGAACCAAGTGATAACAAAACAGGTTTGATAAACTGGTTTCTTGGGTCCCTATATAAAGCACAAAAAAGGATAAGATGCAGAGTATTTTGAGAAACCCTACCATTGCAGGGGCAAGGGAGAAGCCTCTCACACCACACTCCCTGCTTTGGAAAAGCAAACAGGAAGTGTAGTGTGCCGAGGCGAAACCTCTTCAAATAAAAACGCCATTGGGTATGCATAATATTTGACAGGTAAAACTGGTGTTTCAGCTTACCCCTCTTATACACTGCATGCTCACTATCCCTCAAAATACCTAGGCTAGATTGATAGGCATTTTTAATAAACATTTTAGAATCTTTGCCAATCATGTCCGGCTTTTGGAATAAATATCCCAGCCCAATCTTATAGAATGTATCCCTAACATATAGCAACCATGGGATCTTCATGGAATGGTCAAGTTTAAGACAACCTTGTAGAATTTCCTTTGACAATTTCAGATCTTCAGATCGCCAAACTTTAGACCATTACAACAAAGGGGACACATGGATAATGTTGCTCACATAATCAATACCCACCTCCCCATGGCAGAAGCTATTTGAGGTACCCGATGGGACAGATAAGAGACGTTTAATAAATCTGTTCTCCATAACTTGTATTTTATTACAATTTTGAGTCCCCCACACACCTGCCCCAAATGTTACAACAGAGAGGCATTTAGCTTTATATAGGTTAATTAGTTCTGCAATTGGCTTTTGGCCCAGTTTACTAGAGAAGCGAAAAAGGGCCTCAATCGATTGTGTGGCCTTTTGCACACGAGCAGATATTAGGGGGTCCCAATTAAGCTTTTTGTTAGATAGATTACCCAGGTAATTAAAATTTTCAACTTTCGCAATAATTGAATCCTTCACAAGGTACCTGCGAGATCTTAAACCTTTTGGACCGCAGGACATAGCGAATGATTTAGCGAAATTGACCCTGAGATCTAAACCCTCCATAAAGATCTCAAAGGCATTTAGACAAGTCTGCATGCCATTTGCAGTTAGAGTCATTAAAACCGTGTCGTCTGCATATGACAACATCGGTATCCGTCTTCCATTGGCCTGGGGAAAGTCAACTCCACTCTCCAACAAAAAACTTTCTAAGCCGTTGGTGCATGGCTTTTGTAGTTCGGACTGGACTGATCCCATGGGGCACAGGGTCAGCGCTGATTTGCATATCGCCATTGTCTAACCCAGGGTGGTGTGGAGTGGAAAAACGATGGATTTGGGCCCAGATCTTTGAACTGGGGTGAATGTGTGACATTGATCCACATTCTGTCCATCACTGTTGTGTTTGCAATTACCGCTCTAAGTGTACTGGGGATGCTCAGACGTGAGTCCCAGGCACTCCACACCACTGGAGTCAAGCTAGCCGGGCTGATGAGAGGTGTTACCTCGAAACCGGGCCGGTCCTCGGATGCTTGATTCCGTTCTGGGAAGGACATGGCTTTTGTAGTTCGGACTGGACTGTTCCCATGGGGCACAGGGTCAGCGCTGATTTGCATATCGCCATTGTCTAACCCAGGGTGGTGTGGAGTGGAAAAACGATGGATTTGGGCCCAGATCTTTGGACTGGGGTGAATGTGTGACATTGATCCACATTCTGTCCATCACTGTTGTGTTTGCAATTACCGCTCTAAGTGTACTGGCGATGCTCAGACGTGAGTCCCAGGCACTCCACACCACTGGAGTCAAGCTAGCCGGGCTGATGAGAGGTGTTACCTCGAAACCGGGCCGGTCCTCGGATGCTTGATTCCGTTCTGGGAAGGACATGGCTTTTGTAGTTCGGACTGGACTGTTCCCATGGGGCACAGGGTCAGCGCTGATTTGCATATCGCCATTGTCTAACCCAGGGTGGTGTGGAGTGGAAAAACGATGGATTTGGGCCCAGATCTTTGGACTGGGGTGAATGTGTGACATTGATCCACATTCTGTCCATCACTGTTGTGTTTGCAATTACCGCTCTAAGTGTACTGGGGATGCTCAGACGTGAGTCCCAGGCACTCCACACCACTGGAGTCAAGCTAGCCGGGCTGATGAGAGGTGTTACCTCGAAACCGGGCCGGTCCTCGGATGCTTGATTCCGTTCTGGGAAGGACATGGCTTTTGTAGTTCGGACTGGACTGTTCCCATGGGGCACAGGGTCAGCGCTGATTTGCATATCGCCATTGTCTAACCCAGGGTGGTGTGGAGTGGAAAAACGATGGATTTGGGCCCAGATCTTTGGACTGGGGTGAATGTGTGACATTGATCCACATTCTGTCCATCACTGTTGTGTTTGCAATTACCGCTCTAAGTGTACTGGGGATGCTCAGACGTGAGTCCCAGGCACTCCACACCACTGGAGTCAAGCTAGCCGGGCTGATGAGAGGTGTTACCTCGAAACCGGGCCGGTCCTCGGATGCTTGATTCCGTTCTGGGAAGGACATGGCTTTTGTAGTTCGGACTGGACTGTTCCCATGGGGCACAGGGTCAGCGCTGATTTGCATATCGCCATTGTCTAACCCAGGGTGGTGTGGAGTGGAAAAACGATGGATTTGGGCCCAGATCTTTGGACTGGGGTGAATGTGTGACATTGATCCACATTCTGTCCATCACTGTTGTGTTTGCAATTACCGCTCTAAGTGTACTGGGGATGCTCAGACGTGAGTCCCAGGCACTCCACACCACTGGAGTCAAGCTAGCCGGGCTGATGAGAGGTGTTACCTCGAAACCGGGCCGGTCCTCGGATGCTTGATTCCGTTCTGGGAAGGACATGGCTTTTGTAGTTCGGACTGGACTGTTCCCATGGGGCACAGGGTCAGCGCTGATTTGCATATCGCCATTGTCTAACCCAGGGTGGTGTGGAGTGGAAAAACGATGGATTTGGGCCCAGATCTTTGGACTGGGGTGAATGTGTGACATTGATCCACATTCTGTCCATCACTGTTGTGTTTGCAATTACCGCTCTAAGTGTACTGGGGATGCTCAGACGTGAGTCCCAGGCACTCCACACCACTGGAGTCAAGCTAGCCGGGCTGATGAGAGGTGTTACCTCGAAACCGGGCCGGTCCTCGGATGCTTGATTCCGTTCTGGGAAGGACATGGCTTTTGTAGTTCGGACTGGACTGTTCCCATGGGGCACAGGGTCAGCGCTGATTTGCATATCGCCATTGTCTAACCCGGGGTGGTGTGGAGTGGAAAAACGATGGATTTGGGCCCAGATCTTTGGACTGGGGTGAATGTGTGACATTGATCCACATTCTGTCCATCACTGTTGTGTTTGCAATTACCGCTCTAAGTGTACTGGGGATGCTCAGACGTGAGTCCCAGGCACTCCACACCACTGGAGTCAAGCTAGCCGGGCTGATGAGAGGTGTTACCTCGAAACCGGGCCGGTCCTCGGATGCTTGATTCCGTTCTGGGAAGGACATGGCTTTTGTAGTTCGGACTGGACTGTTCCCATGGGGCACAGGGTCAGCGCTGATTTGCATATCGCCATTGTCTATCCCAGGGTGGTGTGGAGTGGAAAAACGATGGATTTGGGCCCAGATCTGTGGACTGGGGTGAATGTGTGACATTGATCCACATTCTGTCCATCACTGTTGTGTTTGCAATTACCGCTCTAAGTGTACTGGGGATGCTCAGACGTGAGTCCCAGGCACTCCACACCACTGGAGTCAAGCTAGCCGGGCTGATGAGAGGTGTTACCTCGAAACCGGGCCGGTCCTCGGATGCTTGATTCCGTTCTGGGAAGGACATGGCTTTTGTAGTTCGGACTGGACTGTTCCCATGGGGCACAGGGTCAGCGCTGATTTGCATATCGCCATTGTCTAACCCAGGGTGGTGTGGAGTGGAAAAACGATGGATTTGGGCCCAGATCTTTGGACTGGGGTGAATGTGTGACATTGATCCACATTCTGTCCATCACTGTTGTGTTTGCAATTACCGCTCTAAGTGTACTGGGGATGCTCAGACGTGAGTCCCAGGCACTCCACACCACTGTAGTCAAGCTAGCCGGGCTGATGAGAGGTGTTACCTCGAAACCGGGCCGGTCCTCGGATGCTTGATTCCGTTCTGGGAAGGACATGGCTTTTGTAGTTCGGACTGGACTGTTCCCATGGGGCACAGGGTCAGTGCTGATTTGCATATCGCCATTGTCTAACCCAGGGTGGTGTGGAGTGGAAAAACGATGGATTTGGGCCCAGATCTTTGGACTGGGGTGAATGTGTGACATTGATCCACATTCTGTCCATCACTGTTGTGTTTGCAATTACCGCTCTAAGTGTACTGGGGATGCTCAGACGTGAGTCCCAGGCACTCCACACCACTGGAGTCAAGCTAGCCGGGCTGATGAGAGGTGTTACCTCGAAACCGGGCCGGTCCTCGGATGCTTGATTCCGTTCTGGGAAGGACATGGCTTTTGTAGTTCGGACTGGACTGTTCCCATGGGGCACAGGGTCAGCGCTGATTTGCATATCGCCATTGTCTAACCCAGGGTGGTGTGGAGTGGAAAAACGATGGATTTGGGCCCAGATCTTTGGACTGGGGTGAATGTGTGACATTGATCCACATTCTGTCCATCACTGTTGTGTTTGCAATTACCGCTCTAAGTGTACTGGGGATGCTCAGACGTGAGTCCCAGGCACTCCACACCACTGGAGTCAAGCTAGCCGGGCTGATGAGAGGTGTTACCTCGAAACCGGGCCGGTCCTCGGATGCTTGATTCCGTTCTGGGAAGGACATGGCTTTTGTAGTTCGGACTGGACTGTTCCCATGGGGCACAGGGTCAGCGCTGATTTGCATATCGCCATTGTCTAACCCAGGGTGGTGTGGAGTGGAAAAACGATGGATTTGGGCCCAGATCTTTGGACTGGGGTGAATGTGTGACATTGATCCACATTCTGTCCATCACTGTTGTGTTTGCAGTTGGTGCAAACCAGGAATAAAAACAGGGCCAGAATACATCCCTGACGAACACCTTCGGTGGATGGGATGGGTTTTGTCTTTTCACCATCACGACCAAACCTAATTGTTACTGTTGTGGCAGCATGGAGTCTACGAAGCAAGACGACCAACGGTTCCTCAAATCCCATAGTCCCCATCATTTGCCACAACTTACCCCTGCATACTGTATCAAAAGCACTGAACAAGTCCATGAAGGCCAAGTGTATAACACTGCGCTTGGCCCCCATGTACTTGCCCATGATTAGTGCCAAATTGAGACACTGCTCAGTGGTACCCATACCTCGTCTAAACCCATACTGGGAGTCCACTATAATGCCTGCTGACTCTGCCCATGATTCAAGGCGTGCCAATATCACTCTCCCCATCAATTTACAGGACGCATCTATTAGTGATATTGGCCTGTAACAGCGCGGATCACCCTTATCCCCTTTTTGAAAATCGGTATAACTACCGCATCTTCCCAAGAAGTTGGAATACTCCCCACTACTATTGATCTAAAAACATTTAATAAAAGCGGAGCCCACAGAGCGAAATAATTTTTCAACTTTGGTTAGTCAATAAAACAACAACATTGGAACATCCGAGGTAACATCAGTCTCTCCATTAATTTAGTCAATGTGGTATGCCTAAATAAAATACAGCGAATGAGCACTCAGATGAACTCGAGTAGAATGTACATCCAGAAGAGACATATAGACATTTCACTTGATGTGTGGCTGCTTGTGCGATGAAACCACCTGTCTACTGCAGTCAAGAATTTGGAAAGGACACGGAGCCTATTTTATCCTGCACATCAAACTAAATCAAAGAGAACGGATTTGCTCACTATGAATTGAATCTCTCTGCTCTTCAGTGTCTTCCACATGCCATGCAGCTGTCATTCCGGCCGCTGGCTCTTCTGACAGCTCAGCTCTCCCCTCATCATCTAGACATAGCGAGTCCACCAGCCTGCAGCATGTCAAACACAAGATGTCCCCTAGAGGACACAGCACGCCATGTTTTCTCCAAGGTGCTTGCATTTTTAAACAGGGCTCTACAGCACCCTGCAACAAGACTTTCCGGCAAATCACGTCCAACTAATGTGGTTCGGAAAACACATAACACACAAGGTAACCGCTTCAATTCAGCTATGAAGCAGCCTATGTATATATACATCACTTGTCAAATAATACCTGATACAAAATTAACACATGCTTTCCAAGGATTTTTTGGCTATTTTTTAAGGTAACAATGTTAAAGCAATGAAATGGTTAACGAAGTTGAGATACCAAAGAGCAAGGTACATGTAACAGAGAGTAAACATTTTTGAACAAAAAAAATTAAACAGAAAAATAAGCAAGCATTGAAAATGCAATAGGTTTTGCCTTTGATTAAGTTAAAGCCATTTGCTTTGCTAATGGTATTGCATACCAAAGCAAATGGCTTTAACTTAATAAAAGGCGAGACCTATTGCATTTTGAACACGTACGAGTAGAGAGTTAAGTTATAAACCATGTAAATGGATTTAGGACCACTACAAAATCTGCCAACCTAAGAGCTAGCTGTGTAACGTCAGGAAACAAAGGTTACAAGTGCCCCCACACACCACAAAAACATTACCTACACTGCCTAAGTGCACATGTTACAATAACCCCCTCCCCGACACACACAACTTTTGCAAGCGACCCCTTCCACCACTTACAGATCAAATAAAGCAGACTTGGTGGGGAGCAAAGCCCCTAGCACAGATCAGGCAAAGAAAGGTATGCAAAGCTTTCCCCAACACACGCAAAGCTTAAGGAAGCCAAGAGCTCTCCAACACATCAGACAGATGGAGCACATTGTCTTTCCCAATAATCCAAGGTCAGGACAGCATCAAAAAATAGCAGGGACCAAGACCTCCAACCAACAAAGGAGCTGACGACTAATGGCAAACTGGGCAACAACAATGATGGCCTCACGTTAAGCAACTCAGCGGGGGTTGAGGTCCTTAAGAATTAAGGGCGCCATGGGGCAAGGGGGCGCTGATGTGAATACAGAGAGGCATTGCTCTGCACCCCTCACTACACACATACACCCACAATGAGGGCGGTCTAAACACAGGGATAACAATGGAGCCCGTCCGTCTTCAGCCAAGGGGGTCAGAGCATCAGTATGAAGAGCACAGGAAGACATACACGTGGCTGTGCAAGAAAGGTGCCAACACCAGGCCTAAAACAACTACTTCAGAAAGCCAGCAGCTTCAACATCATACACCCCACCTAACACATCCAAGGGAGCAGGAGTTGAATAACCCCTTCAACTAAAATCCAGGGAATACACAAAAATATACTGAGTCTGGGACCACAAAACCAAGCCCTCACAAAAAAAGGTGCAATAAAAGGGCTTGATAGCGCACTCGGTAACTCCTCTAATAATATAAATACGAAAGATGGGCGCCTAACTTTGAGACTTGTAAGGGCGTCCACACCAAACAACACAGGCTGCGAACAATAAAAGCATTGTGGGTAAAACAAAAACAGTGCATGCAATCACCCAATAAAACAACGATAAATGCAACACAAAACAAGGCAGCTGCATCTTTATTTTCCCAAGTGAAAGCGCGATGCGAAAATTAACATGCGGCTGACTTTGCCAAAGTTGAATGTGAAGAAAAAAGTGCCTACCGGGTAATGGAGGAGAGATTGTCACGCCGTCAGTAAACGATCCAATTCCCTGCGGGCGGGGCCAAAAGGAGACAAGGAGGCAACAAGAAGGGACCTTTACAAGCCTCCTTTACAATGAGAAGCCTGCGTTTAGCCTGAGCTATGACGCAAACCAAGCGGAAGAGGGGGCAGGGCTCCAAGTCCCCTTCCTCGACCGTATCGTATTGCTTTCAAGAAGCTCTTGGATGCGCTGCTATCGCCAGCCGAGACAATATTGCTCTTGTAAATGGTTGAGGGAAAGAGCAGAAGTTTACAGGGTTACTGACCCTCAGCCTGCTATTACAGTATAATATGAGCTGCTTAGACCTGCCCCTCACAATAAAATGGAATAGCCAGTTCATTACCCATAATCTCTGGGATAATCAAAGTAATCCAACTTTATCGACAAATTCATACCCATGTCGAACAGCCAACTCTCAGTATGTTTCGACATATTGTCACCCTTATTGCTATCCCTGTATTGTTTTAACCAAAAGGGGAATTTCTAATTTGTCACGGAATAAAAGGCTGAGAGAGCAAGTGTTGCTGATCTTTTTAGGGGATTTAGGCTGGTGGAGAATCACAATGCGAGATGGGGTGAGGGCAGGAATACCAACTGTAGGACAAACCTGACGTGAGCGGCAGCTGGCCACCCTAGAACCACGGGAAGGGGGCAGAGGGCCCAATTTTGGTTGCTGAGCACTGGGCCCATGTCTGTTGCCTGCACTGCACCTGCCTGGCGCCGGCCCCGAGTATGTGTGTTCTGCTGCAGTGCCCCAGTGCAGCGGTTCCACACATTGGATGTGAAGTGACTCACAAACATATGGCTGGTGGAGGTTTATTGCAGGGGCACCCAGCGGCATCGTGCTCTCTGGATGTAAGGCGAACAGGCCATCAAGTGCAGCTTTCGATACAGCTAGCATAGCTCTGCTCAGATGCCTGCCTTGAAGAACACTCCAGAGGTCTTCGAATGACCAACGGAGCTGTGGACACGAGCACCAACAACCAGCTGTGTAGCACCCACACTCACTCATAAGTCATTACCCTCCATCCATGAGAGAGGGAGTCATCCATGTACTAGGATATAGTACCATCAGCATATACATTCAGATGATAAATGAATACTCGAAGAGGTGCTTAGCTCGGTCATTAGACCCAAAATTAATTGTATTTTAAGTCATTTGCTAACAAAACATTCAATTAGTCGGTGCTGTACCATTTACTTTCAGTACCTGCAGGACGGCTGGCCGTAAACAAATGTTCAGAGTGTTCTGGTTTTAGCCAGTAGATGGCCATCAAGGTCCACGGAAATATCAGAAGCAGCCAGGGTTTGCCGGTTAATTCAGCTCATTTAGTAAACTGTGAACAAGGGCACAAATGTTACTTCTGTTCTACACGTTCAAAAACCTTGGTCAAGGCGATAAGATAGGTCGAGTCCAGGACAGATGCCAAGAAGCTGTGTGTGGCTGTATTACTTGCACATGTGTTAGTAACAGTGTTCTCTGTTCTCTTGATCTGAATGTAACACAAGGGCTGGGGTTCCTGTGTGACACGGCGTTGGTGCGGCTGAAGCTGCTTGAGAGAGGCTGGCAAGGCTGGGGCTCCTGTGAGGTGCACACCGGCTTCCTTTAACTCTGGATCCATCGCGCTAGTGCAATGTTTAAAGTGAAAATACAAAGCCATGCGCGTGTGTGTGCACATCTCTTGATGGAGCCAGAGTTGAAGGAAGATGGCGGCGGACTGTCCACTGTCCCAGGGACAAGTGCATGCTATCTGCTTTGGACAGATGGTGAGAGCAGCCATCTTTGTACATGCAGACGCGTGCATGAGCCCCCAGGGGAAGAATTGATTCCAAACGGTCCTCTCTATTGAGAGCAGCACATGTGCTGCTCATCCAGGCGAGACCTAAGAAATATGAATCCTAAAATAGGTAGCTGCTACTTTAGTGACTAAATAATCAGGGTATTTATAATCTTACATATACTTGGTATGTATATTTACCAAGTGTATGTGTGTATATATATATATATATACACACACATACACACACACACACAGTGGCGGCTCGCAGTGGGAGTGCTGTGGGGCGCGGGAGAGGGGAGGGTGCGGGGAGTAGTGGAGTCAGACATACGACGTCCACGAATAAAGTAAGTAAAAAAATAAATAAAACTATTTACCTTGCGCTCGCTGAAATGTTACTTCTGTTCTACATGTTCAAAAACCTTGGTCCAGGCGATAAGATAGGTTGAGTCCAGGACAGATGCCAAGAAGCTGTGTGTGGCTGTATTACTTGCACATGTGTTAGTAACAGTGTTCTCTGTGTGTGCAACCGTGACTAAGTGCTAGCTGTGTGTGCTCCTGTGCACACTGAATGCATCGTCCCTGTGCGCAATGCCTGTTCCCTTGTGCATGTGACTGGAGGCCGGCCGGACACTAATATATTGATCTGAATGTAACACAAGGGCTGGGGTTCCTGTGTGACACGGCGTCGGTGCGGCTGAAGCTGCTTGAGAGAGGCTGGCAAGGCTGGGGCTGTGTGAGGTGCACGCCGGCTTCCTTTAACTCTGGGTCCATCGCGCTAGTGCAATGTTTAAAGTGAAAATGCAAAGCCATGCGTGTGTGCGTGCACATCTCTTGATGGAGCCAGAGTTGAAGGAAGATGGCGGCGGACTGCCGACTGTCCCAGGGACACGTGCATGCTATCTACTTTGGACAGATGGCGAGAGCAGCCATCATTGTCCATGCAGACGCGTGCATGAGCCCACGGGGAGAATTGATTCCAAAAGGTCCTCTCTGTTGAGCCCAGCACATGCGCTGCTTTTGCTAGGCGAGACCTAAAAAATATAAATCCCCAAATAGGTAGCTGCTACTTCTAAATAATCAGGGTATTTATAATCTTACATCTACTTGGTATGTATTTATACCAAGTGTATGTGTGTGTGTATATATAAGACAGAAAGATTTGATTTTTGAAACAATATTCATACTGTAAGTATTTTCTCTATGTCTCTATGTCCATTTCGACATGTGATGCACTAGCACTTTAAAATGGGCTGAGCATAATGCATTGTCATGTGACCAAGGCCGCAGGGACGGTCGAAACGCGTCATGACTAACTGTTTGTTGGGTGAATAAACTGTATGCTGCAACAAGTTGGTCCATGCCTTGTATTTCACCTGAATGGTGGAGCGCTGCGAGGTATTGCAGATATTTACCGGCATTTGACTGTTGCCGGTGCTGGACCCCCTCCTCTACAAGTAGGCTTCACGGCAAGCAGTCTATCGTGCCTCCAGTCTCCGATATTTTCTGCCGGCCGGTGGAACTTTGGCGGGGACCCCGAGGGCACCTTTCAGATCCCATCTAAGGGAAGGAGCGAAGCCATCCAATCAGCCACAAGCGGGTGAGAGAAGTACCCGGAAGCAGCGAGCGATCAGTGGTTTGCAGAATCAGACAGCGCGAGGGTAAAGGAACCTGTGGTGCCGTTCGAGTGAGCAGGCGAAGGTACCAACACCGCGCCAAAGAAAATCTCTGCAACTGCGGTAAGGATGCTATATGCGCACGTGTGTGGCTGACTGGAGAGGGGAGGTGTGCACACGAAGGTCAAGGTAGTCAAACGAGGTTGGCAACGCGCCGCCTGAGACCGGAACATTAAGTTTGCTCTTGTGTGTCAAGCAAGCACAGAACAGTATAGCCCAACAAACAGTGATGTCAGGCGATGCACGAAGAGCCCGGGAGCTCGCCGCACAAGAAATGTTCTCTGATGAGATAGAGAATGAAACCAATGTTAACAAAGGAACTGGAGGGGAGCCGAGCGTGGTGGAGCCTAGCAACATCAGAACTGCCTTCAAAGAGTTAGAAAAGCTCAAACGCAATGAACAGTCAAAGTGGTGGGAGGCACGTTCATTAAAAAGATACCTTGATGTTGGGATAGTTCCTAGAGGGCTACGCATAATGCTGGCCCCCAACTATGAGGCGCCAAATCCCCTTATGATGGTGGCATGGGGTGAGTGTAATTTAGACTTGTCACGCCGATTAATGCAGATTTTGGTTCAGTTTGCCGAAATCGACGGGGATGAATTACAGAAGAAAATAGATGCCCTTGAGGAAACAATTAAATTACAAACAGGTGGAAAAGAAACCCCTGAGATCACCAAACTAAGGGAAGACATGACAACAAGATTGGCGAAGGAGGAAGAAAAAATTAAAATCAGAAAAATTCACAAATTTAAGAGGGACAGAGACGATTATGCCAACGGGCAAATATTCACATTTGCTCGCCGCTATGATAACTTAAGAGCAGTCACAGCAAGTAAACGTGGCACAACAAATACTATGACAGCCCAACCTACAGAAGATGACTCAGTGGTATATAGCTCCGCTGCCGAAAGTGATTCAGAAAATGAAGGACCGAGAACAAAAGGTAATGTTGCATTGACCTTGGGGGAAGAATTGGACATTTTAAAAGAGAGCAGAAAAGACACCCTGAGGTCACGATTCAAGGGCGCAGCCGTGCAACAAAATCCCAACGCAGGAGGGGCAGGCGCATTGCCGCAAAACAAAGGAGATCAAAGCAAACGTGGTCGGGGTCGGGAGCCACCCGCAAACCACGACAGTAAGCCCTGCTGAGGAGCCACAAACAGAGACTAGTGATATTACTCAGGTCTTGCATGAAATAGAACCAATCAAACCTAAATCCATAATTAACCTGAGTTCTATAGAACTAACCACAGCAGAGGAACAACTCCTTAGCCTAGGCTTAAGCTTTTGCCCTGAATCAAACTTCTGCTACACAAGAACAAGGGCGGATGTCTATCAATATATACGGAAATTGAAATTAAAAAAACAGTTCCTGTATAAACCACCAAATACAACCACAGAACCACCAATGTCTGGATTGGGCAGTGCTGAACTGACAGTGAGCGACATGGGCCTTTTCCATGATATGTGCCAGCTGGGAAGTGAGGACAGTATGGGGACACAAGAAAGAGTGGCACTGAGTGGTCAAAAGAAACCCAGTACCCCATTCAAGCCAAAATCGAAGTACATCCCCCTGGCAGTCCGCGATGGGCTCGATGCATTCAGTGAAGCAGTGGTGAGGAAAATAAAAAGGTTGGCCCGCGTAAACAATGAGAAAGAGAAAAAATATACAAGCCAAGAGAGGAAATTGAACCAATTGGTGAAAAAATTACGGGAGGCAGAATTGGTCATTCGCAATTCGGATAAAGGCGGGAACATCGTCTTATGGCCCATTAAAAATTATCTCCAGGAAGCATATAGACAGTTGGATGATATCAATTGTTACAGAAGAAGTAATCCGCAAAAATATAGAATGATGCAGGAAAACTTGTATAAAAACTTGGTAGCCTGGAAGGGAATAGGGATGTTGAGTGGGGATGAATTTAAGTATATCAAAAAGGATCACCCACTAACCCCCTACATATACTTCATACCGAAGGTCCACAAAAATCTTACCGAACCCCCAGGAAGACGAATAATTGCGGCATGCGGAGGGCCTTTGGAAAACCTATCAAAATACATTGATTATTTTTTACAGGCACACATGAAATCATTGAACTCATATGTCCAGGATACAAGTGATTTCCTGCGGAAATTAGACAAGATTGAGTGGAAATCAGACTTTTTTTTAGTGACATTGGATGTAAGTTCCTTGTATACCTGTATCAAACACAGGGATGGCCTGCGAGCATGCGAATATTATCTAAGCAGAAGGCCAATGGAACTGACTACCCACACGAAAATGCTTCTGGAACATTCTGTCTAGAGAACAATTATTTAATGTTCAATGGCCAATTTTTTCAACAGGTCCAGGGTGTAGCCATGGGGGCCAGTTTCTGCCCAAGCTATGCTTGCCTCTTTATGGGGTGGTGGGAGGAACTGGTCCTCAGACGTAAATACATGCACTATTGTACATCCAATATAGTCTCTTGGCTTCGTTTTATTGATGATCTTTTTATAGTTTGGCATGGATCTGAAGATAGTGTCTTAAATTTTATACAGGAAATAAATGTGAATGATCTCAATTTGAATTTTACTTCTAGTATTAGCAAGGAATCGGTGACATTCTTAGATGTGCAGGTTTTTTTATCCAACAATGTTCTTAGTACTACCCTTTTTAGAAAACCGACGGTGGGAAACACTTATTACATGCAACGAGTGCACATCCACAACATTTGATCAAATCAATACCATACGGTGAGATGCTTCGCATCCGCCGTATCTGTAGTAATGATAATGATATGATTAAGAAGCAACAAGAGAGTTTATCTAGATTTGTGGACAGAGGATATAGCACTAGAACAGTAGGAACCTCCATTAGAAAATCTCGACAAAAAGCTAGAAGTGATCTTCTTAAATACACCCCGAAGGAGAATCCAACCCAGAGTGTAGATACTAACCCAGTCCGGTTAGTACTGACATATTCCAAACAAGAAAAGGAGTTAAGGAGTATAGTCAGACGAAACTGGCACTTTATACAGGATGACCCCATTATTGGAGATTTAGGGCCCGATGTAGGTAGCCCTTTACCGATCGGAATCGGCCGAAAATACCGATTTTCGGCCGTTTCCGATCGGTAAAGGGCTATGGAGATGTAGGGGCACATTTTCGGTAATTTTACCGATTCGTTATCATTACCGAATCGGTAAATTTACCGAGTCGGTAATATTTACCGATTCGGTAATGATAACGAATCGGTAAAATTACCGAAAATGCAATGTAGGTAGCCTATGTTCCGGCAGCACATGGCTTACAGAATCGGTATTTTACCATGGAATACAAATCCATGGTAAAAAAACGATTCCTGTGTACATGCACATCTGTGCATGTACACATGTGCCATGTGACAGACAGACGTGCCCTTAGGGCATGTCTGTGTGCCACATTGCACACATGGCCGTTTTGGGGGTGCTAGAGGGTGTCAAAGTGACACCCCCTGCACCCTTGTGAATTCTTTAATTACCGATTTGGTAAATACCGAATCGGTAATGCCTAATCATTCCTATGGGCTTCAAAGCCCATAGGAATGAATGGGCATTACCGATTCGGTATTTACCAAATCGGTAATTTAAGAATTGTTAAGGATTCGGTAACGAATCCAGATGTTGGGACCTACATCCCATTTACCGATTTTTGAATACCGAATCGGTAGGATTCGGTATTTCAAAATCGGTAAATGGGATTTACCTACATCGGGCCCTTGATGCCCGCCAATCCTTCGATAACTTATCGTAAAGGTATGAGTCTGGGCACAATTCTAACCAAGAAAAGCCAGGAATGTCTTGGAAAAGAACCCTGGCGACCCACCAGTAGGGGGTTCTGCAAATGTTTTACATGTAAAGCATGCCAACATGGTGTGAACACTAAAAAATACACCACGGTCATTCCAAAGGTGACCAGGGAAATTGAGCAACACCTTACGTGTAAAACAGAATACTGTATATATATTTTGGAATGTGAATGTCATCTGAAATATGTTGGCAGCACGAAGCTGCAGGTTCATAAAAGAATCCTGCAGCATTTGCGTGCTATAACTAATAAAGATCAGAGTTATCCGGTTGCGAGGCACTATTAGGAATGTCACAATAGTAAACCTCAAGGTCTAAAATACTATGCAATCGAGTCTATCCCAGTGACAAAAAGAGGAGGGGATACGGAGGCCAGCATGCGAAAAACTAAAAATAACTACATTCTAGAATTCGATTCTAAATGGCCTGGAGGTTTGAACACCACAGAAGACCTCCACACATATCTATAATTGGAAAAGTGAATAATCATTTATATGTGAGGTCTTTTAAGGGGAGTGCAGTATAGGAAGAGCAGGCATATATCATTCGACAATGTGGTAAAGATAAACAGGAGAATTGGGTTATTGAATTGTTATATTTGCACAATTTTGTATTAATACATATTTATTTCCTTTAAACTATTAGGGTTTTTAGAAACTTTACAAGTGCAAAACATTCACATTTTATGACTTATGATTGATTTTAGCCGTCTTCTAGATATTAGGGTAGTTTCTACCCATATGTCTTTTAGATTTGGTATTAATCATGTCACCGATATCCTTTTTATAACTAGGTTTGTTTTTATATTGTGGTCTTAATTCATATATCTTTTACCTCACCATCAATTATGGTCTTGTGTAAATGAATTGAATTTGATATATAGCTAATCACATTATGAACTGTATAGATTTATCAACTTGAAATGATCTCTCGATAATTATCATTATACATATGAATTCCCCCCCCCCCCCCGAAATATCCATCGTAACATTGGACAATGAATTGAATCAGTATAATTATGAATTGACAAATGACATTCGTTTGTGGTTCCATTATCCTTTATAAGCATGAGTCACTTTAATTGTATTGCACTATTGCACTAGGCCACTTTAGTATTATCATTGAAGGGGATCCTTCGTTGAACTTCAAATATCGTACGACTACTTGTTAGATGTATTATGCATTTGGTGTCCATGTATAAACTTAAGTACTATTGGGCAAGATTTGTTATAGTGCCAAGTGACCCAAATTATGCTTATATTATTTCTTGTGCAGTTTTTTTTACTATAAAGTATGAAAATAATAGGGAAAAAAAAGTATATAATTTTTAAGCTTTCTTTAGTATAGACTAGCAGCCCGTCCCGACGTTGTCCGGGTTAGAAAAGTAAATTGTGTAATCTTGTTGGGGAAAGGTCCCTCTAGTTAATGTTACTCGTGTTTCCTTCTTTGTCCTTGCCCCCCCCCCGTGAGAATGTTGTTGCTTCTGCCAAGACGATATTTTATGTAGCACTTGGTGATGTTGGCGAGTGAAATATTAGTTTAAGCCCTGTAGTCAAGTTTTCTCCTTAGCGCCGCAATAAGTGGGAGTGTTACAGTGGTAAAACAGATAGCGGCGAGTGAATCCGTAGCTTTGTTCTTAGGTTAAGAACGCAAGTACTGTGGTGAACGCTGACTCGCTTAAGGGCCATGCGAAAGCCTGTTTTCTTTATGTATGATATCTCCGCGCGATAAATATTGCAGCTTCAGAACGGCTGAACGCTTTCTCGCCTAAGTCCTGAAACGCCGTGTAACCCGCACCTCTTTTGCTTGAGGTCTTCCTCCTGTGACAAACAGGAGCGTGACCAATGGTGAAATTGTTTATAAAATATTCCTTGCAATGCTTGCATGTGTTATGCGAATTATGTGGCGTGATTGGGCGGCTGTGAATGCAAGCCGCGCCCCGTCCCTGATGTCAGCGTACAACGGTAATGCCCAGGTCAATGAATCTGCCTACCTGAAGATGTGTGTGTGAGTGAATATTTCGTGTTTGTAATATGCTGCACTGTGATGATTGCGCGTTTGAAATACGCTGCATTGTGAGCACGAATGTTTGAAATACTCTGCACTGTGAGCGCGAATGGTGTGTTTGGTTTTGCACCAGGGCATCTCCTCACATCTCAATGTTCTCCCCGCCATCTAACGCCCACAACTTGCCTCTCTGAATGTTAACGCCCACATCTAACGCACAGAAGGGACTACTTTCGCACTGATGGCGCCCCCCCCTTTTTAGTGTATATGGTGTCCATTTATGTAGCGTATGTCCATCTTCTGGACCTCCCCTTTCCAACGCTGTATTGGGTGTTGTGATTGGTGGTGTACATTTCGAGTTTACCTGGCTCAAAGGACACAGTTCTCTCTTTATAATAGTAGTATAGATTTATAGTTTAGGCACGTTATGGTGAGCACGTGTTTGTATATGTTTCTGAAATTTAATGCACATGTCAAATGGATTTAGTTTAAAGGGATTATGTTATGGAGTATGGAATAAGCATTTAAGCTGTTAGCATAAGTGTAATTGAAACGGTATGTTGCTGTTGTCCATAACATAACAAATTCACAATAGAAGTGATTTACTGACTGTCTTTTGTGCAATGAAGTTTTCGTATTCATACGGGTAGAAATAAGACAAAAAGATTTGATTTTTTCGACATGTGATGCACTAGCACTTTAAAATGGGCTGAGCATAATGCATTGTCATGTGACCAAGGCCGCAATAGAGTATATATATATATATATATATATATATATATATATATATATAATATTTTGCTCCTCTTTTGTGCAGAAGATCACTCGGGACACTGCGGGGCTTCAAAACAGGTACTTCATTCAGGATTTCATCAGCTGACCGGTTTCGGCTTGTGCCTTCAAGTGCTGTAGTCCTTATACTATGAATACACCTCACTCTTTTTATGTTCTGGCTCCTCCCTCCTAGTGGCGGCGGGGCTCACCTGCGCCGAATTGCTTTTGCTCGCATCAGTGTTGGGGACTACCAGTCCCAAAATGCAGCGTGCTGGCAATGCGAACGTAAGCTGGTGAGGCTTCACTTTTAAACAAACTTGTTGCTGTTCTTAGTCCCATGCTTTCTGCCACAGCCTCTGAGCTATCGCAACATTGCAGCGCAGACCAGATGCGGCGTCTCTCTGCGCTCGATGATCCCAGTTGTCGTTTGCCTCGGAGGTTACTGTGGCGGGCCGTGGTATTACTCCGACCCCTCGGCAACATCAGTTCTTTTCCAATATACCCATGGTCACTTGTAGAAAGGGTTCTTTGTGCGCGTTACTGTAACCGCGCTGTATATAAAATCATTTGCTCCTCTTTTGTGCAGAAGATCACTCGGGACACTGCGGGGCTTCAAAACAGGTACTTTATTCAGGATTTCATCAGCAGACCGGTTTCGGCTTGTGCCTTCATCAAGTGCTGTTCCTTATACTGTGAATACACCTCACTCTTTTTATGCGATGCAGCGAGCGCAAAGTAAATAGTGTATATATATATATATATATATATATATATATATATATATATATATATATATATATATATATATATATATATATATATATATATATATATAGTTACGGTGGCATTACTCTGGAAGATTCGAGGAAAAGATATAGTTGTGTATTACTTAAAGCCTCTCCGTTTCTTTCATTGCTTTCTCTGTACTCAGCAATAGCTTTCCCAAAACCAAGCCAGAGATTTCTCCTGCCACTTTATGAACAGTGTAATAGGTCACAGGTCAAGGTCCACTACTCCTTTTCTATCTGTCTGTGCCCACAAACCACTAGCGAGGTAAATACCAGCTCTCACAGCTTTTTATAAACAAAACCATTATGTTTTCCTTTACTTCTCATTCCCCTGCCGCACAGTGAAGGCATCTTTCTAGGAATCACTCCTGGCATGCGGCAGATTTACCCTAAAAAACAGAAAGAATCAAATTTGAGAAGCCAGTGTAGAGAAGTGAATATCAGGAACTGCCTCTGTATAAAAATTGTACTCTATATGGCTTGCCCTAGTGCCTGCAACACAAAACACCCCAAAACACGATGTACAGACATAAAAAAATATGAGAAAAACTACCTAGCTTGGAGAGGAGGGTACCTGTGAAATTTGGGCAAGGGCTCCACTGCCACTCAGGAAAACGCATCAAGCCCAGACATTTCGGAAAACTAAACACACAGGGAAGTCTAGCAAGTTGTGACTTGTGTAGATACCAAGGAATTTACTTATCCATATGGTCTTGCAAACCTCTAACTATGGCAAAAAAATATATATTCTTCACATTTCTGTGAGAGAAATTCAAGAATCCAAGGGGATCCACAAATGTCCTACCACCCAGCACACCCACACTTGTCCACATAAAAATTAGTGCCACACTTGTATGGGTGGGATGCAGCACTTGAGAGAGGAAAAGCCCCCCAAGACACATTGACAGATTATGTTTTTCCACTCAAAAAGAGATTTGTCAAGCAGCATGGAAGTTATTGGCAAAACAAAAAACGATTTTCCTATGAAAACTTTCATCCTAACTATAACTACCTACTGCAACCGCCAGTAGGTTAAAAAAAGTATATCTATTACCTGCAGAACAAGCATGCAAGGAGCCCTACATTCTATCACCGACCAAAAATCCATAAAGATACAACCAATCCACTGGGACGACCGATTCTCTCCTCAATAGGAGGCCTGACTGAAAATATGTCTAGATATGTGGATCATTTCCTGTTTCCCTTTGTTTCACTATTGGCTTCATATACAAGAGACACAAAAGAGTTTTTGAAACAAATCCAAGGGATAGAATGGGAACAAGGGGCCAGATGTAGGTAGCCCAATACTGGTCGGTAACGGCCGCAATTACCGGATTTCGCCCGTTACCGACCGGTATTGGGCATTTGAGATGTAGGGGCTAAATTTAAGGATTCGGTAATTTACTGAATTGGTAATTTAAGGAATCTGTAAATTAAAGATTCATTAAAATATCAATTCGGTAAATTACCGAATCCTTAATGTAGGGAGCACTCAAGTGAGTGCATTTCTGAGTTAAGGATTCGGTATTTACCACCAACTAAAAGTTGGTGGTAAATATCGAAAACCTTTGAAAAAGCAAATTTGTGCTTTTCCAAAAGTGCCATGTGGCAGACATACATGCCCTTAGGGCATGTATGTGTGCCACATGTGCACCCATGCACTAATCAGGGGTGCAACAGGGTGTCAATGTGACACCCTGCCACCCTTGTATTTCTTCCCCCTATTACCGATACGGTATTTACCGAATCGACAATTTCCATTTATTCCTATGGTCCTCCAGTCCCATAGGTTTGAATGGGAATTTACCGAATCAATACCTACATACCATTTACCGATTCTGAAATACCGAATCGGTAAAATTCTGTATTTTAGAATCTGTAAATTTGGATTACCTACATATGGCCCAAGATTTCTTGATGATTACATTAGATGCAACAAATGTATGTATCAGCATCAGGATGGATTAGAGTCAAATACTATCTGAGAGGACGGCCCCGGAAATACTGGGAACACAGTGATATACTGTTAGAATTTGTCACTTTCTGTTTGAATAATTACATCTTTATTGTCCAGGATCAGAGATACAAACAGATACAGGGAACGGCAATGGGCATTGGGCACTTGCTTCGCCCCGAGCTGTGCAAACTTGTTTGTGGGCTGGTGGGAGAAGCGGGTGGCCTGGGCTGACAATATGGATAAGTGGGTTGATAGGATTGTTTGTTGGAGGAGATATATCGATGACCTCTTAATAATTTGGAGAGGGTCACTAGAAACAGCAAATCAATTTATCACCTGCATCAACAATATCTGCCTGAATTATAAATTCACCAGGGAAATGAGTACCACTCAGGTGAATGTTCTTGATCTGAGAGTATTTGTAAGCTCAAATAAGATTCATACAGCTCTCTATAGGAAAATGATGGCAGGGAATTCGATGCTGCACACCCGCAGCAGCTATCCACCCAACCTCATAAAGAGTATCCCTTACGGAGAGCTGCTGCGGATCATGAGAAATAGCTCTAGGCAGAGTGATTACCAGCAGGCAGGACAAGAAAGCATGCCGAGGTTCAGAGTGAGAGGATATCCGCAGAACATTTTAAAGAATGCACAGAAGAAAGTTGAGGAGAAGGACAGGGTAGAATTGCTACAGGAAGAACAGAAACCACAGAAAGAAGAAGTGATGAATGATTTTAGAATGATCACAAGTTATTCGAATACAGCAAGTAGGATAAGAATGATTTTGCAAAGAAACTAAAGAATTTTGAAGTCAGATGGAGTAATAGGAGAAGATCTTCCATCGTACCCTAAAATGACATTCAGGAAGTCTCGGTCAATAAAAGACCAGTTAGTTGTAACTCATATACCAATTTTGAAAGAACATTCCAGTCTACAGTCTCTCCAGGGCTCTTTCCTATGTGGAAGATGTAAGGCCTGTGCTAACAGTAGAAAAGTTAATTCATATCGAATCAAAGGCCTTACAAAGGAGAAGAAAAGAATGACATTCATGAATTGTAACTCCACACAAGTGGTCTACTGTCTTGTCTGTCCATGTTGCTTATGGTATATGGGCAGCACCATTCATCCTGTAACATACGCATTTTGGACCACCAAAGGGCGATAAGCACCAATGAGATGAACTATCCAGTGGCAAGTCATTTTGCGAGTCATCATAACAGTAACATGGCCCTCCTCCAGTATTACTGCATATATCATGTAAAACGGTATATCAGAGGAGGGGACAGGGAAGCTCAGGCGACTAGAATTGCATGATATAACAGACATGCAGACCAAATCACCAGAAGGCCTCAATAGTGGAGAGGAACTAGCAATACACATATGAGAAGCAGGAATGGAAGTGATGACAGAGTAAATCGAGAAGAGAATTGTAGAATAGCGTAGGACACCCTAGAGGAGTAAAGCCCATCCAGGGCTTAATCTTGTGTCACAATGAAGTGGAATGTATAATAAATGTGATTAAGGAAAATACATTACATCTTAAATGAATGTTTAAAATTGGCATTTGGGCAACATGAATGAAGTAAAAGTTGAAGGATGAAGGCCCTACCAGGGCATAATCATGTGTTTAGATTACTAATTATACACTTTAATATGGCGATAGTATGCATTGAGCAAGAATTTATTGATTGAATGCACGCTCCATAATGGTGTCTGAAACATGTTTGGCATCCAGGCCTAAATCATATGAACATGTACAGTCAGAAAATGATCGGGTATAGACTGATTAATCGAATGATTGAGTATTGATTAAAGAATGATTTTCACGCTATGAAATAATTTTGTAAATCAGCACGCATGGCAAATTATTACGTTGCACACTGATACAATACATATTTTGCACATTCTAAGATGGCGTTTGAAAAGATTTGCACTTTTGAAAGTCCATTTTTGCTTTCTATGTAATGAAATTGATACAAATGTGGCTGTCAGAATAGTGTCCGTTGACACCGATGTAGGCTCACGCCGAAATACGTTTGTTTTGATAAGTATGCGCGATTAAATCCATGACAAGGATTTAAACCCAACGCGAGTGCTGGTCTTTCCTTTTTGAAGTGACATATATATATATATTTGCATATAGTGTCTGGTTTGTCACTATTCCTCTGCGGTCATTTGGTGTTACACTTCTTTACAAAAGCATATTTGATGTAATGCATATTTCTTAGGACATATTATTTTGTATTATATTCAGTTGGCATCATCAATTGGTGATGTAGCTTTCCTTTTGATTGTACTAAGGATACAGGTAGAGGAAATGTTTGATAAAGTACCTTTTTTTTACATCATTACTGACCTTTCCCTTGCTCTATTGAATCCTATTCTTACTTGTTACACCTGTATTGTTTGCCCGCAAATCAATGACAATCTTCTAGCGGTTCAGCGCCATTAATCCTTCGCATAAAATAATTTTTAAGAAAAAACAAACTACAACTTATCATCTTTCCTGAGGCTTCCCACTATTAAGGATTCTATGTACAATATCATAGACCTAAAAGTGCTAGGTGCTTATCTACAATATTCAGGGTGCTCTAGAATATCAACCCCCATTGTTCTCCCTGAGTAATATTTACATTCATATAAGGTGCAGATACAAATTTATCAAATATCCTTATATGTCTGATCTGAAGTGCTCCGTGGTGGTTACTGGTTCCTCAATAGATAAATCATACAAATACATTTTTCCAAAGAATTTGTTCATCATTCTGATAGAATCTATAGAATTCTGAAACAAATCTAAAGTGCATTGTGCTAGTATATTCAACTGATAAGTTGACAGTTTCATTTATCTATGAGGGATAGTAAAAAATCCCAAACTTTTGCATGTCAAGCTTAAAGTGCATCATGCTTGTCAATAAATTAGGTTTTTTATGAATTTAAATTTAGATTTACAGTGCCGACTAGTAAAATGATAATTTCATCTACGAATCAGGGGTCCTTAATAATCCCATAATTCTGCATGTCATATTTAGTGCTCCAACTTTATAACCAAATTGGAGTTACAACAATTTGAATAGCAACCATAAAGTGCATTGTGTACATTTCTAGTTTCTTAAAAACATGATATGAAAGTGCTAGATACATCCTAAAAAAATAATTGTTAAAGTCACTATTATTGCATAATATGTGACCAAATTATGCTTAACAGAACCTCTTCCTCTGGAATGTGTCTTTTTCATATTTATTCACATTCATATACTCTGATCCTAATTATTACAGCACCTAATACAAAGAGATTCAATGCAATGTCCCCTCAAGTTTTGATTATATCAGTAGATGATAATTTCTAGCCACGCCTCTAGATTAATAAGTAGTGCTTTTTCCATAGTTCTTAACCACTGGTACCAATTAGAGGTTTACAAACAGTTCAGCATCTGTGTTCAATCCCCATGGATTTTCAGTGCCCATGTATAAAATCCATTGTGATTCTTATTTTCATAGATGTAATTCTTTATCACCCCCTCTTGGCTTCAGTATGATTTGCTGGATTCCATAAAACACAAATGTGCTCATATCTCCATTTTGATGATCCCAGGTATGTTTGGCGATAACATATGTATAGTGCTGCTTCGAAATCACCCATAGATGCTGCAAGATTCAAAGTTTTAATTTGTTGCCAGTACTGCCTAAATATATATCTTTCCACACTCAGACTCTAGTGCATAAATCACATGAGTGCTTTCACAGTGTATATGTTCCTTTATCTTTTTTGTTTTCCCACCTACTACTTTAACTGCTGTCCTATTAGCTCCCCATTTGCAGGCTTTGCATTTCGCACATTTGTAAAAGCCTGTTTTTTTCCGAGGTAGCCAGTCACACATCCTCTCTTGGTTGGGTATAAATCTTGGAACAAAAAGATTGTTTCAGTGATGACATCTTTCGATAGGTTATGTTGGGATGATTCTGCACGTAGTCCTTTAAATCTTCATCATGTTCTAAAATCTCCCAATTGTTCCTGAATAATGTTTTTACTTAATTTTCAGAATTATTAAAAATCCATCATGTACCTGGTTTTGCTAACTTCCTTTTTCTTATTCTGTAATAAAAGGTCATTTCTATTTTTCGTTTGGCTCTTCTTAACGCATCTGTTAGAACTGACATTGGATACCTTTGTCTGGTAAATCTGTGTCATCTCTAGTGATTGGTTTTCAAAATCCTTCTCTTCAGAACAGTACCTTTTGACCCTTAAATACGGGCCATATGGGATACTCCATTTTAGAGCCGTCAGGTGTGCATTATTGGCAAAAATGAGATTGTTTCCACTTGTAGGCTTTCTAAAGAGTTTAGTACAAATCCTTCTTGGGTAATGTATAGTTGGATGTCTAAAAAGGTCAGTTCAATCTTGCTTGTTGTATATATGAACCTAAAATCCTGAGGATTATAGTTCAAGGATTCCAAGAAACTTTCTAATTCCAGTTGTTCACCCTCCCAAATTAAAAAAAGATCGTCAATGAATCGTAGCCATAGGACCACTTTCTTTAAACTTTTCAGGGATTTTCTCAATCCAGAAGCCCATGGCTAGGTTTGCATATTATTTTTTTGGTGGAGTTTTATATAGTGCTAATTAGACCCAAAGGTATCAGAGCGCTAGTTACGTTACAGAAGGACACATTCATTTTTGTTAGGCAAGGGGAAATTAAGTGATTTGCATGAAATCACAGAATGCTGAGCATCCCTGCTGGAACTCGATCCCAGTTCCCCAGCTCAGAGGTCAACCACCCTAGCCGTTAGGCCACTTTCCCATGGCTGTTCCTTGTTTTTGTATGTAGAACTTCCCACCAAAGATAACAATATTGTTACAGAGGCAACATTCCATTGTGTCAAGTAGGATTTCTGTGTGTTCCATTAGGCTTAGTGGTCTAGATCTTAAATAGTGCCTGCTTGCTGCCAGACTTCTTCTTGTTTTATGGAGGTATAAAGAGAGAGAACATTCACTGTTGCCATTATATTATTTTGTTTAGAGGGGATGTCTCTATTCATCATTGAGTCTCTAATATAAGATGGAAAGCTAGATATGTATGGGAACAAAGGCATTCTCCTATAGTGAATCACAAGACTGACAATGGGTCGTCCTGGTGGATTATCTACATCCTTATGGATCTCTGGTAGAAAGTAGATCATTGGTAATGTTGGATTTCGTTTTTTTAGATAAAGATATTCATTGTCATCTAGGAGTTCTTGATGACTCAGTATGAAAAGCCTTCATCACTTCTTTTGTTGGGTCTTTAGGTAGCCTATTTTAGTGGTCACAGTTGTTTTATTGTCTTCTCGCTTCCAAGATGCATTTTTTCTGTCAATGATAAGGAGATTCCCTCCTTTGTCTGAGGGTTTTATTATTATATTTCTATTCTCTTGTAATATACCTAAATACAAACATAGACACTTTACGTTGCTTTTATCTTGTTTTGTTTATTAAATGAAGCTCTATTTTTCTAAACAAGTGTGGTATCTTTTGTGTGCTGTTCCCACTGTTTGAAGTGTTGCACAAATATTTTACACATGCCCTCTTAAGTTAAGCCAGCCTGCACTGTGCCAAGCAACTGGAGGGTGAGCACAGGTTAATTTGTGGTGTGCATCTGACTTACCCTGACTAGGATTGTAGTTACTGCTTGGACAGGGTGCATACCAGAAACCCATTTTCTAACACACACACACACACACACAGTGCTGTTGTCAATGATATTTCAGATGTCGAATTTAAGTTATCAATATTATGATAAAAATTTAATGGGTGATGTAATATGCGAGGTCATAAGCAGGACATGGCAAGGGATCAAGTTATAATTTCTTGAACTAACTGGTGAATTTCAGTGTATTTTTTAGTTTAAAATGTTACTTTTAAACTGACTCACATTAACCATTGGTTTCTTAGGGAATTTAAAATGTTTTTTTACCGTAAAGTAATATTTTATCACTATACAAAATGATGCCAACCTCATGGCATGGGGTTGGCCGCAGGACCCGGACTGTGGCCAGGCCTTGCGCCCAGCCTTCTCATGGTCGGCCACCTCCCAGCGTGCATGCCCTTCTGCTGTGTGTAGCGGGGGTTAGCCATAGGGCCAACCAAGCAACCCAACACAGACTTGCCCCCCACCCCCTGTTTTCTTTTATGGTTGCCACGATCCTGCAGGACTCTCCAGGGACTACGGTGATGTAATTGGCTCCTGCAGGATCGTTACAACCCCAATTCTTTTTTTGTTTAATTTCATTAGGCCCCATGGCGCCACTTTGGGACTCCTCCACCCCATCCTCCACAAGGTTCAGGGGGTCAGCGTATCCCTAACCTGGCTTTTATACCTTATTTGTTTTTAATTTTCAGGACGCAGGTGCCTGAGAGCATTTCTATCGCTACCTCTACCATGAGAGCATTCTAAGTAACCAAACAAAGGCCCAATGGCAGAGAGGGGTTTTGAGCTGCCCAATTTACAAAACCTGCACACCAATTTCTCCTCCTCCAGCGCACAATTCTGAAAAATTTATGGTCAGTGTTCATCTTTAGTATTTCCTACTTAATTCAAATGGTCCTTGGTAACCATTTCACAATTCGTTTTCCAATCCTAATGGTGCTTTCCTTGCTTGCGCACTGGGTCCTCTCTAATCTTAAAATTGTAAATGACCTTTCATGTGAAGCTCTTTAAGTTAGTCTTTGATAGAACAACAAAAGAAACTTCATCTTTGTAATGGCATACATTCTCTACATTGGCGCAGAAAGTACTTGCCTTTTTGATGAATCATTTTTATCATGTACAATGCTCTGGAAGTCATACATACTTTTATTCTGGAATATAATTGGAAATTGAATGGTATGTAGTTAAATATTAGCATTTTTCAAATGGAAACTCAGTTATTTGCCTTTACCATCTCAATAATGGATCCCATGAGGCACTTTCAATTGCTCCATGTGGCAAACAGCTATCAGTCAGCAAATGAAATTACATCTGTGCACCGGGTTCAACCAGTTAGGAAGCATTACTGTGTAAGAGCTCTAGTAAACACAACAATGCAGGAACTTGAAACATACCAATGAACCATGCGCCGGTGTTTCTTCAATGTACTTACATAGTACACAGCACCAGAAAGTGCACTACATTTTTAGGTCGAGCTTAGTGGCAGCGCGCATGCGCTGCACACTCTGCAAGGCATGCTGTAGTAGGGTATGCTGTAGAAGCCTCGTCCACTCTCCACCCATATTTGTCATTGGCTTTGTGTTAGTGTCCTTCTTAAATGCTGGCTTCTGATTAGTAAATAGGCTTTTTAGTCCCTCCTTGGTACTGCCTTGTCTCCATTTGTTACTGCCCATAATGACTGGACCTTTTACTGGTCATGCTACACGGTCTGCTTTATCATGGCTAACAGCACTGTTTTTTCTTTTTTTTTTTTTGCAGGGCGGTCCGCTTTCACTTTAACGGCCGCTCTTGTTTATTTAGTTAATTTGCAGCGCGGGCCGAATTCACTTTTGCAGCTGCGCTTGTTTATTTAATTAATTTACAGCGCGGTCCGCTCACTTTAGCGTCCGCGCTTAGTTATTTAATTAATTTTCTGTTTTCTTCTGCTTGAGGGGTACAGGCGGGGCTAGAGCCAGGCACGTCATGCTAGGCTTTGTTCTGATTTGGTGAAAGGCAGGCACTTTTACCTAAACAAGCATTTGCCATGCAATAGGTCTCGCAGTTAAGCGAGTTTGAGTTACTGACAATAAAACATCAATAAAAGGCCTTGTTATTTACCATACCAATAGCTTAAACTTGCGTCAATGCGAGACCTTTGCATTGCAAATGCTTGTCTCACTTATTCCCAGGCACTGAATGAAGTCTGCATTTATCAGTGCAGAGGTAGACTGCTTCCTTTGCTGATACACGCAGGTCCTTGTGGAGAAGTGTGGCTCACTGGTTAGAGGAGGCAGACCTGGAAGCAGAGGTCAGCCCGGGACCAGGCTTCAATTCCCGGCTCGGCGGGGTCTTGAGTCCTAAAATGTCCATGGACTCGACAATTCTCGCTCCGGTGCCTACTCGATTCACGGGTTCACACTCTGCGACTCTGGGCAATAGCTTGCTTAATCTCCACAACGGCCCCTCGCAGCGGGATGCCTGGCTTTCACCTTGCGGATACCCTGCCGGGGTTATCTCACAGGGGAATACCAGGACGGGTTCCCTAAGCAAGCGCTTAGAAACCGCTTGGTGATTTGCGCTATATAAATTCCTGTACATTTACATATGACAGAAGGAGATCCTTCATGAATCAATTAGCATTGTGGAGACCAGCTTATTACTATTAGTCGTCCGCAAAATGAACTTTAACCTTAAATCAGGTTTTTTGTATTGTGACAGAGGTGGATATCCAGGCATTCACAAGAGAACACAATGGACTACTGAGGATGTAAGTATTATATTGAACACAGGTTTCTGTTTTTCGCAATCAGGTTTTGAATGACTTATTTGCAAGAGCAAGACAGGAGAGTGACATACTAGCTGTTTGAAGAGGTGGGACTCAGTATACAGAAAATATAAAATACTGTTTTATATAATGTTTTTGCAAAGTAGACAAAGAAAAAAAGTGAGCAATTTAAATAAGGTAACTAAAATAATGGATTAAAGTACCAAAACAGTTGCACTTTAAATGAAGTTAAAAATACTGAGAGTGGATTTAGCTCATACTTGTCTTGATATGATTTGGATATGGTTCAGCCATAAACCATAAGGGCTAAGAAAATATGCATTTCCTCAGATGCAGGAATCATGGCATTGTCAAACCTCCTAAATCTTTAAGTAGCTTACAAACAAATATCTGCCCAGCTATAAGCAACAGCAGCAGGAATGTTTCGGATTATTGATTACTTACATTTTCATTTGATATTCATGATTTAATTTTTGAAAGCACGTTTAATGTGATTCATACTATCTGAATGAAGATTTCCTTTTTACTTTTATGTAGATGTGAATAGGATCCATTTTCCTGAGAATTAATTTCCATGCGATAAGCATTTTGTTTTCTAATGCTGTGTTTCTTAAAGTAATTCTTCAATATTCCACAGGTTACTCATCATCATCTCTATTTTGGAAATACATGTTTTCCATAAAACAAGAATATATTTAAAAAAAACACATATACCACAGGGTTACTCACTTATTCTCAGTGATGAACAAGCTAGTTTATCTGTGTTGTGTCATGAGGAATAATGTGGGGCTCACTGTACAGTTTTACGCTTGTATTGCAAGAACAAATGTACACAGCTCTTCCCTCTTGAAGACTCCAGCATAATCTCCAACTGCCTAACACCAACCAATGACATCACCGAAAACATAGGTCATCACTGCAACACACATATATTGTATTCACCCACTACACTAATGCAGATAACATTTCATGTTCGTGTTTAAAATATATTCAATACTACACTTACTGCCAACCATCAGGTGAGTGGATGAGTTACTCTGACCTACTTAATTCTTGGTGTGTATTCAAATTCCAACAATCTTCATGCAGATGCTATGACCCATATAACTTGATTTAATCCCCCTTCTTCACAACAACTTCACAAACTCATTTCCCAACACCAAAACCTTCCTCTATTCTGATACGCCTTCTGATCCCTCTCTTGAACAAACCATGCTCGTACATGTCTACTGTTCCTCTTTCTCTGTTTCAATTTGCTTCTTTCAATTCCAACTTTCATCACTTCAAGTACAGTAGGTGAAGTGACAATATCATTGGAAGTTCTGGATGCCCAAAACATCTCAGTTATCACACATTCCCATCCCAACCAGCCTTCTAACGCCACTTGAATGCTTTTCTTCTCTATTCTATCTGTATGTTTCACTAGCTCATTGATTCTGGATTTCCTGGAGGAGTATCTTGTTGAGCATGATCAGAATGACCTGCTAGCTCCATGAAACAATCAGGACACAACACTGCAAGGCACAATTATGTACTGTTATGATTAGATATGCTATCTCCATAAAACAACTTTTCCAACATCCTCACCACGATGTTAGTGTTAACACTTGGAACAAACGCCACCTATAGCTACCCGCAATGAACAATTAAGGACCATGACTTGTGCAAAATCATAATTTACACATAAACGGCCATTTATGTCCAACAACAGCTTTTACTGTCTCCCCCTCTTCCAGCTACGAAATTGGAATCCACCTAATTGGTTTAGTCGCTGTAGGCACACCAATGCCTACCAAATCCATCCAATCTCCTGTCAATGTCAATTATAAGTACTGGTATTTCACCTACCTTTTTGTCAAACCATGGCACAAACGATTGTCATGCCCCAACTCATTCATCTTCCACCTCATCCCTTGTGGGTACATCAAGATGATACCTATTACTAGACACCTAGGAACTTACCTGTTACTTTTACTGTTTTCAACTACCGAGCTACATCAAAAAATCACCTCTTTGAACTCCAAATCTTTATCCAAAGCTGCAAGTCACTCCTCTTTTCCCTCTTCAACACTTTTTGCGGATCTCCCTCTTCTTTTTGAAACCCCAGTTTCTTTAAGTCATTTACTTTCCCTTCCCTATACTCAATTACATATGTTGACATATATGAATACATTCCTCTTTAGATTTCCAAATTATAGCCTTATCTCCTGCACCTTCCTTCTTCCACCTTCTTTTTATGGGATCTACAGTCACTGACATTCTGACTCACATCGCTTTCATTTTATCTCTCCTTTTCTCTTTTTATTTTCTTTCCTATTTTCATCTTGAGTCTTTTTAATCTTTCATCTCATCCACTATCTTGACCACTATTGTCTCTTAACCCACTTCAGTCCTCTTTGTAAATCCCCCTCCCCAAAGACTAGTTCACTCTCTTCTTTCTTTTATTCAGAATATTTCTGTGATGTCACCATTCTCGATATTCCTAAAAAATCTTTTCCCCGTCCTCTCATCCTCTTCAAATGTTAGTTGTTTTCAGAATTCCTGTTCTTAAGCATGTTGCCCATAAACAGCTGGTATTTTTATATTGATGCATATTCTATTCTGTTCTAGTGTCAATTAAGGTATGAGCACACTGATATCACAGGAACTGGTCTCTGGGTAGTAAATTATATAACCTTGGCTCACAAACCTAGGCAAGCCTCCTTTTATAAACCCATATGTATTTCTACCACTTTTGACATAATTTCATCTAGCAGGTTAATACAGGAGTCCCAGGTTCTTGCTGCTTTCTCTTCCACCAATCCTACGTCAAACAATGACATTTTTTCTGAATTGTTCTCTTCAGTTAAGGAAGGACTGGATGCCATTTTATTTTATTTCTTAATCTAACTGAAACAGGAATCCCATTCTTTTCGAACTATTCACCCATTTTTATGATATTCTGTATATGAGATCGCTTTTATGAATTTTTGAAATTCGAATAAAGATTTTTTAATTGAATTGAATTGAACTATTCACCCATTATTTTTACTTCCATGTCTCGAATTTCCTCGGTAGTCAGCCCATGTTAGTCTATGGACTGCGGGCCACTTCCACATAATGCACTCTACCTCCTGGGCTTGGAAGGACAACCTTAAGAGTGACTTACTCCCATTGAGGCAGTGGTAAATTTGGAAACTTACTCAAAAGTAATCGTACACAGGTAGCAATAGTTGTACTAAATGAAAGGCAGAACTGAAGTCAGAATGAAGAGGAATGAAGGCCGTCCATTCGGCAACAGCCTTCATTCCTTTGTGCCTGCACCCTCCCCTTTATATTTTAGTTTCAGCTTTGGGGGTTGGGGTTCCCGGAGCATTTTGAGGGTCAGAGAGGGCGCTGTGTGCCTTCCCCTTGGATAAAAACTGTGGGCCCTGGTGTATGGGGTCCCTGGGGTAGAATTCGGCTCAGGATGAAGGAGGGGGCTCCACACAGACACCCTTCTCCAAATAATTCAATGTTGACCCCCGGCCCAACCTGGGGATGATTAAAAAATTTAAATGGTGGCTGACATTTAGTTTTTTCTATTGTGATCCCACAGGAGTACGATGGGATTGCGAACCCGTAGGAAAAAAACTATAAAATATTCATGCTCATTCCTTTTATTTTTGCAGTGCAGACTGAATCCCTCTATCCCAAAGATACATTCTAAATATATTACTATAAAAACAATTTCAAATAATCCCACCCCAAACCTGTAATTCTGGTGTGTCTGAGCACAGAGAAAGGCCGCAACACTACTCACCAATGAATAGGAACAGGTAGGGACAGTGCCAGGAGGCATTGCTTAAGGCAGTGAGTCATACCCTTTGACTTCTGTGGACCCTCACTTAGTCATTACTGGAACATGGGGACCCCTACTGAATCATTATTGGAATCAGAAGACCCCTCCTGTGAGTAATTATTGGAAATCGAGGACCCCGGGCTAAGAAATTTTGATGATTTGAACCGCAAAACAATATAAAAAAAAATACAGAAAGTTATATTGCAATGCCTTCTTGAAGAGGTATTTTTGTTAAGTCCCCGGTTAGTGAAATTGCGATTTTAAACAGATGAAGCAATTGTTTGTTTAAACACTAAACATTGATTTTATATAGGTTTTCATCAACATTTTAAATACTTCAGTACCCTTTCCTAGTCTAGTCTTCCATTTCAGCAAGGTAGTGTGTTTGTCCTCTAAAAATAGGCGGTTGTCTTCAAAAGGTAGATTTATCATTAAATCCTCGGCAGACAATTGAGAGGAGATCATATGGAAGATACACCTTTTATATATTGGGCTGTAATTATAAATTGGGGAAAAGTATGTATTGCTGCTGTATGCAATAAAGGCACAAATATCTTCTATAACATGTTATACACAGAAACAGGACATTGGGAGCTTACTAAAAAGTAACCGTACAGAGGTAGCAATAGTTGTACTAAGTGAAAGGCAGAACTGAAGTCGGAGTTGTGTGTGTCAAGAAGTGGTAAAGTACATGCTTTTTTACGTGTTTTTTGCTGCCACCACAAGGTGACGATGCCATTAATGACTATAACATCGCATGCACATTTGTCTAAACATTCTGAAATAGAGAGACAATTTGAAGAGGTCATCAAGGACAAGATTTAGGGTTGGGTAGTAAGAGGCTGTAACTTCTGCTAGCCAAACCTCTGCTGCTTCCTCTGCCCATGCACTTTTGAGGCTAGAGATGGCAAAGACGCCAAGGCGGTTGTGTAATTTTCCCCAGAGACCACTCTTCAACTATTTATTATTTCTTTTAAGAAGCTTCATTCCGCTGGGATAGGGACAATGGTGCCAATCGCTCCTTGGGCATGGCTGTTCTAGGTATTTCCTCTCTCCATGTGTCATCTTCAAATATGGGCATGAGAGTATTTTTGACACTACTGCCAGATCTAGTACATGTTCATATTAGGGGTTCATTAAATCCCCAGATGTCCTCTTTAATGGGAATTGTAAGTATGGGGACAGCACTCAATGAGGTTTATAATCTCTTGGATTATGTCCGTTCCCAGTGATTGATATGATTTCCATTTTTACCCCTTTACTGCTGGAAGCACATGAATAATGTGTGGTCAAACTGAGGCTTGTCCAACCCATTTGTGGATGAAACTTCAAGTTCTCCAAGCACTCCAAGGCTGCCTGGCGGACCGGCCGTTAGCACTGCAGCTGCTCCAATGTGAGCCAGTTTAGTGCCCCACCATGGTCCAGGCGCCTGGAGAAAAAGGATGACCTGTTGCCAATGGGAGTTATGAGAACAAAACTTGGGTAGAAATGGTTTCTCCAGCCAAGTATACGTAGTAGCCTGTGATGATAAAGCATTGCATGAAATAAGATACTACAGTGGTGCAGACAAAGCTTTAACAGCGTTCAAATGAGCACCCTTATGCATTTTACTGATAACTTTCAAAAGTAAAATATGGCCTGCAAGGGCTCCTCTAGACCCGTGTTGCATTAAGTAAATTCAACCGCAGAAATAAAACTTAAAGCAGATGCTCCCCACACTCACCCAGTCACTGCCGCCTATAATACCTTGAAATGCTTTGAGTGACCTCCTTTCTAAAGCTTGTACGATTCATAAAGAATGCAATAAGAATGAAATGCTATTAAGGAAATCAAATTTAAAGACAAGGAACCAATTACCCAAGTGTCTATCTTTAAATCAAAGTCAAAGTCACAGAACCATCAGCATAAATTTGACAGCAACTATACATCACCCATGCAAATGCAATATAATACGATTTCTAAAATGTCTTTTTATCCACTGAATTATGTACAAGAGAGCTTTCTACATTATTTTTCACCCATGCGGTAATATTTATTGCCTTGCCCAAAACATTTCTGAAATGTGTCAGTCCGAAACTTTCCTAACTAAATTTGCCTGCACAACAGCACCAGCTCCATGTGTTGAAATCAATACAGGTGAGCAAAATATAAATATTGTATTTTATCCTGCAGAAAACTATTTATAGAACAGTTCAGTGACTCATGCACCAAAGCAATATCTTTCAGCTGTACGGTGCACGGTATAATAATCCCAATAATTTCATTAGAACTAGATGAATCCTTTCATATTGCAAACAATTGGATTATGGCTAAATAAGCATCGATTTTAGTCCATATTTTATGACATAAAATAAAACCCATTGCTCCGAGACTGCTCTTGTGCCTTGGGTGCCGCATTTCTACGTGACCTGTCCTGTATCAATGTGAAAAGAAACAGATTTTGGTCCCATCTTCGAATTCATTGTGTGCTGAATAAGGCTTACGCAGCATCTGCAGTGTGATGTATCTTTTTTAGCAAGCACACAGTTCTTTCAGTATTGTGGTTAAACACCACGTTTGCTCTCATTGCATTCAGTGCACCAGGTAACCTTCCTCTAATCTACACCTGGTAACTTTTATTTTACTCTTAACTTCGGGAAGCTGTGCATCCCTACCTTTATCAAGCCCACTGGCTCTTCTGCTGGCAACACGTCTCTGAACTGGTGCTTGGTGCCCGTCTTCTGTTTGTGCCCCACATCTCTTTTTTTCTCTGGCACATCTGATCTTTGGGGCGCAGTCTGCTCCTCTCCTTCTCAGCCTTTATGCGGATCCCACTCCTCTGAAGTACAAAGAGCTTGGCAGTTCGTAGCCTGTGCCCGTTGCACACTTTTCAGCACACAACACCAAGCACATGCTGCTACAACTGTGATTGTGATCTGGCAGACTAATGCCCTGGCATGCTACTGTCATGTCCTAGATGCAGAGATGGCATAATTCACAGCCATCCTCCTCCTTGTCCTATCACATCCTCCTCCTTGTCCTATATTTTAATTCAGACTTTGTGGCCCACAGGAGCCAGGATTGTCATGGCTACCTAGGTGTGTGAGAGTTGTAACTATCGTGCTATATTACAACAAACAAGAACGTTTGAAGCATGGCGCAGCCACGTGCTTACTGTAGTTGATAAAGACATTGACTACACTAAAAGGGAGGTCATTGTGGATCGTTGGCACGTCTGTGACTGCAGCTCCACCGGATACTACGTCATATGTGCATCATTATGACAGCTCTGCTGTGGATCCTTCCATCGTACACACCTTTATTAATGTGAAATTTTCACATGCGAGTCACCCGAAAACTTGTAGTAATCAATATGCACAGTAATATACGAAGTAAATGATGTTTAACCCGAATGTTTTATGTTTGTTTTAAGTTTATGTAGATTATGCAGGTTCATTTATTGCAATATGACACAGGCACAGTAGCATTCTGTTGGCCAAGTACATCTGGAAGATGCATTTTAGTGGGTTCCCAGTTTAACTGTTTGTTGCAGGACTAATTGTACCAAAATGTAATCCGGCTATTTAGGATTAATATCGAGTTACTGCCACAGGAGCAATTGATACATTAACTTCAAATGGATGTAAACTTTCAACAAATGCTACTATGTGGCATGTGTGAGTGAACTTTCGCCTCAGTCTCAACGGCTCAAAGGCCTGTCTTGGCAATATTGTATCCTGTCTCATTTATCAAGCAGGAATTTGCACATACCAGCTGGCTCGATAATTTCCATCTTGGCACTCTACGCCAACTTCGTCCTCCTCTGGCCTTTCACCATTTGATGTGTCTAGTGGCCTTGTACCATTAATGAGAGAGTGAAGCCAGTGTCAGAGGGGCGCGGAACACAAGCCCCAGTTTGCTGAGCAGCAGGAAGCTGCCTACGCAGCAGTCAGCACGCGGAGGGGCTTATTTCTTCCCGTGGGGTTCTGTCTGCGGCCGGACAAGGCTGGGCTGGGCCATCACTCTTGACTCAGGAAGCCGAAGATCTTTACTGGGAACTGGCGGCCACAGAGAAGTTAAGAGTCTTATGAACATTCATTATGGAAAAAGGCAGGAATGAAGGAAGCAACACCATTTTACGCCCCACTGTTTCTATTGATACAATGCTAGAAAGAGTTGTTGGGATTGTCTCTAATGAGACAGACTTAGTAGAATGCAAACTATCACTGGGTCTTGGGAGGTCACCAATACCCCCGGTAGATGGAGTAGATTGTCAGAGTAAATCTAAGACCAAGGAAATGGTATCCCTGCAACCTTACACATTAAGCTTAAATATACGTGCAGCCTTAGATAATAACCTAGATCCACCCCAACCCTAGATAACATCAGAGGATCCACGCCCTCCCACGGCCACAGCAGCAAAGCGGAAAAGAGCTATTGGATATGCAGGCACTCGCTAAAAGGAAACAACTGAGTCAAGCCGAAAGCAGTAACAATCGCCTCCTCACATGATTTCAGCCAGTATAGTCCACACCTGTCCCCCAACCACAGCCCCAGCTCCAATTTCCTTCCCAAGTTGAAACTTTGGGCAGTGAGAATAATGTCGGTGAACACGTGGATCCCCCACCCCTCTTCTTGAGAATTGTTTTTCTCTAGACTCAGTATCATTCTAGACAATAGACTTAGGCCATTGGTGGAGCGTTTGGCCAGCTTAGAGAAGAGTGTGGAAGCAGTTTATAATCACCCAACATTGATGACTGGAGATGGGGGCAATTTAACTCATGATCCTCTCCCATCATCTGCATCCACACCTCAGACCCCCAACTTAAATCTTAACATGGGATCAACTGATGTAGCCTTGCCAGTGCATCGCAGACCTGCTCAGCCTGTTAAGCACAATTCTGCAGGGAATATCTCAACAGCAGTCACCATGACCATTGCAGAAAAGGAACCACCTTCTGAAAATTACAGAGGGGAAAGACCTGAAACCTTTTTGCCCACAATCACACACACTGGCCTATGGACATAACAAAGTGTTCATCCAATAAGGATTTACTACATTTACCTCCTGCAACATGTTCATATCTATTAGTTCTAGCAGGCTTACTCCTGCTGAGGAACTCCCAAAGTGCAACTTGGGGAGGGCTGCGGAACAAATGTATTGACTGGCTCTTCAAACATAAACATTTGAATCCCTCAAGGTGTAACGAAATACTGATGGTGTGGAGGGTTGGGTGAGTAGGTCGTAGGAACAAAGACATTGAGGGAGATTGTATTGTCATCAATCTTAAAAGGCCATCAAGTGTTTGGTGACCTCAACTCCAAACTTTGTTGCCTCCCGCTTGGCTACTTTTATAGAGCCACAGCTTTAGAAATTCTTTCTCCACCACAATTGTCCATTCACCACAATAGTTTCTCCACTTTAGAGGGCCCGACGGCTTAGACTGACTGAGGTCCGATCCATAAGACAGGGCCAGGCTTTTATGTAACACCACTACTTCTAAACCTCCTTGGAAAGCCCCCCTCACTCAGAGTTTAAACCAAGGCAATGATGATCATTTACTAAAAATTGTGAGCTGGAAAATTGCAGGGTTACAATCTAAATTACTTGGTCCTGACCGACTTGCCTATGTTAGCCAGTTCGATATCCTAATGTTTCAGGAAACCTGGACGACCCAAGAAATATTTGTTGATGGTTTCACCTGCTACTATAATTTAGCAACCCATTCTAGATCAGGCCGTGCAACAGGTGGGTTAGCTACTTGGGTGAAGATTAAAGCAGGAGGTTGTGTGAAGGCATTATTGACGATTGGCAGTAATATTCAGGCAGTGAGGTACCAAAGAGGTCTAACCATCTTTTTAATAAATTTTTGATAATAATGACTTCACTAACATGCCCAATACCAAATTCCCAATTCTGTTTGAATACATTTAACCTCTACAGCTAGCTGTAGGAGTTAGCAGCCAACTAGCTGGTTTTTGTCTTGGCGGCAATCTTAATGCTATTTTAAACCCAGCAAGCATTTTTTAAATCCTTTCAACAACACCCTGTGCACTGACACTGCCTCTTATACACTGAGCAGATCGGATGTCAGAGGATTTGGGCTGGCATTGCTTCTGGCGACTTGCAAACTAGATAATGTTATGGATCTAGGAGGTAACCACACAGAGGCACTACCTACCTTTAGGGGAGGAGGGCATATGTCTAGAATTGACTTCTTTGTTATATCTCCTAATCTAGAAGGACTGTTGCTATCAGCAAAAGTTACTTCTTCTGGTCTGGTTATAGTGACCATAGCCCAATAGAGGTAGTCCTTTGCTTAGTCCCTATACCCTACTATAGGAAGAAGGAAATTGGATCCCGTAGCATAGAACTCTCATCAGCTGGTGTTAGATTAACATGGAGAACAGTTGCACCTGCATGCTTATTTCAGAAAGTGATCAGTGAGACTATCCATGTGGTTATGGCATGCCTTACTGTTTACCCAGCAGCTGTGGCTTTTGTCCAGCTCTGTTCTCTCATTATAAGACCCATAAAACCTCACAATAGTAAATCAGAATGGTTTAGTCATGGGTGCTCCATCGCTAATCGCCAACTGCGACAGTCACTTAAGGCCTCCATGAGGAACCCGTAAGTAGTGATGGCTCTACGCCAGTCATATAAGCAAGCAATCACAGCTACAAAAAGGAAGTAATAGATCAGCATTGGGACTCCCTTGTTTTATCGGCCAACTCCAAGATCAGGAAACTCTTTTGGTTAGCAGTGAAAGAGATGAAACAGCTCAGTCAAGTAGAGTCAAAGATTAGCTGTAATATCTCAAGTGACACATGGGAACTGCATTTTTCTAGCATTTATGCATTAGTCTCCACTGATACGGATCAAATCCCGTACCCAAATTTTGCATTCATGCAGCTAACCCAGGGGGAAGTTGAGGATGCAATAAATCAGAGTATTGGGGGCAAGGCCCGCTGCCTTGACGGGATACTGATTGACCTCTTTAAATAAAACCCAGGATTTTATCATGATGTTACTGAACGTGTTTAATAAGTTAGGACATTTCCCTTTACTAAGTATATGTTCAACATCAACAATAGCTCCCATTTTTAAAAAGCAAGACCGTTCGCAGCCCAGATGTTATAGGCCCATTTCCCTAATCGATAAGACCCAAAAAATTTGGGGCGAGTCTTATACAATCAGATCAAAGAATGGGAAAGCAAGAAGTGAATTTTTTATCCTTGCCAATATCGTTTTAAACCTAAGATTGGCATAGTAGAGCAATCTTAACTTACTGATAGGAAAATATACTATAGCACAAAACTCCTCAATAGATCTGGCATTTATTGACTTGACCACAGCGTTCAATAGTATAAATTATTCAAAGCTGTGGTCCATCCTTTTAACTTGTGGTATGGATGAAGCACTGGTGCACTTTATAGCATATTTGCAAAGGGACATGAAGATCAGAAAAAGAATAAATAATCAGGGGGAGGTGTATCAGGCCATCGGAATTGCTAGGGGGGGTGACACAAGAATGTGTTTTCGCTCCAGTCTTATTTATTTTATATATAAACGATCTTCATCCTTTCTTATCATCCATTACCCCCGATGTCCCTAAAGTTAAAGGATCATTTTTACCATCATTGTTTTATGCAAATAATGTCATGCTAATGGCCCCCACCCTGAGTGCTCTGTGACTGTTAGTGCACTGTTTTGTAAATGTTATGGCATCACTGGATTTGCACACTCATTTTAATAAATCTTATATAATGGCATGCGGCCTGAAGAAACATAATTTGACTTCACTTAAAGTGGGTGAGTCTATTTTATAAATGCACTCGCATCGCACTTTTTCGTACTTGGGATTAATCTTCACTGATAATGGCGACTTCAAAGGCAAGTGTGGTGACTTACATGAATATTGGAATTATTAACTTGATCGCAGGGTATTGAACAAAGCCGATGGGGTACTGGGAGTGAAGTTTACTGATTTGTTTCAGGGCAGGTCCCGTTAAATATTTGTTATGTTTCCCCTTAGGATTTCAGGCAAACCTGGATGGATATTTACCCCTGCCCTTGTGGTGGAAGTTCAGGCCATTCTCTGTTACTTTTCCTATTCTTCTGTGACTTGCACTAAGAGCTTTTTACTTCCCCCAATTAAAATATTTGCCGTCAAAGATTTTAGAGTAGCATATAGTAAGTTGCTCCAACTCACTGATGATGAGAGTGTTTTCTATGTGGGTACATTTTGTAAAATCGCTTTCCGGGCACTAATGACAATGGACACTTATTAGAATTGATTTATAGTAATACCATAGTCTAACGACAAAACTTTTCTTAATTTTATTGTGATATTTATGAAATGTCAGTTTTAATACCTGCTGTCATTTTAAAATGTACTTTATGGATACTTTTGATTCCGAATAAAGACATAATTGATTGATTGATTTGACATCCTACAACAGCGCCTGTCAGGTACCAGGTCCGAAGTCTTAGCTGCAGGAGAGGCAAGATGATTTTGCGGATATCTTCTCGTCCATGGAGTAGGTCAGTGCTTCTTGATGTGGATGTCGGCAGCACTGGGATAAGTTTCTGTGTTTTAATCTCTCGTGGGCCACAGTGCCAGTGGAAAAGACACAGTCTCCACCATATCTGCATCAATTGAGCATGTGAACAAGAATAGTGCTGCAGTCTGACACAGAGGCTCTGTCACGTCCTCTAGTTCGGCATCTGCTGCAGAAGGAAGCTGTCAGTCCTTCACTTTGCTTCACAATTTCTATCCACCATTCAGAAGCTCCAGTAGAATTCTTGCTATTTTTCTTGCATCTAGTTTTTAACTATCTAGTCCCTGCAGCAGATATCCCTTCCTCAGTGAACCTTTTCTTTCCTGTTTGTAGCTTATTACATGATCCTTGTCTTGTTGACCTTTCCACTTTTTCTTCAGTCTCCACCAGCTTCCTGTTTTAGGTTGGCACACTCCTGACAAGTTCCCTTTTAGTTGTATATTAATCTTCTGATGAACTTAGCTAGAGTACTCCACCTGCCTCTTCTCGCCTTTTCAAAGGCAGCCCCAGAACCTTCTTGCTTTAGTCTCTTCTGCCGGATTTCCAATTACTTCGGTGGAGCTTACCCGGATACTCTTCAGTGCCTGTGTACATCATCTCATTGGGTGAAGAGACTATCAGGGTCCGGGATACTAGTCTCATCTGTCAGTCCAACATGACAGTGCCAGCCTCTTAACTCACCCTTTCTGCACAGCTATTCGTTATGTAAATTACTTCTCTGTGGTCGTCATTGTGTTGTACAATCACCATCTCAAGTGGCTTGTTCAGCTTTTGATACCACCAAACACGTCTTGACGTACAGCAGTGAGACGATGGCGATGACTGTAATGTCCTGCAGATTGATGGGGTATTACAGCTGTGACAGCAGGGGATGGAGGGCATCTGATTGGCTTATTTTATGAAAAGTCACTGTGACCTGTGGAGTGGGCTCTTATGCTTCGCATCTGCTCACCCTTCTCAACCTATTGCATGTGGGGGAATACTATGGAGGAGACACTTTCATTGATGAGATGGACCTTTTAGCTTTGCCAGTGCTTGTTACAAAAGGTTCTGGGATACTACAACTGTATACAGGAGCTGCATCTCTAAAGAAGTGGGAATGAACAATGTTGTACATATAAAAAATAAGACCTAGTTTGCATGAAAATCGCTTGAGTTGCCTTTGTAATCCACTATATGTATGTTTTTCTTTTATCAGCAGCAGGCACCAAATCCCCACATTATTTACAACATACTGTCCACTGCCATAGCCATTAATTTCCTTACAGTGCTATGCATTGTACATGTTTTATTCACAGCCCTCTGCAGGAACAGAATACAGGTTATCAGCTTCCTGCATGCCTATCAGCCAGGGCGATCTGATCATATCTGAGGCGCACAGTAACCCATTATCTAGGCAGACTATTCATTTCCCATTCACCTTCTTGTCATGGCGGTGCAGAGGTCATCTAAAGAGGGGACCTAATTGATCAAGCTGTCAAAGGCAATGAGAAGGAGCATGTTAATGGGACTTTCATTTCACCCAGGAATGCAGGGGTTTGACAGGAACCAGGATATATGCTCCTCGTGTTGCTGTTTATTAGCAGTGGCGATAGACTGGCGGGAGCGAGTCAGGCAGCCGGAGTATGATGAAGTGCGAGGTTTTGAGGAAACCGCAGAAAGCGGCCAGTCTCGAGGCGAGAGGGTCGGCGTCATTGTGTGGAGAGTTGATAAGTAGAAAGGCCTATTAAACACAGATGCACTGAGAGCAAGGGCGAGTGAAAAGTGTAGCAAACAGCTATAAAAAGGACTTCTGCCAAAAACCACGAGGCACGGCATGTACGATAGGAATGTTTTTCACAAATAATTTTTAGAGTCCAGTATGGATGCAGTTGTTGGTGGGCACCGCGCACGCCATCCTGGCCTGGCGAACAAGTGACGCTTGTGGCTGGGCGTGTTAACATCTGAAATGAATGTGTCCTTAGGTGGCAAGCTGACAATAATAGCAACAATGGGAAATATTCAATTCTCAATGTGTAAGGCTTTCCTAAATATACACCTGGCCTAGGCTGCTGCAACCAGAGTTTCATTGGTGTTCTCAGACGCTGAGGCAGGGCCGGACTGGCCATCCTGCAACTCTGTCATTTCCACAATCGTCTGCGGGCTAAAGGGTTGCTTTCAGAGAAGGATGAGTTGTCATGACCCCAGGACCACACTGTCCCCATGGCCCCATTCTAGGCATTGACTCCTGCCGTGCGGACTGGTTTGAGCATTTTTTGCCAGTGCTGATTTTGGTTTCCAAACCGATCCCAAGTAAGTTTGCGGTGCTGGACAGAAACCTAGAGCGTCCCACAGGCCTCCTACAAATGCACAATGAGAGGAATTCTGTAGGCATTTCTATAAGTTTGGAACAATAAAATGTTAAGTCTGGGGTTTGTACCCAAACATGGTTTAGCATTGGATTACCAGGATAGAATCACAACAGCTTGGACAGAGTACACTTATTGGAAACTGTGATACTATATTATACATTTTCAGACCGGAGACAAGTGACATAATTCATATTTGACCACTAGTGAGAAAGAGGAGTTCAAGGCATGTAGAACAACTATTGAGGGCTGGGCTAGACAGTTCCACAACTCATACTGATGTATTGATAGTCATTCTTTAATCATACTTTTGCATTGTTTTGTACATTTTTATAATGCTTCACAACCCTAGACAGATCCAAAATTGCTGCCACATGGTATAAGCAACCAACCCACAATGATCATTCATGCCAAAGGTACAAGAGACTGTTGGCAAGAAATAAAGTGGTTTCAATGCTCTAGCAAGGAAACCAAGCCTTGTTTTTCAAGTATCTGAACAACGGGCCAATGAATGGTTAAGATTCCCATTTGAAACTGATGCTTTTATCACTCTTCAAGTGGTGAAGGCAGACGAGTTGTGCATCTTAGATAGTGGTCACCCTGTGGTATCCTCACCATGCGCACCAAGTCCAATAAACAAAAGTAACCTTCAAGGGCCATGATGAGCCTAACTGCGGGAATCTGTGGTGGTAATCAGTTTACATTTTATGAGGCATATTGCATTTTTTAATGCAATTTTGAGAGCAGTGTATAACTACTTTGGTTCGAGATACTATATGTGTCTTGGGGCACCTAGTAACAAGGAGTGCCTGTTGTTTGAAGCACTTGACCACCAAACTCTAAGGTGGCAGCATAACCAGGCTACCGGCATGCCTTTAAGGATGTGTTACATACATCACTTTTAAATGACACAGAGACTTTTCATACTTACTACCAAGGGCCAATTACCAAGCCAAGAATGCTATGCCGTGTTTACTATTCTCTAAAAGTTTGCAGATTTATTTTTAACATGCTTCACTTGTTTTATCCACCAGATTTTGCTTTTCCAAGCACTGGGTACAATGTCTTGAGCTGATCATTCTTCCATCATTCTCTCTAAATCCCCACTTTGTCAAAAGTGTTTCTAGTAAAACTGCAGTCACGTTCCTACGTGGCAATGCACATATGTTTGCCTTTTGATCCTGCAATGACCCACCACAAACAAAATCTCTTTGCAATGCTTATTTGATTCTTATGTTAGCATGCACAATCTTTCCTCAGATTTACTTTCAAATAATTTAGTGATAACCTTAGACAATTCTGAATAACCTGCAAATTAGATGTGGATAATTAATACATTCACACAGAGACCAGAGCAGGAACTGAACTAGGCATATGGATTGGTCTTAAGAACCAAAATGCGAATCACCACATTGAAATATTTGGTCTGTAATTCATACTTTAAGATTCACGTAAGAATTGTTTTAAAAAATGTATTTCTTGAAATCTGTGTTTACATTTGGTACATTAGATTGTTTCACTTCACTGAGTAGTTACTAAAGTAGAGAGGGAGGCAGAGGTAGAGGCTAAGTTTATCCTCCCGACAGTTATGTAGTTAGACAAAAATATCGAAGAAAACCTGTCCTTAGGGAATTAGATATGGTACAGCAAGAATTCCCTGGTCTAGAAAAATTGCTTCATCATTAGGGTTCCATAGGGTTCCTCTCAATCATCTACAGATCGAGGTGTGCTGCGACTTGCGAATTATGTAGGAGCACTTCTTACTGTATACTATGTGTAGTGCAGTGATGTGGAGTGGAAAAGGAAAGAAAATCGAAAAATATCTAACTAGTTGGCCACTCTTTAATTCCCGCCCCTAGTTGGTATGGTTAAAATCAGGGGTCATTACTGAGAAGAAACCTGACCTTAATGAGTCTGGTTGTCTCTGTAATGTGTTTTTGTCAACATGTTTCAAGCTGTTCCTCAAATAGCTCTTCATCAGGACCCAAGCTGGGCCGAGTTAACGGAACTTAAAAGAAACCAAATCAAGACCATGAGCCACCGGATCATGATGACGGAATATTTGAGAGTAAATGCAGCACCCCATGGTTTGCTCGTACTCAACAAACCTTTCATTTTCCAACAAGATAAAGCATTCGAGAAGGATTGGTCCCTAATCTCGTAGCATTGTACCAGAGATTGGTTGGTCCTCATTATTAAGACGGCAGCACAAGAAATGAAGGACGAGATTCACACTTTAGAAGTTCGCCTAAATTCGTTATAATCTGTCACAGAATTGAAAAAGAGACTTGAAGAACTGAACAAAACAATGCACGAGTTTGAGGTAGCCCTGAAAGACACCAAATTCTAGAAATTCAAGAAAGACTCAAAGAATCTCGCGCATGAAAAAGTCTACCTTTACATACGAGAAGACTACAATCCAACAGGTAGAAACCTCAGATACAATATGGATAGTGATGGATGAGACACCGGTTCTGACAGTTCAGACACTGGCAATAATAGGAGAGGCACCTTCAAAAATAGGCGAACTATGCAAGATGGATGGGACACCAAGGAGGACAAGGGCGAGGGTGGCCTCCCTTCCACGGACCCCACCTTATCCAGTACCCCCTTTTTTCTATGGACCACCACAATTCCAATAACAGTCAAAGCATACTGGAATTCAGCACAACAACCTGAATACCCATGATCATCGACTCTTTTTTTAGAGAGAGGCAAAGGAGCACAAAGAGGACTGATGAAAAAAGGACAACAAGTGCAGTGGTCGAACCCACTAGAACTCACAAGGATGACAACGAGGAGCATGGACCCCCAGAACGATCCAGGTACCACCCCAGCCTAGTAGTCAAATTGACAGACAAGACTATCATCAACCCAACTCAAAGTGCTGGAAAAAGGCCTAGGGTTCGTCCCTACACCTAATCTGGATACATTCAAATTAAGCTGCAAGGTCTATGAATTAATTTTCAGAATTAAACTACAGGTCTTTTTTGCCACAGGACTACACCTGAAATCGAATTTCACTCCACCATCTGCCACATTACCCATGTAACTCCTAGCTTTTGAAAAAGCGATTCTGAAAGAAATAGGGGAGATTGATCCGGGGACAATCAAAATCTTCCATAATACATGCAAAGAAGAACAGTCGGCCATCCAACAATTGGCTAAGGACAAGGATGTAGTAGTGAAACTAGCAGACTATGGGGGTGTCATTGTCCTACAAACTACGGAAACCTATTGCCGTGAGTGCATGCGACTACTGGAAGACGAGAGGAATTACCAACGCATCAGAGACGATACCACAGAACGCCTAAGGATACGGATCACGAGTATGGTGGAGGAGGCGACACTACACGATTGGATCGCTAAGAAAGAAGGGGATTCCCTGATTAACACACACCCGGTGACCCCCTATTTCTACACGGTACCTAAAATACACAAATCTTTGGAAAACCCACCAGGGCAACCGATTGCATAAGGTATAGGTTCAATATTGGAACCTCTTTAAAAATTTGCAGACGCCTTCTTATGTCCTCTAATACAAGGAACAAACACATACCCACAGGACACAAAGGCAGTCCTGTGTCTTCTCAAGGACCTACATTTCGACCCTGTCACCAGCATCCTCATAGGATTGGACGTTGAAAGTTTGTCCACAAGACTCCCACACAAGGAGACTTTAGAAATCATCGAATATGTCCTGAATGAAGGGAAGTGGACCTACCACACACCTAGACACCTGGTGTTAGAAAGCACCAAATGGGCTCTAACAGAGAATTTCTTTTGCTTTGAAGATACCTTGTTCCGCCAACAATACAGAACTAGTATAGGCAGTACTTTCATCTCTAGTGTGGCAGGATTATACGTACACCATCTAGAGAAACATACAATCCTGGCAGAAACCAACCCTTATCTCCAACACATCACACGTTGGAAAATGTACATAGATGACATTCTGCTGAGATGGGAGGGAGAAGTGTCCAGAGAAGATGAGTTCATAACCTGGCTGAATCACCAGCACACGTTCCTTAAATTTACTCATACTATGAGCCGATCTATAGTGGTGTTCCTAGACCTCAACATTATCGCAGCTGAAGGCACCCTAAAAACAACACCACATGAGAAACCCACTGCAAAGAACTGCTTATTGCTATACAATAGCTTTCCCCTAAGGCATTTAAAAGACAATCTCCCCTTTGGCCAGTTCTGCAGGTTTAGGAGGAACTGCAGAGGTCAATGATTTCAGAACACAAGCCGAGAAACTGACAGACAAACTTCTGGCAAGGAACGACCCCAAAAAGTTGGTGTCTAAAGCAAAGAAACGAGCAGTGAGTAATCACAGAGATTTTCTGCTGGAAACACGCCAAAAACAGAACACTGTTGAAGACAAGAGACCAATCTGCATAACTACCTTTAACATTGCCTCTGATCGAGACACCAAAAGCATTGGAAAACACTGGCGTATTTTGAAAAGTGGACAACTTAACATCCCAAAACCAATGTTCACCCACAGAAGGGGGAGGAATTTGAGAGACATTTTGGTACATACATGCCCGAAATCAGGAACCAACAGAGAAAGGAACTAAACTATGCTAGGCACACCCTCTATGGGTCATTATCCCTGCAGGAATTGCAGTGTTTGCCATGTGTCCTTCATAATGGAATGAATTGGGAGTTGCACAAGCTAACAAACTGTAACACAGCAGGAGTGGTATATCTCATCACTTACCCCTGCAACCTGATTATGTGGGTATGACCACGAGAAAAATAAGCACCAGAGTGTGTGAACACCACAGTAACGTCTGTTGTCAGCGCATCACCATAAAAATGTCCTTACATTACAACGAAATGAAACACACGCCCAATGATTTGAAGTGGGTTGTCCTTGAACACCTGTGTTATAGTGATAATCTGGAACACAGACTTCTGGAAAAGAGCAGCAGTGGGTGCACAAACTCCACACTGACACTGTGGGATTTAATGACAATATCCAGTGGGGCCTTTTATGTTGAAAATGTACAACATTGAGACTAGTGGTGACACCTTTAGAAGTCTTTATAACTAAATATAATTCCCTGTGTTTTTTAGAGTACATGACCACACAAGGACATAACTGTTCGAGACCCATCTAACAATAACCATGAAAAAGTCCCACACCAAACTATTGTGTTATAAAGACTAGACACTTTAAAACAGTGACCTCCTGCTTGCACATTATTAGTAATACTGGAAAACACTGGGAATGTATAATTGAGAGATTCTTCTAAAACATTTGTTAACAATGGTACATCTTAGCGTGATAAGGGTGTGTTACTTTTCACCGAGAATTCATCACTGAGAGACTATACAAATAAACGTCTGTCCAATAATGGGACATTGCAGCGGTGAAAAAAGCCACGGAGCAGACATAAGTTGAAATGTGTATAGTAAAATACTGACCACTGTGTGCACGGGTACATGCATGCAGAAATAAGAATAAAACTATCATACATGGGAAGCATTAGAGTAGCTTGGTTGAAGCAATATCACACCTGGGTAGTAGCCTTTACATCTAACCACCCCTGAGTAGGACTTGCTTTCTGGGCAGGAAAAACGCCGAAATACTATACTGTTGTATTTCCCAATATATTTGTATGCATATCGGTTGATTCCATTCTGCATTACGTGAACATTTTTAATATCAACTCCTTTCCTCATACAATATTAGTAACTAAATGTTTTTCAGGATGGAAACTCTCCCAACATGACGCTGCCACTACTTCGGCAACGGTGGCCATTTTGAACTAACCGAGCGGTCTAGTGCTACGAGGCAGAATGACAGGGTGTTTTTTCCCGCTGCATGGTTAGGAAAGGGCTTTATAAACGGAAACAGTTAGTATGCAGTCTCCAGGGAGAGAAGTAGGTTACTGAACCAGAGGCGGCTTTGATGAAGTAAGTGGTGGGGGGGCTTCATTTTTCCTTCAGATAGAGTACACTACCCACCAGTTAAGCAGTAACAGGAGTACATGATCAATAGACCTTTTTTCCCCTTTTTTCAGAGTGTGACTACAAGCCCCTCTACCCCTAGCTTTGACCATGATGCTATAATATAGCATTTACAGAAGTACGTCACATGGATTATCTCTTCTCTGTTTTATGTTGTACTGTCACGTGGTGTCTTGTTTCATGAGTGCTATTTTACGAGTGTGTCACCCATTACAGTGTGTGTCATTTTCAAGACACATTATAAGAGCACATAGGATAGACCATACGACTACCCACAATATATGGGTGTGATATTTTGATAAGTTGCATGCACAATCCTGTAATACGACCTGCCAGCATGGCTAACGGCTCACTGTTTTTAATATATCTTTTTGCTTTTTAATTAGAGACACAGATTAATCACAAGAATCTTATGTATACAGTGCGCATTAGGTGTGCATAGTCTGTGTCCTTATTACAGGATTCACTAGATGTGGTACACATGGGGCTGGACCCCGTGGATTCCTGATGAAGAGCTATTAGGGGAACAGCTCGAAACATGTTCACAAAAACACATTACTGAGACAACCAAAATCATTAAGGTCGGGTTTCTTCTCAGCAAACGACCTCTGATTTTTTAACCATACCAACTAGGGGCGGGAATAAAAGAGTGGCCAACCAGTTAGGTGTTTTTAGATTTTCTTTCCCTTTCCACTCTACATTACAGCACTACACATACTCTACAATAAAAAGTGCTCCTACGTAATTCGCAAGTCGCAGTAGGCCTCAATCCGTAGAGGATTGAGAGGAACGCCAATGATGAAGAATGCCACCTAGGGGCAACCCTAGTGGGTGAGAGGTCTTGAGGAAAAAACATATTTTTTCTAGACAAGAAATTACAACACATTCTTGATGTATCCTACCTAATTCCCTGAGGGCAGACTCACTTCACTGAGTGACATTAATTATAAGTAATATTTTCTAAACATGAACTTGGAAAAATTCAAGAATACCCCATGCCATGAGTAAACCAAGAGAAGGACTTTGTCATGTGCACTGTGTATATACAGAAAATCGCTACTATTTGTAAAAGAATATTGTCTACTAACCATACACTAATGAAGTTTGCATAGTGCACATACTGAACTAAATTACGTCTAGATATTCGAAGATTAGCTGGTAAGGAACATGAGACACAATGAACTAAAGTAGTTTGCATAGGATCATAGAGTTTTATTTTATTTATTTATTATATTTTAGAGTTTTATCTAGTGCTGTCACTACCCAAGGGATATCAGGGAGCTTTATGATCTGGTCAGGTTGTGAAGCCAGTATCTGGGAGCAGGTTTCCAGTAAGCACAGGGTGTAATGCAGTGACTGGCTGCATATTCCTTTCTCGTTCTCACTTAGAATAAAGAGGACAATGCTTTACAATTCTGTGGTACAAAAGAGACATCTCCAGCTGCTCCAGCCTGAACATTTGCCAGTGAATTGTAGCATGGATGATGAAATATTTAATCTACCACTTTTCTTTCATACATCCATGTTCTGCTTTTACAGGGGAAAGGAGAAGACAAACGTTTTCTGAGCTCACTTTATCTTTGTGATATGGTTACTGGATTATGTCACTTAACAGAACCTGGGTGATTATGGGAGGGCCTCAACAACATAACAACAATTACAAAGATTTGCAAACCAAAATGTATCTGGAGACCCCGCAGAGATCACTCTCACAAGTCTACATGTGAGATAAGCTAAGTGCAGCTCCCTGCAGACGTTTATGTATTTAAATGTTCTGCCTTTGAGCTCAGGCAGAAAGGAAACGTTTTACATTTTGGAAATACATTCAGTCCTGTGCTAATAGAACCCAAAATACTAGCTGATAAATTCAGGCAATTGAATCACCTCCCAATAGGACCTAGATTATACATCCCTGTCCCCATACATTCTGCCTATCGCTAAGCTTGGGAGGCAGAGGCTCTGCCTTTACTAACAGCTATTCACTCCTTCATAGTGTTATTCCAGACTGAGCAGCGCACAGAAGTAGGCAATCCGGGATTTGTATATTCCCAAAAAGCAACCAGTGATCCCCAGAAATCCTGCATTCCTGGTATAAAGTAACTACAAAATAAGTTTCTGTCCCCCCTTTCCCCTTTTTATGATCATAGTAAAGGTAAACCTCGATAATAGGGTTGTTCACAGTTAGACACACACATTCTCAAGACACAACAATCAAGGCCGAAAACATTGCCTTAACGATACAGATGATTTGAAGCCGATTCTGGCATGTACATCCCTAATTTCAGATGTCAAATTAGATGGCTGCAGCGTCTACATGGGATGCGGTGGACTAAGTGGCAGCCGGAGCCTAATAGCACTGCTTGTCCTTTAAACAAAAACAATCACTGGCATAGCCAATAGGTCTCCCCTTTGGGACCTTATAAGTGTTTAGTTATCCAGTACAATATCCTTGGTGCAACAACATCAAGTGTTGCATGACTAAACACTTATAAGGTCCCAAAGGCGTGACCTATTGGCTATGCCAATGCTTGTTGTAGTCTTCCTCAGTTTGAGATATTGCACGGCATGTTAAGATTCCTAACCTAGATTTAAGAGTTGTTACCGCTTTTTGTACGAGGTCAGTAGTTTTTCTGCCTTGGATGCTTTAAACATTGAAACACAAATACCTACAATTCAGAAGGAAGGATACTGCCCCTCTGTAGCCAACCATCACGTCCCAGATGCCAACCTTATTAACTTTAATTTCAGTGCACAAAGACATTGTTTGAATTAACAGTGGCAACAATGGAAATATATTACATGGTGCTAACATTGTGCAACTTTCAATAATCGGCCCAAAACATTTGACGTGAGAGGAATGTGGGGCCAGATGTATGACCGTGGAAATAGCGCCTTGCAAATTGTGAGTTTTTTGCGACTCGCAATTTGCGAGGCGCTATTTCCAATGTACAACAGTGTATGTCACACTGTTAGTGATTCCCATTGGGGTCGCAAATTGAGAGGCTCATGAATATTAATGAGCCTCTCGCAATTTGTGACCCCATTGGGAATGGCAAGCCCTCCTAGGTATGGTGGCCTGCTGGGCTCAGCATACCACCATGTCTAGGACTGCTTTTAAATTAAGCAGTTTTTTTTAATGCAGCCCGTTTCCTTAAAAAAGATGGGATGCATTTAAAAATTAAAATAATAAAACGTTTTTGTTTCATTTTTTAAAGGTGGTGCCTGGGTCCACTGCCTGCCCTTAAAAAATATTGACCCCTGCATTTGCAAAGGGTAAGGGGTCCCCTGAGTACCCCTTCGCTTATGCGAGTGCATTACCAGCCTCTTGGAGAGGGTGGTAATTTGCGAGTGTTTTTCACAGTGAGATTAACCGCTATATGTATCAAGCTATTTAGCATTCGCAAAGGCCGAAATTCTGCGAATTTCGGCCTTTGTGAATGCTAATTAGACAAATGGAATGTATCAAACTAGTTTGATGCAAAATAAGGAATAGCAAAATTTGCTAATCCTTATTTTGCGATTGCACTTAAGGAATTGCAAATTTTGCGATTCCTTAAATGCAATGTATCAAACAAATAAAATGCAAAAAATGCCATTAAGGATTAGCAAATTACCACCAACTTCTAGTTGGTGGTAATTTGCGAATTCTTATCAAAAATATTTTTTGATAAAAACCAAAGGTGCCATATGACGCCCATACATGCCCTTAGGGCATGTATGTGCGCCATATGCCCCCAAATGTCTTTTTCAGGGGTGCAGCAGGGTGTTCTTGAGACACCCCTGCACCCTTGGAAACATCCCTAATTTGCGATCAGCAAATTGCTAATTGCAAATTGCACTTTCATTCCTATGGGCCTCCTGGCCCATGGAAATGAAGGGGTAATTTGCGATTGACAATTTGCTAATCTCAAATTAAGGAATGCTAAGGAATCGCTATTGGAAAGCGATTTTGTACATACATACCGTTTTGCATTTCCTAAATAGCGATTCCTTAAAATTCGCTATTTAGGAAATGCAAAATGGTTTGTTGATACATATAGCGGTAAGTGATTTGCCCAGAATTACAGGATGTTGAGCATTGTTGCCAAGACTCAAACCCGGTTCCCCAGATTCTAAGTCGACCACTCTAGCCATGAGGCTACATCCTCTCTCCTCTTAGCTTGCTTTTATTCCTCATCAAATTCATTAACGTTTAAGCTTGTTGTGTACTGTATAATGGAAGTGCAATGTGACATAGAAGATAGATTTATGCCGTAGTCCATTATAAAAAAAATATTTGACTAATCAATCAATCAATTAATCAATCAATAGCTTTATTTCGATAACATGTATCATAAAAGCCTTGTTCGACAGTTGTACAAGAAAAAATAAAATAAAAACAATATGTATTTGATAGTAATAGGTCTTTGAGTACAAAATTTCAATAAAAAAATGTGGTGACAACATTTTCAGCATCATTTTAAACTACAAAGCATTTAAAAGCAATTATCATTAAAAACATTTGTCTAAAAAGTCTCCATACGAATTTCTTCAAGTTCATTCCATAGAGTGCAGACCTAAATTAAAAAAAGTGTATTAGGAATAATAAAAATAGCAGTTCATGACAACGGTGTTATGTAAAATGCAGGTACTTAGTTACTCTAAAAAGGCTTTCTTGGGTTATGGCGACGTCCCGGTATGATCCAAGAAGGATGTCGCGTGGTTTTTTGCCTGCCTCCAATAACACACAGGGCCTATGATTCGGTCGCCCTGCGCAGGGCTTTGTGTCTGACTGATGAAGCGTGGCTTAAAAACGTAGCTACCCCGCAAGAAAAAAGGACGCTTGGGTCGGATTTCAGGATACGCAGAGCAACCCGGTGGTCGTGGGTGCCCATGTCTCTGCAGATTGGTTTTAGCCACTTAGACCATGCGTTGTTATAGCCTGGGCAAGCAAACATGACATGGGCAACACACTGCAGTGGGGCTCCACAACTAGAACAGACTTCTATTGCATTCTTGGATGAATGCCACTTTTAAGTCAAAGTATTAACAGGGAGCGAGCCAAACCTAAACTGGGTGTACAGAGCCCTGTCCTGTGGGACCTGGAACACATCTAGGTAAGGCTTGAGACATCAAATCTGCTTAAAAGTAAAACATTCATCTGTTAGGCTCCCCATGTTAGGCTTGCTGAGCTCCTGGCTATCAATCCAGTCCCAGGATTGGCGCTTGAGTTCTACCTTGCTCGGGGGGTTTTGGGTGACCCAAGATTCTTTAAGGCCAAATAATATCATTGTTTTCCTGACATTGAATAACCACTTGACCCTATGGTCCACATCTAGGCCTATCCATATCGTACATTAGGGGTATTAATGGGGTGTTGCGGGGATCATCGCCAGGTCCCTCAAAAACGTATGCGCCGATCTGCTGATCTCATCTACGTTCTCAAACCCCCATAGCTCAGCTCCATAAAGAGCTGAGGTGACAGCCTTTGCGTCAAACTATGAGGGCCGGGGCGACTGGCCTGCTATACGAAGAGCAATGTTCTTTGGTTAGTGCCCCGACCACGCGTTTATGATTCATAAGCATTTTGGCTATCCAAACTTGACCCAAAGAGGAGGATGTCCTTTCCCAATGCCAGGCTGACTTTACGGCCAGCACTGGGCTGATTGACCAGGTATTCAGGCTAATGATCATAGACTGGAAAGTTGTACCAATCGGAAAAGGCAGACTTTTCCCTTGCATTTATTGACCTAAATACTTTTAAGCCTGCAGTTTCATATCGACTAAGATGTACTCGATGAGTGAGGGACAACTGGCTCTGTTATTGGTTTTTGGGGCTGGTTATTTTGAGGAACACGCGGTTTTCTATGCCTACTAGGTGCTTGAAAATAAGAGCTCAGTTGTTCTATTGTGCGAGAATGGATGGTAGAGACTGCTACCCACTCGCCTGAGTCTGCGACTGCGGCCTGGAGCTCTACTATGTTTGTGGACAAGACCTCACGAATGCCCGCTAAGTTGGAATCTTGCAGAGAGACCTTGCGCCACTTTAGGTGCCTTTTGCAATTGGAGGGGACAATATCAGTGATCAAGTTTGAAGCCCGGCAAAACTGAGAGTGAGGTAGTGATACCCACGGGTTCTTCAATGTCAAGCATAGGGGGTTGTGATCGACGTCAGTCGTGGTGCCTACAAACATCTCAGTCGTGTTGTCCCACAGTTTCATATCAACTAAGATGTAGTCGATGCGTGAGGGACAACTGGCTCTGTTAAAGGTGTTGGCCACCTGGATGTCCGAAGGAGCCCTGCCGTTGACAGCTCTAAGGCTGAACTCAATCGTGAGCGCATTAAGTTGGATTGCTAGGTTGGTCCATCTTTTGACGCGGGGTATATTAAGTGGAGGGACAGCCCATTTGCTATCAACTCCTCCATGCTCCAGCATATTCTCTGACCTCAAGGGCTCAAAGGTACAATTGAAATCACCTGAGATCAGAATTCCTGCATGAGGAGAGCAGCTGGAGATGGCTGGTTCTAATGACGTGACAGTAGGCAATGGATTGCCCCCTTTGTCCCTCTAATATAGATATTGAACAGGTCTAAGATGACCCATCCCTAGGGCCCTTGATGGTGAGTCTCAAGATATCGTGACTTAGAATTGGGTGCATGTCGATTTGGCAGCCTAAAGCAATATTCACCCAAACAATCAATCCCCCTGAGGGACGCCCTCTCCCCAAGGTGATAGGTGGAATGCAGAAGCAAGCATAGCCTGTTTTATATAGTGGAACCAGGCTCCAAGTCTCCTGAAAGACACAGATTTCAAATCCCTCTATCAGTTCATTCCAGTGGGGTAGTGGGAGTTTGTTGTTTAAACCTGCTATGTTCCATGATATAATCTTCAATTTAATAAGGTTTGGAACCATGGCCAAATTAGAGTTTTTCGATGATAGCTGGTTTGACTGCATTGGGGGATCGGGCATCTCAGTATGATTGAGTGATGTACATGGTCCTGTCTCATGGGGCCTCTATGCTATTTCTGGGAGATAATTTAGACCCTTCTTCCCTGGAATGATCGATGATAGTTCATGTACATCAGAGCGGGATGAGCAATTAGGAGAGTTACACATAGCGTTTGAGGTAGTGATGCGTGGGCCTGTGTGTGGATAGGGAGCTATCTGTAGTCAATCGACTGCTTCTAAGGATGTCCCTTGTTCTAGAATGTCTGTTCTCCCACCCCCTATAATTGTTTGTGTACATCTGAACTGTATGGAAGAAGTAGAGGGGGCAGGTTCGATATTCTAATGCGAGGAGATTCTCTGTCAGATCAGTGGTGGAAAGTGTCAATTTCGATGGCGTTCTTTGAAATAAGCTTAGGAACCTTGACTATAAAGATGTTTGGGCCATGTGGCAGGGGAGCAGTGTATGGGTGATGGGTCTGCCGGGATGGTTTTGCTAAGGGGCGTATACTCGACGAAGTACCAATGAATGCATGCAGTTTGGTTAAGGCGATCATTAGGTTAATAAGCCTTTAAGTTATAGCGATCTATATATGTGTTAGGCTTTGTCTTGTTGTCTGTAGTGGTGATCAGCTATCAAAGCTGGGGAGGCAGAGTTTTTAGGAAGTGTTGGAAGCATGGTGACGGCACCACTTCGTTTTGCCTTTTCGGTTAGTGCCATGTTATTTACTAGATGCCTTTGATGGTTGTGATGGAGTTGATGATTTTTATGCTGATGACGAAGTGAGGCCATAGGTACTAAGGGTTTAACCAATGAGGTAAGGTCTTCAATCATGTGTCTCATGGTTGCTATCTCAGACCGGAGGGTGTTAATGAGCTGAGAGGTATCGAGTGGTGCAGAGGTTTGTTCTTCGCTGCCTTGTACTTGCACTGTGTTTGACAAATGGAGTGCTTCATCTGTGACGGTGTCTTGCGTGGCCACAGGAGAAAACCTGTTTGAGCAGGGGACGGGGGAACTAGGTATGCACTAGTCAGCGCTGGTGGCAGAGTCTGAGGGATTGCAGTCCTTTTACATGAACCGATAGTGTGGTGGTGCTATCGTCAAGATTTCCCTTTCTAGAATGCCTGTGAAACATTGTAGGAATGATCGGTGGGTGGGAAGGACTGGTGTGGTTGAGAGAAAGCTGGCCATTAGTGTGGGGTGCAGTGGGCTCTGATACTAAGATGTCCTCACACTCACTAATTAGGGTGTCAATTCTGTCAAGGACACAGTAACCAGCTGCATGCTTCTGGGGTTTTCTTGCCTTTTTTTCCTTGCCTGCCCCACTGTTGTTGGTACTTTCCACTGCTACGCCCTCGATTGTTTTCCGTTTGCCCATAGTTTGACAGAAATTCGATAGATTAATCAGTTCATAAAAGATAACCCAACATCAACTGTTTATAAGAGCTGCCTTTGCTAAATATAGTCATGAGCTTAAGAAATATGGAACTGTGGAGCACAGTTCAGGCAAATTGGAACTTAAGCAGTGACTCGTGCAGTGAGGAGTGTCTCTGCGGGCAAAGAGATATTCAACACAGTAACTTGTCTAATTGTTCAGAGGCCGCAACAAGTAGGGACTCGATCCAACAGCCAGATGAAAGGGAGGTAGCCCTGCCCTGCCTCTTCCTGGCAAGGAAGGGCTAGGGTGACCAACTGGCATTGGTGCAAATTCAGGACGGTGAGTGTAAAAATTCAGGACAAAGGGTCAAAATTCAGGACACAAATTCAGGACAGGAGGTCAAAATTCAGGACAAAACTTCAGGACAATAGGTAAGTTTTACAGACATATCAGAGGTCGCGCAATAGTATATAAGTAAGCCCAGACATTTCCAAACATATTCAACCATTTGCAAACCTATCCATCATGTATCCTTCCATCTATCATTTCACTCATCCATCCCTTCATCCATCCTTTCACTTATCCATCCATTATCCCTCCATCCACCCTTTCACCCTATCCATCTGTACACTTATCCATCCACTCTTCATCCCATCCATCCATTCACTCATCCATCCAGCCATTTACCCTTTCACCAATCCAGCCATCCTTTCACTTACTAATCCTTCCACCCATCCACTCTTTTAGTCGTCCATCCATCCTCCCTTTCTCTCTCCATCGACCTTTTTACTTAGCCAACCTTCCTTCCTTCCATCCATCCACACACCCATCCATCCATCTACTCATCCACTCATGAATCCATCCATTGACCCTATCACTCATCCATCTATCATTTCAATCCTTCACACATCTATTCATCCTTTAGTCCATCTACCCTCCCTTTCACCCAATCATCCATCCTTACATCCACCCTTTCACTCATACGTCCATTCATTCACCCTTGCACTTATCAATCCATAAATCCATCCATCATTACACTCATCCACCCACCCATCATCCACCCAACCATCCACCCACTATCCACCCAACAAACCACTCATCCGTCTTTTCACCCACCCACCATCCACCCACCCATCCACTCATCCATCCATCCTTTCACCCACCCACTCATCATCCATCCATCCATCCTTCCCCTCACCCATCCATCCTTCCCCTCATCCATCCATCCTTCCCCTCATCCATCCTTCCTTTCATCCATCATCCATCTTTCCCCTCATCCATCCATTCTTCCCATCCATTTATCCTTCCCCTCATCCATCCATCCTTCCCCTCCATCCATCCTTCCCCTCATCATCCATCCTTCCCCTCATCCATCCTTCCTTTCATCCATCATCCATCTTTCCCCTCATCCATCCATTCTTCCCATCCATTTATCCTTCCTCTCATCCGTCCATCCTTCCCCTCCATCCTTCCTTCCCCTCATCCATCCATCCTTCCCCTCATCCATCCATCCTTCCCCTCATCCATCCTTCCTTTCATCCATCATCCATCTTTCTCCTCATCCATCCATTCTTCCCATCCATTTATCCTTCCCCTCATCCATCCATCCTTCCCCTCCATCCATCCTTCCCCTCATCATCCATCCATCCTTTCGCCCACTCATCCATCCATCCATCCTTCCCCTCCATTCATCCCCTCATCCATCCATCCTTCCCCTCATCCATCCATCCTTCTCCTCCATACATTCTTCCCCTCATCCATCCATCCTTCTCCTTCATCCATCCATCCTTCCACTCATCCATATTTCCCCTCATCCATCATCCAGCTACCCTTCCACCCATACATCCAGCTATTTACATTTTTTCTCATCCATCCTTCCCCTCATTCATCAATCCATCCATTCTCTCTCATTATCCATTTATTCACTCTTTCATTCATCCATTTAACCTTTCACTAATTTATCCAGCCATCCACCCATCCCTTCACTTACTTACTCGCCCACCTTTCCATATTAATTTTGAGCTGAGCCCTTTTGAGAAGAGGCCCATCAAGAACTTCACGACTGGGACAGAAGCCACCCATGCCAGAGACACGATCCACCACAGGGGGGACAAGAGCCATCACAGGAGGGGGAACAGGATCCACCAAGGTGGGCATGTAGTATTCAAGTATCATCTTGGGCTCCTCGCCCCCTCCTGCACAAGAGGCTCGCTGTCCAAAATGCCATCCCCCACTGTGATGTACAGTACTTACAGGAGATACTCTAAGAGAACTGATTGAACTGATTGTCCTCCATACTTTGTTAATCAGTGTAGGTGCGATTGTGCATTTTCTTTATTGTATTACATTATAGACTGCATGTTCAAAGAACCGAGGTTTGCTTACAATTTAGTGACAGTAATTAAGCTCTGTGAAGAGAACCACGTGCTGCCTCGGTGTAATCTGGCTGAGCGGAGTCTAGGATGTTTGGGGCCGTGGGTAGAAATGGAATGTGTGAGGCCCCTCTAAATTGCAGAGACGTGAAGCATTCAGGGCTGTTTGCATCTGAATAGATGCCCCTGCTCCTGAAGCTGCAGCCCCTCCTCTCAGTCACCTTTGAGCACCTCTTAACAGCTCATCGAGGGCTGGAGGTGTCAGGGCTGCCATCCCGCTGTGCCTTCCAATGCTGCTAGATATCTGCGCTTTGATACTTCATTGGAGTCAAGAAGGGAGGTGGGGGCAAGCTGTGCCGGCTTTAGGGTGGGGGCGACCAGGGCCCGGCTAAAATGACGGACAAATGGCGTCCGTTAAAGAATCCTTCACGGACAACGGACAGACGGCCAAAATTACGGACTGTCCGTGAAATTTACGGACGGTTGGTCACCCTATTCGGAAGGGCCCGCCTGCGCCTGTCCCGCGCTGCAGGAGCCTGCTCTTAATTTTCAAGTGCCTCCTCCTGGCACTGTGATTGGCTGTGGGCTGGCGGCTCTGGCCGCGGGAGAAAGTAAGCAGGCGCGCGGCGCTGTCAGTGGGACCCGCGCTGCGGGAGCCCGCTCCTAATTTTCAAGTGCTTCCTGGCACTGTGAATGGCTGTGGCCTAGCGGCTCCGGCCGCGGGAGAAAGCAAGCAGGCAAACGGCGGCTGTCAGTGGGACAACTAATCAAGTTGGTCTGCAGACCACCGCCTATTTACTCCGATGTTACTGCAGTAAAGTTCAGTGTCATTATATATTATGGTCCAACATGTACTAGCTTTCCTAATTTGCTTTCATTCAATTTACAGATTTAGTGAAAGGCAGCTTCTATTTTGCAATACAATATCATGTGTGGAACTTCAATTGAGGACTTTCAAAGCTGCATTACCACATCACTGTGCCTGCATCTGTCACAAATTGTCTGTGTCTGACAATGAGGTGATACTTCTCTGCTTGACCCTGGACTTGGAGAAGAAACTGACACTTCCGATTGACAGGGCTGGCTCTTTCCTGAAAATCTACATACTGACTGCCTTTTTTTCGCAATGACTCTCTGATCATGCTAAAGACAGCCTTAAAGCCTAGATTCTAACTGATCAGCTTCCTGCACTATCAATATCTCTATAATATATATATATATATATTCACATCCAGAACACTGTACTTTGTGACAGTTCTGCATGTGTGTTGTCATCCTAAAACTGTTAAATAGCATGGCATGGCATAATGGCAAATGGTGGCTATAAAAAATATTATGGCAACAATTAAAAATCAAGATGTCCTCACTTGTAAATTCTTCACTCCTCTTCTCCTTACAGGTCAAGATTATATGTAAGTCTGTTAGTAGTTAATCTGTGTGGGTGTGTGGTCGGGGGAGAAGGGGGCAGTAGGCTTAGTCATTGGAACTACATTGCCAGTGAATGTTCTGAGCATTAGAGTCAGCAATGTGAAAAATACAAACACCTCAGTAACAAAGTAACACATCAAGTTTAATAATGATACGTTATGTTACTGTAGCTTATACAGTGCACATACACCAAACGGCATTAGGTAACTTTCTCCACCCAGCTCAGGATACTTATTAATATGCTTGCTTAAAGAGCCAAGTCCTCAGCATTTGTCTGAACGTGCCTTAATTTGAGGTGGTCCTAAGTTCCCAAGGCAGGGAGTTCCAGGCACGAGGAGCAGTGACTGAGAACCTGACTTCACTTGTCCTATTCCTCCTAAATTCAGGGAATCTCTAAATAGTGTCAATGCGTGGGGGAGTACTTATGAACCCAAGATTTGATAAAAGCTGGACTCTTCATACGCAAAGCTTTGAAAATAATGTACCATGTTTTGAACATGGATCTCTGTGCAACTTGGAACCAGTGAAGAACTTATGTCACCTGAGAAATGTGGCAGTGTTTGGGAAGTTGATAGATCAGCTCAGCAGCCTGATTTTCAATCAACTGGAACCTCTACATAAGATGTTTGGGGAGACCCAAGTAAAAAGAACTGACATAGTCAATTCTTGACATGACCAGAGCTATTATAACTTGGACCAAGGCATCAGTAATAAGAAAATTCTTTATCTTCCTAATTCTGCGAAGTTGGAAGAAGCAGGAAGATATCACTGAACCAAGCTGCGCTTTTAGAGATAACACCTTGTCAACATTGAAGTCAACCAACTTCTTTGGAGATGGGGAAGCCCATCTAATTGGACTAAAAGGAGGGACTGCAAAGGTCAAACTTATGTTTGGTGACTACTATCTCTGTCTTGTGAGTGTTTAGTTTCAGATGGATGTTGTTCATCCAATCCCTAAGGAACAGCATGGTGGCTTGTAAATGCAATTAGGAGAGTTATCAATCGTAAAGAGGAGTTGCATGTCATCAGCATAATTAACATTTTTGACTTTCATGTTTTACAAAGATTGAGCGGATATATAAATTAAAAAGATGAGGGGAAAGAGAGGAGCCTTGGGGTACCCCACAATTCAATTGGACTTCAGGAGAATTTAAGGGGGTAAGACTAACTGATTGACATCTGTCCTTGAGAAAAGAGAAGATTCAGCTGATTGCGGAGTCCTTAAGCCCCGCGGCTCTGACACAGCCTGCCAGTATATTAATTTATATATAAATATATAAAAATTGTAGTCGTCTATGTCAAGGAGTACTAGGCTTGAGTGTTGCCTTTCTCCACTTCCTCTCGCATGTCATCTACTACCGAGAAGATCACTGTTTTTATTGAGTGAGCTGGGCGGAAGCACACATGGCAGGGATCAAGGAAGTCTGAGGCCACTATAAAGGAGCAGAGATGACAAACTTCATGTGCCTTAAGTAAGTTTGCCAAATAGGGATGGAGAGAAACTAGCCAATAGTTTTTCAGGCTGGGTTTTGTAGGGGGACTACAGTTGCCTTTTTTAAGGAACTAGGGACTATGCCTTGATTGAGAAACCGATTAAGAAAAGATAAAGTCAGGTCTGGGAAATGGGTAAATAGCCTTTTTAGGATTGTATCTATTGTATCTATTTTTATTTTCATTTGAAAAAAAGGTACAAGTACAGTCGCCAATATCCAATAACCGGCAGCGCACAATTGGGTGGGGGGACAAAATGGGAGGGGGGACAAAATCATGCATAAACAGTTACATATAAACCAAGTAACCACTCCATGTTCTTACAAATTGTCCCTCCCTTCGTGTGTAGTTGTTATGAGTCGTGCTCCGTATCCGCCGTAAGTTGGAGCACCCACAAATATTTTGGGCAGGTAAGCTCCCTTAAGGTATTAGAAAAGTATATCAGGCAGGGTCCCCACATTTTTCCAAATTTGGGAAGTGCGTGGTCTACTACTGCTGTCAATTTTTTAATGGCTAAGAAGTCCCAGAGGTTGCGTGTTCAGTCCGCATGTGTGGGTATGGTGTCCATGCCACTACGCGACAGCAAAATCTGTTGAGCAACACATAGTTTCAGTGCTAAAGCCCTCCCCTAGCTGAGTAAATACCCTTTTTAAAACATTTGGAGGACATGTATAATTGGGAGAGCCCAATTTGACTTTTGTCAGTAAGTCTAGTAGGTCCTCTTTACTGATCTCAGGGAAGGATGAAATATTAGTGTATTTATTTTGTCAGATGGCAGAGTATTTTGCAGGGAGCTAAAGAGGATACTATTTTTGATGGTCCCAATCTTATTGATAAAAAAAGAATTGAGCGAATCACAGAGATTTTGAGAGGACGTGATCGGTAGAGTGATTCTATCAGGGTCTGAAAGTTCAGAGACAATTTTTTTAAATCTCTTTAGATTTGTTGGGAGCATTCAAGATCTTACTAGCAAAATGACTAGCTGTATGACCTATACCACAAATGATGCATCTTTACTACTACTGCCAGTAGTGTAGCTATCATGAGTGTTGTGGGTGCAAAGATGCGAGGGTACCAGTGCTCAGAGGTGCGATGGCCCAGTTAGCATCCCCATTACAGTTGCATTGTACTACCCAAAGGGAAGCAGGCTATTTTCATTTACTGATTCGAGCCCATGGCACCCTTGCTATGTCACTTAACACTTAGACTGATGACTCACTGTAGTTTTACAAAACACACACTGGCTGATACTACAAATAAATGACTACGAGAGTACCATCACAAAAAAAACAGCGGGAACACAAAAGGAGCGCTGTAATCATCCATGACTTGTCATGTTACTAAGTGCAACAGGTATTGCTTCACATGTGTTTCGTGCCCACTAAGCGACAGGAATCAAGTTGTACCTTGCTAGTTCCTATCAAGATGGGACCATACCTGCCAGTTCGGGATGAACTGTTCCTATTGGAACAGGACCAAGACAGGTTTATAGACATCTGGTGTTTGTCCAGAGTGGCATACTGGGTGCAAAATGATGGACTGGAATGCAGCACTAATCGATTGCCATTGGCTGAGATTATTTCAAGGAAGCCACATGCCTCAAAGTATTCCTCATTGAAGGGGCATTTCAAGGCTGAGATCAGTCTGGAGGAGGCATGGCCTGGTCCCTCTCCAGATTGGCACAGACGATGAAAAACAATTAATTGGAATGCAGCAATGAGCAATTGCCAGTGGCTGAGATTAATGGAAGCATTCATTTCAATCTGCCTGTTGCTTGATGGACAGCCTATCCAAGCAATGGGCAAACGAATAAAGACATTTGAAAGCCAGTAGATGAAGGAGGCTGACCCAAAGCACGCTCACTATACTTCTTATTATGTTTTAAAGGATGTATGAATGAGGACTTGTAGACAGCTGTAGCTGTCTGTAGGCAGCCTTAAAGCTTGAAATCATCATTCATGGTGTGACCGATGGAATAGAATGAAATATTTGTCTCTACTCATTTTCTGAAAGCACACTCTTTAATACAGCAAATAAAAAACACATTTAAAAATGGACATGGTTTTTTACGGTGCATCTTTGAATTTGAAAGGCTTTGAAACCGCTTTAAAGCATGAACAAGGAAATCTGCACCTCAAATTCAAGACCACAGCTGATAAAATAGGCAATTCCATAGTTCAAGCCCTATTAAATATCAGCCTCAGTAAAGAGCTGGATACATTTACAATAGGTTTACTGGGATAAACAGCTGTATAACAGCATTCAACAACGCACAATATGACCTCAATCATGACCACAATTTGTATTAACCCAGAGTTGATGATATTAGCGTAAATTAAGTGACACAAAAGAGAGGAATGTTTGTTGAAACGGAACAGCTACAAGATAAAGGAGATGGCAACAGAACGAAAACAAGCCCAACTAGTCACCCTGTGGTGAAATTAATATACTGGCATAAGAATAAACGTATTTTTCCAATAGAGTAGCTACTGGTGTCCTGAGGCCCTGAGAAATTATGAGGTTTTAGTTAAATTAAAAAAACAGGATGCACAAATCAAATGAACAAATGTTCCTATTCTGAAGTCATTGTTCCTGTCAGAGTGTGAGTATGGGTAGATTTTGTGTGACAACATTGATTCAATGAAGTGCAGCTGTATTGTCTTACTTGGTATTTTTATTCTGTGCTCCTGCTATGCCATTGTGGCACTTTTTTATTTGGTAACTTTATTTGGAACCAAGCAGGACTCTCTTTATACCAGCCTTTGACATAGCTGTGCACCCTAAATATCCATAACAGCCTAATAAACTCTAGGATTTCACCCTCCCTTAAATATTACCCAATGCTTAAGACTCAAATCTCCCAATAACACTAACACTATTATCAAGTCCAACCCTTAACTTCATGTTCCTTCATGCAAAAATCTCCATCAACCTCTTGCTCAGTCGGCCCGCACGTGGGCCAGGCTGTTTACTACAATTCTATTCTTTAAAATGCTTTTTTACTTTGTTTTAGTGCTCCAGCCATTGGCCTTTCCTGTTCTCCCAATGGCCTAAAGGTAGCCCTCTCTTCTATCACCACTAGAAAAACTGTTCTCTAGGTTGTTCTTTCTGTCTCCTCATTTCTCTCTATTGACTACCTTCCCTGACCATTCTTCAAACACCCCCATGACATTAATCAAATAAATTCCATTCGCCAGTAAGGACATATGCACCCCTTCATGCTTGAACATATGGGTCATCTGTATCCAATATCAGCATGTCTATTTCTAGTGTTTTACAAATACAAAATATTTCACTATTAACCTCCTTGCAAGCCTTGTTACTAGCCGACACCTTTAAGGCCCCTCTCCAGACCATCACTAGGAAATAGACCGTTCAGTTTTCATACCATTCTATTTGTCCTTAAACATCCTTATGCGTTTTTCGTCATTTTCACAAGCTTTAGTCCAGTCAGCAGAATTAGGTAATTCTCCAGTAGGTAAATCAATCTAATCTCCCTTCTCTCTCGATTCCCACAGTCAAGGAAAGTTGGCCCCAATATCTCCCCAGGATATATCAGCTGACCAAAGCCTTATCATACAATCTGCCCACTTCATATATGAGTGGCTGCACCACCACACCGCCCTCTTTATCACCTCACCTGTCCTCTCATCACCCAACCTACACCAAACTGCTACAGCATCTGTGCTAAAGAAATGTGTCACAAAACACTTTCGAGACCAACCTCTGTTCCACAAACATTTCTTCAACATTGACAGTACTTGTCTGTTTGATGCTGCACAACCATCTCAGTTACTGAATGCTCTACATGGCCCCTTGCCCTGCCTTCAATGTATTGACCACAAGCCACTATTGGACAAGTTTTTTTTAGTTGTGATGGAGCATGATTTTTGCGAATAAAATCTTGCTTGATGAAATCTGCTTTGAAGTGTGTTATTAACAAACAAATGAATAACAGTGTGAAAATTATTAACACTGGAACATTAAAAGAAATATTATGAACGTGAAAATGTGCAAGCAAGAAGCGCCATATTTAGTTATCAAAAGCTGAAATGATTTCTGTGCAGAAAGCAAATGAAAACATGGATTTTTATGTAAAGACACATAGTATGAAGGAGAGAATTGATAAATATGCATTAAACCTTTACAAATAGAGTAATGAAACAGTAATGATAGAAAAGCGGCGTTGTGTGCCACTTATTTTTAATGTTATAAGTTTACCACCAGGTTCCTCTTTGACGGTGCACCTTATTTTCTCAGGTGCGTCTGTTCCCGCTCTCGTTTCGGAGCCCACCTGCCCACCACTCCCCTCCAACTACATGTGGAGGTTTCTAAATGGTAAATGTTTTGAGCCAGGTGCGCTTTTGGTTGTTTTTAAATAATTTTCCATCCTGACCCTTGTAGACCAACATATGCTTCATCCCTAGGGCCCCACCCCCTTGACCCTGTCCTGAAGACACAGCTGTAAGGGAATCAATAACCTACGAACCAGGGGTCGAAACATCCACTTCTTTGTATATAGCCAGTCTGATCAACAGCGATTTTCCACTGTGACAATGTGTATCTGTATGGCTAACTGAATATCTGTGTATAATAAGAATGTGTTGGGTTTGAATATAAGCCCATCTTTGTATTATTAATATATGTGTGTGATTTGCACTCCCTACCGATCCCTTATCCTCACTTCTAAACACGTCACTTCCCAGTTTTTTTCCCCCACCCGCATCAGGGGCTCTTTTTGAAAAGAATTGTACAATACTATGACTAACGCATACAACCGGTGTGATTAAACAACACTGTGTTCAAATGATAACTATTTGTTTTGGAGTAATTGTTCTTTGATTACTATAATTTGTGCTTTGGTACTTTGTTTCCTTGGATCATTTTCTCTATATCCTTTTCTTATAAAAAGAAAACATTGATTAATAATAAGTTTGCATTTAGAAATTGAATTATGCTATGATTTTAATTAGAATAATAAATCTTTAAAAACGATTTTCTTATGTATTTTTATGTGTTCTCTTAGTAGAAGTGGGTTTATTTCTTTAGAAAAAACAATGGTTTAATGGTCACTCCAAGAAGGCCTCAAATCCTGCTATAGTATTTTCTTTTCTAATGTAGGCCTTAGAGGAACATATTTTGTCCTTCATAATTTCCACAAAAGCTGATTTATTTGTTTAGTTGTGTACAAATGTAAACCTATCACTAGGAATTTTTCTTCCTACAGTTTGAGTATTTCTTTCTATGAATGATTGTGTTGACTATGTGACAAGCTGATATGGAAGCAAGCATGAGGACATGAAGTAACTACAATTTATTTTCCTACTTTCGAACAGCGATGATGACATTAATTTCAACAAAGGACTTTAACAGAGAAATTCGGTTGAAGGGGCTCAGAAGATGGTCACCTCATAAGCCTCACCAATGAACTTGAGTGAATTGTAAAAATTGAAACTTTAAGGGGGTTGGATTCTTGAACATTTGGGGTATAATTTTACTGTGAGAAAAGAATTTGGCAGTAGCTGTTTCTATGAGAAGAGCGCCTTAGCTGCTGTACTCTCTATGCTTCTCTGGCTGGCTATTATCCTTGCAATTCCTGAGAGAGACTATACTGATTACTTTGCACTTCATCAGCTGGTGATGTTGCTCAAGTTATACCTTTCCAGCCAAAGGGTTTGCTATTTCTGACTATTGCACAACGTGCATTAGTTTTCATTAATCTAAATTTGTATGAAAACCTGATTTGCATATTGATTTTGCAATAAAATATTTCCTTTTGTTTCTCTCCCTCCTCTTGTGCTGTTATTGTTTATATATTTATTTGTCAGAGGACGGTAATTCCTTATTGTGTACTTATCTGTAACATTGAAATAAAACAAAATTTATGAAACTGTTAGACTGTGGTCCTTTCACTCGGACAGGGAAAGACTGTCAAAAAGGAAACACGCTTGGGGTGTAATCTCCAATTTTTTAAATTGGGTGTTCAGCCGCCCGTATTGATCAAGCACATACGCACTTTATTGAGTTTTTAGTCCTGAGGATGGGTGACTGGGCCGTTCTGAAGAACCTTCCAGAATGGCACAGGCTAGGTAGCAGTACTGAATGCAGGTTGTCTGGCTGTCATTCTGAAGCAATGGAACACGTCATTTGTGTATGCCCTGCATTGCTCATGGTCAGACGGTAATTATTGCGGGACCAATGGATTAGGTTGGGAGTTCGATCTAGCCGCCAAGCAAAAATGGTCGCTCTAAATCCTGACAACACCAAGTTGAATATTGGGCTTACGAAATGTGTCCACAAAGCATCAAAACTACTGGAAGCCACAACAGCAACCAAACCCTCCCCATCTCAGCATGATGGCCGAGTTAAAAGAGTCAACAATTGAATTAGAGACTACAACATCAGAAAACCAGAGGGAGGCCTTTCAGCAGAACATTATTAGCCTATGATGATCTCCCTAATCTTTAGTAAATTAAAACCCACCGTTTTTAACATTTAATATTGTCTTTTTTTATTGTATTGTTCAAACCAGTTGTGTTTTAAATTGTAATTTTTTTAACCAATCAATAAATATATATATAGAGAATTGATGATTCCTATGTACTTGTGTATTGACCATTCATATTTGAAATATTTAGATAAAAGTAAATTGATAAATTTTCAGAGTTTGTCTTTATTAATGAATTATTGACATATTGCATATTGTGACTATACTATGGTTGTTAGGCATTTTCTTCATTATAGGTCCTCATGAAGGAAATAGCATCCGTCTCTTATTGTTGAGCCCCTATTAGCTCAACCAAAGATCTATCGGAGGACCTGATTTTGTAAGTGGTTATTGAGTTGCCATGGGCCCAAACTTTGTTTATGGTGGAAAAATCCAATGTAAGATATACTAGGGTTAATGTGTATGATTATAAAATGTGTACCTCTTCCGCTCGATCAGTTGCATGACACCACATCATCGGATCATGGTTGTGTTCTTGTCAGTGGTAGCATACACTACTGAGCATGACACCTTATCAGAGGCATTCACTGCATCACCTGGCAGCCAGGACAGGTTGTGCATTGGTTGACGTTTCCCTTTTGCCTACTTCGGTATTATGGCTAACATTGAAAAGCTGCAGTGAGGCAGGGGAATCTCCCAAAAGAGAACTGCTATCCTACGCCCAGCACTTCTTTCACCAACTTGGTCTATACAATATTCATCGAGGCATGACTGCTATGGGGAGGCCCACGGATGCTGCCCTCCTGAATATGCTGAAGCCTTCAGGCACCACAACAGTTGTCCCGCTGCCCACTGTGCTGATACTGTAGCCTCCACCTTGGCCACCATCAGTTTCTGTATATACAGCCTTCACCATTGCACAGAATGTGTAAACCGAACCTTCCTGCACAGTCAGATGAACGATGAAACTGCAGCGCGGCCACCTATGTCACACGCACCACATCACATTTCATCCTTCCCAATAATCTCCATGCAGAGGGCAGCCCCTTCTCCTTCGTACAGCACCTACCATGTATTCCTGGGTCCGCAATAATGGAGGACTATCCATGTTTACACATTAACTTTAGAACTAAATTTGTCTCAAAACGTGATTCTGTAAATGCCTATGTGGAATTCTTAGATTGCAGTTCTAGCAAACAAATTGGAGCAACGTTAGTGACCCAGGACCTGTGCATGCCCCTGGGAGGTTCAAGTCCTTAGGAATAAGTTACAGATCTCACAAAGTTTACTTGGCATCTGCCAACACTAGTTCTTTCTGCCTTTAAAGCCTTCATCACAGGACAGCTTTCTTTGGGTCAGAAGGTAAGTTTAAAATAGTTTTAGCATAACGTTCCAAACATTAAATTAATTTAAAAAACATCGAACCAAGGCAGTAAAATGTGGACAAACGCACTAATCAATGTATAAAACAAAGCATTTGAAAAGTTCCTAAGTAAAATACACTTAGGAATTATCAGTCGCATTCAGATGTAGAGGGTACTGAAAAGGGTGCCTGTTTGGTAGTACATTTCTCAGGTTTGAGGTAAAAAAAAAAGGAAAGTGTATGCTGCATCTTGTTGAAAGTCTTGATGTTTTTCTCTACTACAGATTTTTATTAGGTGATATTACCAGTGAAATCTGATGTTAACTGGCAATCATGGTCATAGGGCAGGCACATTGGTAGGATAGAAACTTCAGCGACCATATGATACAACATACCTTTACTGTAAACCAGATTTGAGAAGAACCTGTCTGGAATGGATTTATTCAAATAGTGGCCAATATGGCGTATTTCTAAGCTCTACGTGGAAGCAGGCTGCTTTTTTTATTGTGCAGTAATATTTACATTTGCCAATTGTGCCTCTCCCTTTACTTTTATGAGTAAGATTTCCAAAAAGATCTACAAATAAGTCTTTGACTAATCCGGATGTATGTTTCCATCTTTGAACATTTTAAAAACATACATTAACAATGAAGAACCTCAACTGCTAGCACAGTTTACATTTGGAACACTGCTCTCAATAGACCATTTACGATATATTACTACTGTAGACCTCTCCTTCCATATCAGTACATATGGACGATAATAAATGTAACAATGTTGTTGCAGGGATATCCAAGCAGCTTCACAAACGGAGTAGTGCAAAAACAACTACTGGCTGATTCTTCAACAAAAGAAAACATAACTAAAACATGATATAATTTTATTGCACTCAAGTCCACAAGATAAGGAATTTGTTGAGAAGAAAAACAATACCACCTAGAGGGACAAGCTTTCACAAAGGCACTGTACGAGTAAGCGTTTAGACTCTTGTGTGGGAATGGAAACACTCATTGTGTGGTCTGCACAAAGACAGGAAAGCCAACCAGCTGTAATATTGTGTTTGGTTAGGTTTTGTTTAGTGTGCTTCTGTTAAGTATTTTAAGTACACCACATGTCTGCTCTGCAGCTTCCTTGTGTACTTCTTGTGAGCCCTTATTTCTGACATGCTCTTTTGCTCCTTTTTAAACTTACAACTAGTGTCAAAAAGCTTTTCCTTACAGTTGACCATAAATATATAGCCCAGTTATATAGAATAATACGCCAGTGTTACTTGCACAAGTTTTCGAATCAGCAACCATGAAGCGCTTAATTTATTTTAAAAAGTGCCAAGGCGGTCTGCAGGAGACCACCGCAGCTTGCACTGCCAGTGCGACCAATGACAGTACCTACATAACTACTAACCATCATACGACTACTAGTGTGGCAATTCAAACTGTTTGAGGTCCCCAAAGCCATAAGAATAGCTTTGCTGACAGGTATTAGTTGTTTTAAATGTATAATTAAGGTTCATTTGCAGTAGGCAACTGTTCTGCTCATGTTTAAATTACACAAACAGCGCCACTCTGTGGCAGCTGTCATAAAGGCCGGTGTTGACAATTAAGTGCTAAGCACCCGAAACCAGCGGCTCAAATTAAGCACTCTCATTAGGACAAGAGTACAACCTGCTATTACATCTGTGTTCACTGGTGCTTCTTCCACAAGTACCATATGGTCTTAATTTCTTGAGCAAACCTGTGAGCAAATGGTATTGATTTTAGTATTGGTGACGGGTTTGAGTTATGTACAGGAAGTAATGGCGCTCTGGCATGTGCGTTTTGAGAATCCAGACACAAGTGAAGGAGTAAATGGTGCACACAGGTCAGGGGAAACAAACCCAAACAAGAAACAACCCCTGCATGAATGTAGGTCAAGCCCCACACAATCCAATATACGCCAAAGTCCTGTGCACACGTGTGAGGATGGTAGGTTTTGATGTCAAAAGCAAAGATTAAGACAATGTTTTTGAAGAAATAACAGAGATCAACTTCACGAGTTTCATGTAGAAGGATTTATATATCAATCCTGATCAGTACAGAAAAACACAAAACCAGCTGACAAGTCTTTCGTCACAACGTGTTTAAGATTGTGACTCTTCAGGGCTGGGAAGGATAAAAAAACACTAAATATACATTGTTACTCATGGTGAAGGAAGGAATACGCACGCGTGATCACACGGAAAACACCTCTCTGAATGTGGAGACCCTATGGCATGGAAAGTACATAAACAAAAGTGACTGCATGATTCATAGGATAACACAGACTGTGGGGTATGTGCATAGAACTACATGAGTAAGCTGTATATTGGTAGCGCAACACTTGTCAGTTATCTAAGAGAAGACAGAAAAACTTAACCTTTCACTTTTACAACTCACTGTTTTTAACGTGTTAGGTCATTTGCTTTAGTTGTGTGTGCCAGGGGCCACAATTTTGACACGTGCCTGGTTACATGCACAGAGCGCCACGCTAATTATTTTACAGTTGTTTTGTTCCCCTTTTACAATTTTTCCATATCCATTGAACAACCTCAGAACAGCGCTGTTTGTGTTTTCCAAACATATAGATTAAGCGATCATGCACAAATATGTTTTTATCTTCTCTTAGATTGCTGACAACTGTTTCTGGAATGCGTTGCACATATACATTTTTTTGTCTTCTCTTAGATTATTGACAAGTGTTGCGCTACCAATATACAGCTTACTCATGTAGTTCTATGCACATACATCAAAACCTACCATCCTCATACGTGTGCACAGGATTTTGGCTTATATTTCAAATGGTATTGATATTAGCAAAATGGGTGCAAACCCAGAATTAACAGTGTATTCTGCATTACTTAGTACATTCCGGTGCAAAAACACAATCTCTACATGTTGCACAAGGAATCTGAGGTGTTATAGATCCTTTATGCCCATGCAGGTCTAAATGCCCCTTGAAATGAGAGGCGCAGATACAAGCAAGTCCTCTAGTGAACGTTATATAGCATCGTTAAATCGTGTACTCATTCTCAGCGCTATACTCTGTGAACAACATGACTTTTCCACAGGTCACTATACATCCCAGATTCAGACGTTCACTCATTACTACTTTATAAGTAGAAATTACATTTTTAAAATAAATATAGAAATTTGAACATATAAAATGTAATAAAACATAATTTCTACAGCAAGTTTCAAGTGGTTGGAAAGTACAATGGTGAAAGTGGAATCCCTAGGCACTCATACAAACACTTTCACAGCCACATTATTAACCTATGGTGGGGGTAAACATTTTTCAATGTTACCATATTCTTTTACAGAGCTCTCAGGTAATTACCAGGTTATCTTGGATGTCCCTGAAAGTGAAAGTGTTTGCTTGCACCTGTTTCACTTTTCCAGTTCTCAACTGCTTTGTCCCTTGCTGGCTGTGATGAGGATTTTATAGAGCAAGTGCTTAGTCGGTTTCGATTTCCCTTGAGTGAGTTACAACACCTTTTAGTGTCACCTGTTGCGGGGTTTGATAGTGATTCGCCTCCAGCTCTTTACCCACTTTGCCTGTCTGCATAAAGCAGCATTTCTACGTCGCTTTAATGGACAGTATTTCCTTGTTTTATTTTCTTAGCTTTTGTTCCCAACTGCATATACATTTGCTAAAGATTTACTGATTTTTTTTCTCTTTTTGTATGTCTTGCTAATTGTGTTTAGCCTTAGAATATAGATCTTGCTTGTGCATAATTGCAGTGTTCCTACTGATATTCGGTATTTAGTCTAGCCCTTTGGATGTACTTTCCAGTGTGCTTTGGCTGTCTTAGCGTTTTGTCGTTTCTTGTACTATTTTTTGATGACTCCTGACTAAACCTTTGTGGTTGAAGTAGTTCTCAGCGTCATTTCGTGCTTAATGGCTGCTTTAAGCAAATCATTACCATCTATTTTTCAGTAACGGTGTGTGTTAATCACTCATGGATCCTCATCGCCATGTCTAGGATACTGTCTGATGCCTCATAAGCTCAAATAAACTAGTTATTAATCCATTTCTGCTAATATTACGGTGCATTAAAACGCAGAGGTGCATTGGTTCAATGTTCTCTTTGGAGAGTATGAAAATAAGACTTAGGATGCAGCTAGAAGCAGGTTCACTTGCAGAAGGTTTGTTTTTTAATAAGCATTCTTTTTATTGTGCCCTATTAAGTGGTGTAGGAATTGGCTTAATCCTATTCTGCAAGGACAATCGACCAAAAGGTATTTTAATCAAATTCTTCTCAGATGTTGTTTGAATGTAGGGCCTCATTGGAGGCTAGACTTGGGGTCACTAACCCCTGTGAACCTCGTAAGGACATGGGTACTCAATCCCCCAATAATCCACGTGCCAGGAGGTGAACCCCCACAACGGTGCCTGAGGGGGTGGAGCCTCCTCAAGCAGCTTTAATTATGCCTCTAGATCCCGGCTCCCTGGGTATTATTGGAGACTCGACTTGGGGTCACTAACCCATGTGAACCATGTCAGGGCCAGGGGACTCAATCCCCCAACAGCCACATGCCAGGAGGTGAGCCCACACACTGGTGACTAAGGGAGTTGGGCCTCCCCCAGCAGTGTTAAAAAACACCTCTGCATCCCCGCACTGCGGGACGCCCATGGACTGCTTCCGGGCTAAGCCTGCGCCAAGAGAGGGGCCCTTCTACGCCCGTCGCAGGTTCGCGAGGCGAGGAACCTGTACAAAAAGAAGGTGCTAGAGGGTAGTAAGAAGAGTTGGAATGAGAAAAATTGGCAGTTTCTATTATAAGTTTCCAAAAGGAAGAATATTCCCTCTTTTTGGCATATAATTGCCCATAGCAGCTCAGAAATTTGAACTCCTACTGCCCATCATATTCATCAGCAGATCTGGGTCAAACATTTTAGTAATCTTTATTCTACGCCTTACCTAGCCCAGCTGCTTTCTATCCCTGTTTAGCACTCACAGGTTAACACAGATCCAGTGATGCTTCATACTATTACCTTTTCTCTAGAGGATATTAAAGAAGTGATGTTATCTCTAAAACTGGGGAAAGCACCAGGGCTTGACCTTATACCTCGTGACCTTTACTGTTCTGGGATCGAGACCTAGGCCCCTTACACCAACATCCTGTCCAATTCCATCATGTAAGGCACTACTCTCCCTGATTCATGGAGAGAAGCAGTGATTTTTGCAAATTTTACGAAGGGTGCCAAATCAGATCCAAGCAATTACAGGCCTATCAGCCTTAATTACATCTTCCAGAAGGTGTTTTGCCGCCAGGTCTTGGACAAACTCCAGGTGCGGGCTACCAAATTTGATGTGCTCTCACCGTTCCAGGCCTGGTTTAGATCTAAGGTAGTTACTGTGAATCAAATATTTAGATTTTCCTCGATACTCTGGAAGTACATTAAAATCTTAAAGAATCATCTATATGTTGCCTTCATTGATCTGAGGACAGCGTTCTACCTTGTTCCTTGAGCTAATCTATGGGACACTCTCAGGTGTATAGGGGCTCCTCCAACCCTTGGAGGGACTCTTGGAGAGGTTACATGAGAGAAACTTTGCCCAAGTGCATTAAGATAGGGACAGGCACTAATGAAGATGATTAGCATCACACGGGGGTGCACCAGTGCGTATTGGCACCAATGCTGTTTTCCCTCTATATCAATTATGCGTTTAATTACCTCCATGATTGCATCAATGACACAACTGAACTTGGTGGTGGCCTGCTGTTCGCCGATGATATGCTCCTTATCTCCAGAACACCTGTGGGAGATTCAGAACTTGTTTAACAAATTTCAGGAATCCTGTAGTAATAGGGGGCTCGTGAATAATGCCAAAGAAACTAAATTCATGACTCTAAGGCCGCACAGATCCTTTCGTAGGAACACTGGTACTCGGGAAGTCAAACATTTTGATTATCTTGGTATAAGGTTCAGCAGGTCCTTGACAATGTCATCCCATATAGAGAAGTCCAGGGCTATTTTATTGCATAACTCAGCAGCTATCGGAACGATGCACAAGGATTCTACCCAGAGCGCACTCTCTCCAGTAGTTGAGGTTTATAACGTTGCAATACAGTCGGCTACACTTTATGGGGATGAGGTTTGGGCATAGGTTCTATGGACAGTTTCTCTGTTAGAGAAAACCATTTTATAAGGTCCATATTATCCCTCTCCCAATCCACGCCACTAGTCCTCTTGAATTTTAACTTGGCTTTAAAGGGGATTGGTAATTTAGCCACTCTGAAACCTTTGGTAAACTAGGTTAGGCTCTGATCATGCCTTGAGCTTGCACCGTATAGGCAAGGCCATTGTGAACTCATCCTTTTGGATGGAGACACGATTGTTCCTTGGCTAGCCCATATAAAAAAATGGCTCCTCAGGCAAGTTCTGGAAGCTCTGTGAACCAATCCATCTGCCATCAACCCTTCAAAACAGGGTTTCGTGAAGAAAATGTTTTGGGAGCACATAAATAGTGAGAGTAAATGGAAAGCTGCAGCGCCAGACTAACTGGGAGGTTTCTGTCCATAAAATTCACTCCTCAGTTTGAACCCCATCTTGATAAGGTGACTCTGCAGTAGACAAAGACGCTTTTAATCTAATTTGGAGTCCGCACTCAAGGGGTGAACAGCTACATTCATAAATGGAACAAGACGAGCCTTGAGGCGATTGACAAGCGATCATGTTCCAGGAGTAAAGACCATAGAATATATCTTATTTTGTTGTCCACTGTTTTTCGGAGCACGGGCAAAGTGGCAGAATCCCTACTGCTGGAGTTTGGGGTTTCATCACTTTCAACTTGCTTTCCGAATCTTGAGCTCTAACAAAAGCAGACTGACTGTCTTTTGTATAAGCAGATTCCTATTGGCAGTGGCTTTGATTAAGAAGCGACTTGGCCTTCCACCTTAACATTAAAATTCTGCTGTTTTAGTTATTTCGGAAATGAGTTGGATCAGGATGTAACAAGGCCTTTTACCAGAGTGATAAGTACTTGCACTTTATCATTTATGGTTGCAGTCCATGGACAGTGCATGGTTTGCACATACACTAGTGTGGCAGTGAGCAAGCCAGTGTTGTCATCTTACGGTTTATGTTATGTCCATGTAGGTAGATTTTAGCAAATGCTCCATGAATTGTATCCCTGTCTGTTAATATGTCTACTAATGAACTTATTGGTGTACTCATTTTTATTGTCAATTCTTTACTTGGTCTGTGACTGCACTTAGCTTAAGCTACTACTTACATTATGATATCCATGAACCTTACCGTTGGGCATGGCGGACCACGTAGGTTTTTGCCTATGTTTTGTGCTTGTGGATTATCTTCTGTGCAATCAGGTTGGCATTGGAACATTGTTATGTAATATTTTTATGTCATTGCTGTATTGTTTTATGAAATCAATGAATTGTACTTTTAACTGTTTTATTGTGTTACTTCAATGGCCTACACCCGAATAAAGTACTTTTACTACTACTACTTGTGATCCAATAAGGTACAGAACCAGCTGGACATGAAAGCACTTTCTCTTGCACTGTAAGGAGGACCAATTCTACTCAATCTAGAACAAACATCTGAACGATAACTTCCTAGCTTTTCCCACTATGTCCCACACTGAAGCAAAAAGACGGCCATATTTCATCACAGTGGGGCGCAAGTGAGTGATGCTCATTCAATAAGAATGAGGTTCTCAGGTCCCCGGCCTACTTCAGTTCTGTAAGAAGTACCGAGTCTGTGCAAAGTGTTTTTTTTTTTTAAGAGATAGGTATCTATGCGAAGTATAAAAAATTGGTGTTACAGTCAGTCCTCCGAGGATTACAGCGACGATATCTTCAGATATCGAGTTTGGGCAGAGCTAGTTCTCAACTCCTGAAAGTGAATAACAGGTAAGGGAATAGCCCAGGTGCAACATGAACTAAGGGGGCAGTGGCTAAGGGAATAGTCCAGTGGCAGCACAAATGGTGGTAGCAGAGGAAAGAACTGGTTTCCAGGGGCTATGAATCTTAAAAGAGCACCCCAGCAACCACAAGCAAAGCATCTGCAGCTGGGATGTTGTGCTGATCTGGCTTGTTTATTGAGAGCAGTGTGTGGCCACATTAGGCTCAGAAGCTCTGAAAAGGCAATTATAAAAAGCCTGCTAGAGTGTAAATAATAATAAATGGGTGGCTTTGTTTAGTGAATGCATGTATAAGATAAAGAATAGATTAAGGCAAAAAGTGTAAGCACAGAGTAATTTCAGATGTAAAATATGCCATCAGGCATTATGATGAACGTGGAACATACACTGCAACATCAAATAGAGTGATGGTGACACTAAAATGTCCCCAAGGACTGAGCCAAGAAGCATGTTACAATTTTGTAATCTAATGGGCTAAAACAAGCAAGCAAATGGTTAGGGGGTTGAACCAAAGGCATGATAACTGCAAAGTCAGACCAATAAGGCAATTCAAGATGGTAGGCAAGAAAAGAAGACCAAAAAGAGAAAGGAAGAAATGGGGATCAGTAGGAGAAAGGGATGTGAGAGAAACGGGAATATTAGACAGAATCCCGCTCCTCAACAACAATATTACGTCTCAGAATAGCCTGAATGCTAATATGTTAGATGCAGGAACTGAAGTCAACATTAAAAATACCATTACATTTGAGATCATTACCCCAACTTTAATGCAAAACTATACTTGAAGCACAATAAAATACGCAGTCGAAACAAGAGAGAAACAGCAGTAATAATTTGAAAAAATCTATACTAATGATTTCAAGAAAACCATCAAGACCGTTGCTAGGACATTAAAGCACATTTCTGAGATGCTGTGCAAGTGAAAAATGACAACTCTTTAGATAGCTTCATAAAGAACTAACCTAATGTTTCCCCTCTATTTTTCAGAAGCCAGCTAGTCCAATTTTGTCACAGTAATCAATTGTCTGAGGTCAGCTTCTAAACCACATTTATCAAAGGTCAAGTAGTTACATATGAGCAGACCAGTTCTTAATAGAAGAATTTCTTTAACAGAAAAACTCTTTAGTCCAGCTCTTCCTTTTATTCTCAGGGTTAATTTATCACAATCCCGCGTACAATAATTAGGTTGAATACTCGGTGAAAAGGTTGAGGCGCGTAGGAAAGGGAGGAGGAGGAGAAATGAATCTTGGAAGAACTCAGCTGGCAATGTGAAGGGTTATGAAGGGCTTGGTAATGAGGTGAAAAATCCTCACGAAATAAGGCAGCCTGGGAAAATTAAAGCATATACTTCACTGCTAAGTTAAGATGGCAGAGTACGAGACTGGGTTTCGGATAAAAATCTGCATTTACTCCGGGAAATTGGATTGCTGAGATGCATTTAAAGGCTGTGCAATTGAGTTTATCCATTTCAATTTAAATCCTAAAGGAATACCCAAACGGCAAGTTTTCAATGTCTTTGTGCACACATGCACCTGTGTCACACAGGTGTCCCCTCGGTACTATGTAAAGAGATTCTACATCTCATCAAGGTCATCAATTTAAATCGTCCTCGCACCACCTGCTTTACAGCGCAGTGCAGGGATGGGAAAGACAGGAAATGGTTTCCTTAATGCAATCCATAAAGTAAAATAAACTAAGGAGAACGCACAGAGGTTCTTTCTTTTGAAGAAGGGGGATGTGTGCTTGTTTAAAGAGAAGAATTAAAAAATCGAAAAGTCAGAAAAATAAAATGTACATTGAAAACTTTAACATAGACATCCTGATCCACTTGGTACAGTTGGCAAAAGCCTAACAAATTCATTTTCATAGTTATATAAATAAATCTGGACATCAAATTTGTGCTGGGGTGTTAGTACACAGAGACACATAAAAACACCATGTATATAATAAAATGTAACACAGCAAACAGGGACAAAAGAGGACCTAAGAGTAATCTGGACTTGACAAATCACGACAAAATACCAAATGCTAAAAAGATTTGCATTGATCGTAACAGTAGAATAAACATAATTTCACTCTAATGAAAATTACTTTGGGGGGTTGGGTATTTTTGGCTAATTAAAATATCTTGAGGACAGTCCATTTCCTAGTTTGTCCAGGTGGGAGGAGGAATGGCTGTTACATTTTTTTAAAAATTCAAATAATTATTGACCGTCATAGGCCATGAATAACTAAACAAAGAGTTCCTATGACTTCCATAACACAGAACTAATTCGTATTTTAGCAGTCTGGGAAATTGCAATAATTCCTCCATCATGAAAGTGAGAATGCTTCACTTGAATATATGTTCAGGTGTGATGATGGATATCTGGGATCAACTTTCTTTATTAAGGTCCAAGATGACTCCGTGGAGCTCTGTTTTGTTCTTTCACTTTTCCATACTTTCAATTAGGTGCTTTTTCCTTGCAGGGATGTATATCCTGAAAGCCAGCGTGATATTTGTTTACTTATAAGAAATTCTGTTGGTACTGGAAATACGGGTTCTTTTAACCGCATGCGTGCGGTGCAGATTTCCGCGCTGCGCTGCAGTTCGCGAAAACCTACGGTTCATGACGAGCTCAGCTCGTCATGAGTGTACGAGAGGTGTACCTCATGACGAGCTGATCTCGTCATGAGCGTCGAAGGGGTTAAATATACAATTCACTACTTTGTGTCAGGTTTTATCGCTAATCTAGCTGCTGAAAAACCCTTACACTCTACCCAATCTTTACTAACCTAAAACCATGACTTGGTGTCTGCCTCAGTGTTCTACTTCTACTAAGTCACTTCCTCCATGGAAAACCCTGGAATTTACTTTTGTTAATTTGACATCCTAATGCTAGCAGACGGGCAATTGAATGCATTAACTTTATGTTGTTAGTGCAAAGTATCTTGACAATTCCTATAAGCAAACACTCTTGCTTTGAGTCCTTTACAATGGCAGTGATACCCAGCAGTTCAAGTCTCCTTAGGGATAGGGAAATTCCAAAACTTGGGATCTGAGTGACCAGCACCCCTAACCTGTCCTAGAAAAATAATTTAAGACAAAGGTATGATGGTTTAGTAGTTTAAAGAAAGGAAATTTGTAAACACACTGTTTGGGATTCTTCATTTCTTTATCCATACCCGAGATGGAGTGTCCAACATTGGTCAATTGGACTTATTTTCAATATGTTCACATTGAATCATTTACTTAATCAGCAGGCAGCTTGAAAATCTGGCATGGATATTACCCTTGAGTACTAATGCTGGATACCCCGCACTTCTAAACAGGCTGGGCTAATTTAGGAAATTGACACACTGCATTCTTATGCAGTGCCTGGCAATCAAATCAGGGAAAGTGACTTCAACTAAAGTACACATGGGGGTAAGAACAGAGGCCATGCTTTCCTTGTGGGTGACAGGTAGTGTGACACTAAGTGGCTTAGCTCTGACAAAGAAAACCCATGCATGGAATACAATTGACCATTGAAAAACTATTTTCATTAGATCAATATTATACCAATATGTTCCACGCCATGGAATTTAAATGCCGCCCATCCACTTGATCCAAATTAACATGTCAGAGGGGACATTCTCAGACCAGTATCCACTCTTCTTATACCGATTGTAGAGAAATGTACAGAACAATCATAGAACTCAAATAAAAATGCACTGGCCCCACCTGTGGAAAAGCTCATATCTACAATGTATTCCAGCAGTATCTAGACACCTTCCTCATCTATTGAAGGGCTGAAATATGCTGCCTTTCCGTGAGCAGAATCGGATTATTACAGGCTTTTTGTGGGTCTCTCATGGCGTGTTTCTGGGTATCAATAAGAATCTGTATTGTGCAGCACTGCTTGTTTATCTGGTTTCTAACATAGGATTACTGAACAGTGACACCATACAACTTCTAAAGCAAAGCAGAGTCAGTGTCTCCAGTCACCCATACCAGGCAGAGCACAGATTTATAATCACAAACTGCAGTACGAACATTCTAGCCAATGAAGACAGTATGGTTTGGATTCAAAAGGACCTTTTCTATCTAACATAAGGGGTGAAAAATACATACAAAGATTTCCTTTTTTTTTACCTGATTGAGACCTTAACTATCAGGGGAATTTTGATATCCACAACCAAGTTGGAATGGTGGTCTCCAATTGGTCTGAATGCAATGACAACGAACAGCAGCTTTAGAAATGATTGCTACTGTTGCTAATATAGACTGTATTGAATCGGGGTTATTGTTACTGTATCATCTTCATTGTTGAACTTTCCAGCTTCTCTGAATATCCCTCACAAACTCACCGGCCTTTCAATGACATAGCAGACATAGCCGCCCACCTCTCTGCCAGAATTCTGAGCTTCCACAACAGGTCGAAGGAAATCTTCATGATGGTCAATGATCTTTGTAACGCAGAGAGAGAATTCTCCCCAAACAGACCCTTACCCAAGGCATATGCAATTCCTTGAATGACTATTTAATGGATGACATTTCCAGCATTAAATCCAGCATACCCCCTTCCAGACTAATGGAGCCTCCCGACAGTTTGATAATCAATACAGTCACTATGGACCACTTTGCCGCCATCTGCTCATAGACCTTCTTAGACTTACTGGCCTGAGTCAAATCAGGCTCCCCTAGAGACTGCTGCCCTCCTTACATTCTAAAGGATATTTTCTCTGCCCTACCACACACCCTATTGCCCTTCCTAAACGAGTCTCTCGTGCAGGGCAGGGTCTCAAATGCATACAAGAATGCAATTGTGGTCCCTATCCTAAAGAAAACAGGAGCCAACCCCCTGAATTCATCAAACTATTGCCCCATCTCCTTGCTCCCCTTCTTGGCCAAGATATTAGATGCTCATGTTGCCAGGTGTCTATCCAACTTCATTAAACACTCCAAACACCTGGATCCTCACCAAGCAGGTTTCCGGCCCACCTACTCTACTGAGACTGTAATACTCGCGGTTCTAGGCGCCTTACGAGCTAATGCAGACAAGGGCATTCCTCAGGCCTTGGTGCTCCTAGATCTGTCGGCCGCTTTTGACACGGTCGACTATAAAATTTTGTTGGACAGTGTCAGTCAGGCCGGCATAAAAGGCTAAGCTCTCAACTTGACCAAGTCCTTCCTCGAGGGCCACACCCAAGCAGTACGCCTTGCCCCTTTTACTACCCCCAAGATCGCTACCACATGTGGGGTCCTACAAGGATCATCATTGTCCCCCCACCCGTGTAACCTTTACCTCCTGCCCTTGATTCACTCTCTAAGGAACAGGAAGGTAACCACTTTCAACTACGCTGATGATCTTCAGCTTGCCTTTACTATTGACAACTCCCCTGACTCAATTCAGGAATTTCAAGACACCATGCCCCATATCCAGAGGTGAATGGACCTTAACCATCTCAAACTTAATCCGGGCAAGACTGAACTGGTCCTGCCCGTGAAAGGCTAGGTTTTCTGGGGTCAACACTATTCGCCGACTGAATTGGGACCTCCCCCCATTCCGTCCCCCTCCTTAAAAAGCCTAGGAATTACCATAAATACTGATCTTTCACTCAGAGAAAAATCAATACTGCAGCGATGAAGTGTTAGTAGCTAGTTAAAGAAACTGACAAATCATTCAAATGTACTCCTGGAGCAAGTCCATTTGGCCTAAACATGTGACGTCAATCACAGTGAACTAAAAATCAAAACTGAGATGAATGTAAGCAGAAATAACTGCTCTTTTGATTGAAAAATCTACGTTGGCATGACCCTTTTCTCAGTCTCATGTTCTTCTGTGCTGACTGCCCTCTCTCCTATTCCTTTCTCATTTCTTTTTCCTTCTATCATTTACTTTGAAGTGTATCCTGATATTATATGAAGATTGAATTACTCGCTTCTCAGTTTTGAATAGTTTTTCAAAATGAAGGTAGGGGACAGCGTGGCCCCCCTTTCAGGCCATATACAGCCGCGGGGACCACTACCTTCCTGGGGCGGCCCATGCAAGTGTGGCCCTTGGGACCGCCACACCCCAGACATAGCTGTTTGCTTTTGCTAGGCAGGAGCTTTGGCAGCTCTCGCCAAGCAAAAGCAAACACTCTGGTTGCAGCGGACGAGAGCTGTCAAAGTGCTCCTGAAGGCAGGGAAAGAGATGAACCATTACTCCTGCACGGAGGGAGTTGTCTTTCCATCAGCACCCTCCATACAGCAGCAGTGCCATCTCCCATAGGAGGCAGGTAGCCGGCAATGAAAAATAGTAAAGAGGCAAAATAAAGGTCAGCAACAAGCAGAAAGAGGCAGAATAAAGGTCAGCAAAGAGCAGGAAGATGCAAGATAAAGGTGATAAACAAGCAGAAAGAGGAAGAATAAAGGTCAGAAACAAGCATAAAGATGACGAATAAAAGTCAGCAACGAGCAGAAAGAGGCAAAATAAAGGTTAGCTACGAGCAGAAAGAGGCAAAATAAAGGTGAGCAATGATCAGAAAGAGGCAGACTAAAGGTGAGAAACTAGCAAAAAGAGGCAGAATAAAGGTCAGAAACAAGCATAGAGAGGCAGAATAAGGGTCAGGAACAAGCAGCAAGAGGCAAACTAATGTTGAGAAACAAGCACAAAGATGCAAAATAAAGGTCAGAAACGCGCAGAAAGAGGCAAATTAGAGGACAGAAACCAGCAGCAAGAGGCAAAATAAAGGTGAGAAACAAGCGGAAAGAGTAAGAATAAAGGTCAGAAACAAGCAAAAAGATGCAGATTGAAAGTCAGCAACGAGCAGAAAGAGGCAAAGATAAGGTCAGCCACAAGCAGAAAGAGGCAAAATAAAGGTCATCAAAGAGCATCAGGAGGCAAAATTTAAGGTGAGAATTTAGAAGAAAGAGGCAAAATAGAGGTCAGAAACCAGCAGCAAGAGGCAAAATAAAGGTGAGAAAGAGGCAGAATAAAGATCAGTAAAAAGCAGCAAGAGGCAAAATAAAGGTGATAAACAAGGGAAACAAAATTCACAATAAAGGTGAGAAATGAGCAGAAAGAGGCAAAATGCAGGTCAGAAACCAGCAGAAAGAGGCAAAGTAAAGGTCAGCAACGAGCAGCAAGAGGCAAAATAAAGTTGAGAAACAAGCAGAAAGATTCACAATAAAGGTGAGAAATGACCAGAAAGAGGTAAAATAGAGGTACGAAGCCAGCAGCAAGAGGCAAAATAAAGACAAGAAACTAGCAGAAAGAGGCAAAATAAACGTCAGCAACGAGCAGATAGAGGCAAAACAGAGGGCAGAAAGACAAGCAGGAAAGGCAAAACAGAGGCCAGAAAAGGCAAGACAGAGCAGAAGAGAGCAAAACAGATAGCACTCAGGCACTCACACAACCATACTTAGACACTCTCACACCAACTCACACACCCACTCAGAAAATCACACACCCACTCACAGACTTACTGAGACACTCATGCCATCACTCACACACTCCTTGTCACAGGTTAGTGGTTACATTATATGTATATAATGTATATAATGTATGTATAAATTAGGGCTTAAGGGTGGGTAAGGTTATTGGGTGGTAAGGTTGTTCTAAGGGATATGGAATTGGTAGGAGTATAGGGAGGCATAGGTATTTTTATGGTTTAGGGGTGGGTATAGTATAGGGTCTTTTTGCATTTATGAATGGGTAGGGGTTTAGGGTGGTAAGAGTATTTTTAAGGCTTGGGGTGGTAGAGGTATCGGGTGGTAGAGGTACAGGGTGGTAATGGCATTTTAGGGATAGGTTGGGTAGGGCTATAGGGTGCTAAGGGTATATTTAGGGTTCAGAGTTGATGGAGGTATAGGGTGGTAAGGGTATTTTTAGGGTAATGAGGTGGGTATGGGTATAGGGTGGTAAGGGCATTTTTAGGGTTTATGGTGAGTAGGTGGTAAGAGTCTTTTTAGGGTTTAGAGTTGGTAGAGGTATAGGGTGGGAAGGGTATTTTTAGGGTTTAGGGGTGGGTAAAGTTATAGGGTGGTAATGGATCTTTAGGATTTAGAGGTGGGTAGAGGTATTGGGTGGTAAGGGTATTTCTGTGGTGTTTAGAGTGTGGGAGAGATATTGGTTGGCATGGACATTTTTAGGGTTTAGGATTGGTAGCCATATGGGGGGATTTATGTTAGGGTTATGGGGGGGTAGAGGTATAGGGTGGTAAGGACGGTTTAAGGGTTAGGGGTGGCTATAGGATGGTAAGGAATTTTTAGGGTTTAGGGGTGGGTAGAGGTATAGAAGAGGGTGGTAAGGAACTTTTAGGGGTGGGTAGGGGTAAAGGGTGCTAAGGATATTTTTTACAGTTTCCAGGTGGATAGAGACTTAAGTTAGTAAGGTTATAAAGGCAGAATAAAAATGATGTTAAAAGATTTGGTTTGGGGAGTCCCAATAAAGAAAGAAGTCAATCTATATATCAATTCATATGAATTTCACTTACCTTACCATATACTTACCTTACGGTTTAAAGGCACTGAGTGGTAAAGGCAATGCGTGGTAAAGCCATATGTTGCATTGCCATGTATCCCTTAAACAATAGTGTCTTATCCGGTATTTACGTGCTAAACATTTGCTTTCATAACATTTGATCTTCAGCCCTTTAGATATTTTTTTTAAGTGTGCTCATCATGGTTTCAAAAACCACATTCTTTTTCTTATACTTTATATGAATTTCTTCGTTTTTTTTTACATCCAATCACCGTTGACACCTTCTTTATTACAGTTACATTCTTTTTCTTCTTGTACTTTATGTGAATTAGGGTGCTAATTACTGTTGGTACCTATTACTCCTTTAACTCATATAAATCCAAATCCATGTTGAATCCAGCATATGGTGCCAAAGCACAGAAACAGAACACAGATTCTTTAGTCAAACAAGGAAGATATGTCTCTTGAAGATATTCCTGGGAGGAATGGAGGCAAAACACACAATCAAGGAGAGAAAAGGTGAGGCGTGAGAATTCGCTAGTGTGCACCATTACATCCAGACTGTACAGTCACAATATTCTAACGCATGACTGGGTTCCTTAAACTCATCTGACTGTTGCAGCCGTTCCAGATTACCAAATAGGCAAAGTAGCCACTGGCCTATGGGCCCCGCGACAACGGATCAAAATACAACTTAAAGTACTTAAACCGGAGACATCAGAATCACATAACAGTTTGTTTGTCTCTTAAACGCTCATCTTCTGGCAGCTGTATGATTCTATAAAAATCTGGTGCATTGCGTGTTAGGAGATAATTTGCGAGGGGGTCCCCAAAATTTCAACTGCCTAGGGGACCCCATAGGGTCTAATACGGCACTGTTCCGCAGCCACTTCTTGAAAGACGACACATATGTATACACAATCAGCTGATGTGTGCATGAGTGTGAAGAGCCGGAACACATCAGAAAACACAACTAATACATACGGCGGTGTCTTTAAAGCCAGCACCCATTGTTACAAAAACTGCTGATGCACATGCATAGGCGTTAAGTGGCGGGACGTTTTGGAGAAGACGAGTGCAAGTTAACGTTTCAGTGAGCCCGGGGGAGCTCAAATCACGATGGTGGGCTAGTGCTTATAAATGAAAGTGCAAAAGAAACATCCCGATTAAGATGAGGCTACCCTCCCCACCATAGCACAACAATCCTTGTGCCTATTGAAAAGGTTAAAGTAGCCCCACAGCACAGCAGCAAATGTTATCAAAAAGCAGTAACTGTAGATGTTTAGTAGCTCAGTTGATATGGAATCCTTCCTAATAAAGGGTTTGTATTCACAGACATAACCCAGAAGTATTAACAATTGTATTCAAATCCGAATGTCATTTATAGCTGTTTAAAGCTTCCCTTGAATACGTTTGCTAATTGTCATGGTTGTAGTAGGCCTGGAAACCACATGACTTAGGTTTGTCGTTTGTACGTTTTCTCGCAGCGCAATCTTACTTTCAGACTTGGTAAGTGGAAGCGAGACTTTGGAAAATAATGAACGTAGCATTGAATAGATTCATGATATCTTCTCCTCAAAACCTCTCACACCTCCTCGGGGAGAATATCCTCCCACCTGCTCATTAGATATGTTTTCACTTAGAGTAACAAGTTGCTGTCAAGTGATTAACCTCCATTGACATCCATTGAGAAAAGCACATATATGCTGGTCTAATTTCCAATTAATTTTAGCTTTATGCTGCAAATGACCATTTTCTAGCGAAGGCCCTGGTCAGTTAAAAAGGCCATAGTCACTCAAAGTAGGGATGTGGGGAGTGCTGCAGCACCCCCCAAAATAACCATGCTGGAGTTTTGAAGATGAATGAGCAGTAAAGATGCCTTTAAAGTTTCTTTTTATCATGTCACATTTGCTGGGCCTTCAAAGACAGAGCTCAAATGTCAGGCTATGACTTCTGAAAAACTGCTGCTTATTCTTTCAACATGGAGAATAAAGTGTGACAATCTTCCTGCGGTACAGGACGTCTAAAAGGAAAGGCTATAGTGGGACAATTGTTTCTAGCCCACAACAATATTTATACCTGTAAATAATCTGTACAAATACTTAGAAAATATGTCAGCAGTTAGGAAAACACAAATGAAACCGATTTGTTGTAATTCTGAAGTGTGAGAGAAACAAAGATTTTAACAGGATCAAAACAAATCAACAAACTAAACGGGCTATGTAGAAATGTTCGCTGAAACCCGATTCCTATACATTATCATAGGTGTACTCTAAAGTTTTAGCAGTAAAACTACACATCTATGCAAAATTAGTGACCATTCAATGGACGGTGTGCTGTTTGTAAATGACAGTGCACTACCACACTATGCTTTAATAATATATTTATAATAGTGTGCTCCAAAACACACCATTGGCACACTTACCACTCTTTAGCTAAATCTGCGTGCCTCATATGCTACACTTTGGGTGATGCTTTGATTTTTCACAATCCTTATGACATCAGTGATATAACATTGATGGCAGCACCCCTACTCTGAAAATTGTTCCAGCACAACTGGAAATTACAATAGTATTTGATCCTTTGGTATGTTGTCTGTTATTTTCCATTAAACGCCAGTTAGACTTTAGGTTTATTAACTACTGTGTTTTACTTTTAGCAGGTGGCCCTTTCAAGAATGGGTGGTAGGTGGAAGAAAGGGATCTACATGCCGTGGTGGGAGTGGAAATTGTGGCTAATTGGGACATATCAGGGCATGGAAAGACGTTACTGGAAAAAAAAGTGCATTTGGTTGCACAAGAGGAGGATGGAGGATGTTTTATAAAAATTGCCATATTTCTACTTAGTAAATCATTTCAAATAAACAGGCATCAGCAATAAACTCGTGAGAGATGTACCTATTTTTTAATTTTCACAACTGACGGACCACCTTCATGACTAACTTGATATTAACCCCACACAAACTCCCCGACATGTACGTCTCTTAACAGTGAAATAAGAATAACAGTGAGTTGTCTGCAAAGTCCCATATTGTGCACATATATTATGTTGCATGGTTGAGTACTGCTTTTTTTAAATTATGTAATGGCATGCTGGCAAAGTAGCTGCCATTTTCTTAATTGCTTGACCTCCAGAAAAAAGTATATTTGTTGGTCAACTTCCATACCAGACTACCCTCCTGTCGAGTTGTGCGCTATACAATTTCACATAATGTAGCATAACTCCAGAATCCTGGCAAATTAATATGATTTTCTTTTCACGCCATCAGCACGTTCTAAGAAAGTGTTATACAAACTTCAAATTTGGAGATGTCATTAAATGGGTAATACATTCATGGTCTCTTTGGGGGTCGTGTGACTGTTGTAGCTGTTGTGAGAGCTCATGCCACTTTCATAAAAAGAATATATAGAAAGGGGCTTTGGGTAAGCTCTCTAGAGTCACTGGGTTATTAGGGACAAACCCTTCCACCACTTGCCCATTTGCTGTGTCTTTAAGGTTTTGGGCCAGCCCACAGACTTTTGCAGATTTTTACAATACTTCTGTGATGTCGGAGATTGACTCCTTTCTTGTAAGAAAGGAGTCAGTCTCAGATATCACAGAAGCGAAGAGCTACTAGTCGGTCACTGCCGATGAGCGCTGCTTGCAGCCACACAGTGTGCTCTTGGTACCTGTAAAATGGGACTGATCTCACTGTACACTGCACCAAGCAGCTAGCAGGACTGGTTTGCAGTCATAGTTGGCAAGACATGATGCTTGCGCTACAACTAACGTGGATATTGACAGTCACAAGATGGGTACTGACTTCAACAATTACTGCCCATGTGCATTTAAAGTGTACACCGTCAATGTATGCTCAATCAACACTCCTCCATTTATGACCGATTATTGGCTGTGTGCTTTTAATGCCCGCAGTTGCAGTTTTAAACCCACGTGCGTTGCTGTCCACCTGACTCCATCAGCACCTTTGTCTGTTTCCTGCTGACATTGCAGCTCAGTTGATATTCTGGTATTTGGTGGTCCATGCATTAATGCCAGCTACTTCGGCCAGTCTGCGACTACAGAGTTGTATGGTGACCAGGCAGTGATGTGGAGTTTGTGGCTCATCTGATCCTACTGCCCCGTTGCTGCCCGCTGCGCACCAACGCTGTTCTGACCCTTCCTTGGGTTCTAGTACTATAGTTACATGGTGATAACAGACACTTCAAGGAAAGAGGTGTTGGATGCGGGTCCTCGCTGCCCGTGAGGGGGAAGTCAGTGCTGGCCCTGCATTTGCTGTAAGAAGCTCAGCTGTCCGTGTGGAGTCGTCTATGCTTGCCATTACCTCCTCGTCAGCCCTCCCCGTCCCAGTCCTAACTACATGAGCATAGCTCCTCCCACCAGAAACTCCCAAGCAACTTGAAACCCATCCCTTCCCTCCAGGCCACACCCATACCCTGAGGCATATAATCCAGTGACCTGCCAATCAACAACCTGTTTGTTTTTTCTGCGGAATCACTTCCGAGCAGACTTCGTCGAGGGGGGCACTGGAATTGGCCTCCTATCTGGTAAGTGTGAAACGGGATGTTAAGCGCCCGTTTTTAACCCCTATTGTGCCTGTTTTTATTTTACCTTGTGGGCATTTACTTTGAGTTCCTGCTGTAGCGGGACCATGGGGTTGGGGGTCCGGACTGCCTGGTGGTGGTGTCTCCCTGCTGCAGCCTCCCCTCTTCCGGGTTCGTTCCCTGCTCTAGCGGGTGCTCCCGGGGAGGGAGGGGGGTGTGTGGCTGGCTTTTTCAGCACGCCGAGGGCGTGCTGGTTTGGCTTCTCTGTCTCTTTCCATACTCTCGGTGCTCGTTTCTTTCGTGCCCGTGTTTGCCCCCTTTTTATTGCTTCCTGCAATCCTTGGTGGTGTCTGGGGTTGCGGGGAGGGGGGGGGGGGGGGGGGACTGCCTTTGTTTGGTCCGTGGGGGCCCGATGTTAAGGTTCAGTCCGACTTTGATTTTACCTAGGTTAGGTTCTCTTCCCCGCGTTTCTGTAGTTGGAGCTCCCTCTACTGGCGGTCCTAATTGCCGTTTTTGTGTTGCTGGAGGGATTTGCATGGGGCTTGATTTCGAGTCTTGACCTCTTCCTGCTCTGCTGTGGTGGGGCCCCATGGTGTTTTTTCCCTGTCCTTGGCCTGTCTCTGCTGTCTGTGGGGGTCATGTGGGGTTTGGAGGCTCTGCTCTCCTGCAGTTCTGCTGGGGCGGTGGGGAGTTCTTACCTCTGGTTTCACTGGTTCCTGGGGCGGGGTCTTCTGGGTTTCTTCGTGTCCTTACAGTTGGGCCCTGTTCAATCATTTCCTTTTGTAGGTTGGTGGTCTTCACTGATAGGGCGGTTTGAAGCCCAGCCTTCGGTCCTGTGTAGGGATTGGCTCCCGGTCCAGGTGGCGTTCCCTGGTTGGCCCTTGGGGATTTTTGCTTGATTGGTCTGGGTATATCTTGGGGTCTGGGTTTCTGTTCTCCTGTTTACAACATGGAGGGTAGAGGTGCAGACGTGCGTGAGCTCGGCTGTGAGGATGGAGAGGTGGTCGCTGGTTCTTCCTCTGCTCCTTCCATGGCGGATATTCAGAAAATGATTGAGGCTGCTGTGGCGGCGGCCTTTGTGGCTCATGTTCCCAAGGGGCCTAAGAGACTGAAATTGGATGCCTCGGCTGAGGTAGATCCGGATGTTGACTCTGATGAGGAGGTGAAGGGTCGTTTTGTCCAAGGGGCTGACCTTCGCTGTGTTTTGCAGCATGTTCGGGACAATCTGGGATTCCCTGATCCTGTGGTGGGTGGAGAGTCTGAAGACTTCTTCGCCAATTACCTGAAGAAAGATCCGTAAAGCCTCCCCATTCATACGTCTGTGAGGAAGGTGCTGGAGGGGGAGTGGAAGGATGTTGACAGGCATGCCTTTCCCCGGTTTCTGGCTAAGAGGTATCCCTTGCAGGGATTCACGGAGGAGTTTCCGGCAGTGGTGAAAGTGGATTCTCTGCTGGCTGGTATGGCGTCTCAGAGCCTGGTGGTGTCTGAGGATGCGGTACCTTCTGATCCTGGGGACAAGCGGGTTGAGGGGGCCTTGAAGCGGTCCTTTGCGGCCTCCAATCTGGCTGTTCGGTCTGCAGCTTACACCAGCTATCTTGTTCAGTCGCTTCTTAAGGACAGTCAGGGTATTTCTGCGCAGCTCATGCAGGATGAGGATCCCTCTGAGTCTTTGTCCATGTTGGAACAACAATTGCGTTTCATGGCTGACTTGTCCTTCGACTCCCTTAGTGCTGCGGCGGCGGATGCTGGTGCCTCGGTTGCTGCTAGGAGGCAGTTGTGGCTTAAGTCTTGGAAGGCGGAAGCTGCTCAGAAGGCGGCCGTGATGAAGATTCCCTTCACGGGCTCTAAGCTGTTTGGGGAGCCGTTGGAAGCTTTGATTAAAAAGACAGCTGAGGACAAGAAGTTGTTGGCTCCGGTCCGCTCTTCTCAGAAAGGGAAGTTTGCGGGTTATAAGCGGCCTTTTGGGCAAGCGTTTCAATCTAAGATGGCTGCTCAGCCCTTTCGTGGTAGGGGACGTGGTCGGGGTGTCCCTTCCTTCCACAAGTCCCGGGGTCAACAAGGTGCTTCCTCTTCTGCAGGTCCCTCCAAGTCGTGACTATGTGATGGATTCCTTGAAGGTGCCGGTTGGGGGTCACCTCACCTCTTTTTTGCCAGTCTGGGAGGAGTTCGTTCGGGATTTGTGGGTTCTGCAGGTGGTACGGCTGGGCTACAGAATAGAATTTGGGACTCCTCCGGTGGATGTGTTCAAAGCTACCCCTGTTCCCAGGTCTCTGGCAAGATGTCGTGCTCTATTGGACGGAGTTCGGGACTTGGTGTCAAAGGGTGCTGTGGTGAGGGTGCCTGTGAGTCAACAGGGTCGGGGGGTGTACTCAATCCTGTTTTTGATCCAAAAGCCAAATGGGGACTTCCGTCCGGTCCTGGATCTAAAGGCGGTGAACTTGTGTGTCCCTCATCGGTCCTTCAAAATGGTGACTCTACAGTTGATTCTTCCCTTCCTGTCGGTGGGGGATTTCCTGACTTCTCTCGATCTACGGGATGCCTATTTTCATGTGCCAGTGCACGCGGATTCGCAGAGGTTCCTGCGTTTCTGTGTGGGGGTGGATCACTACCAGTTCCAGGTATTGCCGTTTGGCCTGTCTGCCTCTCCGAGGGTGTTTACTAAGGTGTTGGAGCCCTTGGTGGGTTTGTTGCATGCTAAGGGTATACAGGTTTTCCCTTACTTGGACGATTGGTTGATTTCTTCCTCTTCTTTCCTTCAGGCTCAGTCACATTCCCGGGAGGTTTGCAGTCTCCTTCAACGGTTCGGGTGGATTCTGAACTTGGAGAAATCCCATCTTCACCCCACTCAGGAACTGTTGTTCATTGGGGGGGTGTTCAACACCAGGTTGGGGAAGGTCTTCCTGTCGGAGCCCCGCAGACTGACTCTTGTGCACGAACTGAAGAAGGTGTTGGGGGCTCGGTCTTCCACGGCTCGCCAGTGGTTGCGTGTTCAGGGGCTGATGTCAGCAACTGTGATGATTGTTCCTTGGGCCAGTTTACACTTATACCCCCTTGTGAATCATCTTCTGGAGCATTGGGATCCGGCCTCTCTGGATTACGAGCTGTTGGTTCAGGGGAGTGTGTCCATCGCCCGGGAGTTGTCCTGGTGGCTGGTGGATCGGAACCTCTTGCAGGGCTCGCCCTTTGTGTCCCAGGTGAGGTTGGTCCTGACGACCGACGCCAGCGTACTGGGTTGGGGTGCGGTCTTGGGTCAGGAGTCTGTGCAGGGTCTTTGGTCTGTGCCGGAGGCGGAAATGTCCTCGAAATGGCGAGAATTGAAGGCGGTTCAGTTGGCGTTGTCTCATTTTCTGCCTTGGGTCCTCCAGAGGGATGTGATGGTGCGGTCCGACAACACGGTGGTGGTGTGTTATATCAACCGCCAGGGGAGCGCGAGGGTGGCTTCCCTCAATTTGTTGGCTCAAAGTATAGGCCTGTGGGCGGAGTCTCACTTGTTGTCTCTGAGGGCTTTACATCTGCCTGGGATTTTGAACTCGGAGGCGGATCGCCTGAGCAGGGTTTTCCCTCCCTGTCGGACATGTGCCTGTCTCAGGATGTGTTTCGCTGCCTGATGGCCCGGTTCGGGGTCCCAGTGCTGGACCTGTTTGCAGCCCCGGGGAACGCCTTGAGGGAGACGTTTTGTTCTCTGGTTCGCTCTGCCGAGGTTTGGAGGGTAGATGCCCTGTCCTTCCGGTGGGAGGGGGGCCTGATGTATGCCTTTCCCCCTATTGCCCTGCTGCCGCGTGTTCTGCTGAAGGTCAAGTTGGATCGGGCTTCGGTGATCCTGGTGGCTCCAGATTGGTCCAGACGGCCTTGGTTCCCTCTGTTATTGAAGTTGGCAGTGGGGCCTTGCTGGAGGTTGCCAGTGGTCCCTTGTCCCTTGTCGTTTCCCCCTCTGTCTCTGGAGTGTCTGGTCCGCCTGAGGCTGGCGGGTTGGCTGTTGAGAGGATGAACCTTGTGGCGTTGGGGTGTTCTCCTTCTGTGGCGGAATTTATTCAGAGGTCCAGGCGCCCTTCGACTCTCAAATCCTATGCCCGGCATTGGGTTTCTTTTCAGTCTTGGTGTACGGCGCGTGGATGGTCGGCGTTGGCGGTGGATCCAGTATTGGTCTTGGACTTTTTGAAGGACGGCTTTGACTTGGGTCTGGCTGTGTCCTCCCTGAGGGCTCAGTGGGCTGCTGTTCGGGCCTTTCGGGGTTCGGTCTGTGACCCGGTGGTTCCCCTGGTGTCCCGTTTGTTGCGGAGTTGCTTCCTTCAGAAGCCTGTCATTCGGTCCTTTGCTCCTAGTTGGGATCTGCCTCTGGTTTTGGGGGCTTTGCAGGGGGCTCCCTTTGAACCTCTGCTGGAGGTGTCTTTGAGGTTTCTGACGATCAAGGTGCTGTTCCTGGTGGCTATTACGTCGGCTAGGCGGATTGGGGAATTGGGCTCCTTGCTTTGTTCGGCCCCTTTTTTACGTTTCTTTCCTGATCGGGTGGTACCGCGGCCTGATCCTTCCTTTGTTCCCAAGGTCCCTTCCTCTTTTCACTGCTCTGCGGATCTGGTTTTGCCTGTTTTTTGTCCTGATCCTCTTTCAGAGGTTGAGGTGCGGCTGCACTGTTTGGACGTTCGGAGGGCTCTGGAGATCTATTTGTTGCGTACTGGGCCGTTTCGTAAGGTGGAATCCCTTTTTGTGACCTTTGGCCTGGCTGGTCAGGGTCTTAAGCCTTCTGGGGCTACCCTCAGTCGTTGGCTGCGATGGGCTGTGGGTGCTGCATATGAGGCCTGTGGTGTGTTGGCTCCTGGGTCTGTTCAGGGGAGGTCGACTCGGGGGGTGGCGGCTTCCTGGGCTTGTTTTCAGGGGGCTTCCATGGCTGAAATCTGCAGGGCCGCTACCTGGAGTTCTCCGCACACCTTTATGTCCCATTATCGTTTGGTGGTTGGGGGGACTGATTCTGCTGGGTTTGGGGACGCTGTGTTGCGTTCTACTCCGGTGGTGTGACTCTCTGTGCTTTAATAAAGTCTGGTTTTTTTTGCTACTAAGTGAAGCCGATTATTGCTTTGGTATCTGCTCATGTAGTTAGGACTGGGACGGGGAGGGCTGACGAGGAGGTAATGACCGGTAACTCACCGGTAATATTCATTACTCCGAGTCGTAGCCCTCCCCGTCCCAGTCCAGGTTCCCATCCCTCCCTCCCTGTTTCGGCTTCTTGTGCTTGTTGGGTACAGGTTGTTGATTGGCAGGTCACTGGATTATATGCCTCAGGGTATGGGTGTGGCCTGGAGGGAAGGGATGGGTTTCAAGTTGCTTGGGAGTTTCTGGTGGGAGGAGCTATGCTCATGTAGTTAGGACTGGGACGGGGAGGGCTACGACTCGGAGTAATGAATATTACCGGTGAGTAACCGGTCATTAATCTGGTTCTGAAAGCCACACCAACCATCTTTCAAGAATGCCCTGCATCACTCCCACCCCTATGCAGAGAAGACCCCATCACCATGGCGACACCCTTCCATCGTTCCTCTCAACCAGTGATGTAACAGCACTTTTGTTTTGCCCCTCACTGCCTATATCAATGAGAGATACATTTCTGCATAAAACGAGAAAATACGTCAGGGGTTTAATTTTGGTGGAATGCTGCCTCTGACAAAAACTGAACATGCAGCCATCCTATGAACACAGATTAAACTACTGATTAGCATAAAAAGAAAGTAAATTAAAAAAATATATTAAAATTACATATTGTTGTCCTTATGAACAATGTACATTAGATTTAATGGCAAAGTAATAGTAAAATGTACTTCGTTTAGCTTCCACAAAATCTCCACCCATGTCCCTCTCATATTTTCCCAGAACTGAGCAGTAATTAAACTATTCCTTTTGAGGTTACATATGATTATCGACATCATATTCACTAAGGATTATGCTGCCTTAAACTGTGTAAAGACACGCACCATAATCCTTAGTAACACTTTCCACTTAACTTGGTACCCAGGGATAGATCTAGTTTTAGTGCAAGCACTTCCTTCTTGACATGCAGTTGTAGTCACTTCTCCTGCATCGACTTGCTTTTATCAGGAAATACAAGAATCTTCACCCCACTGAATGTCGCGCTCAATCGCATAATAGTCACTCTCAGAACCAACGAATTTATTTTTACGCTACCTGTAGAGTGATCACTGTCCTTTTTGATTCCACAACTCTCTTCACATTCATGGTAGGGAGCCTGTAAGTCAGCCTTGTGCACTATGACCAAGCAAGAAGGGTCAGAAGAAACAATGGCCCTACCTCAGAAACTGTGGATTGTGGTGGAGAGGAGCATATCTTTAACAAGCCTCAGCGCCACCAGCAGTCATAAATTAGCACCATTTGAAACGCCCTTCAGGCCCTCTACATGGGCCTCCAGGTGCACTACCAGGAAGAATACTGCACTGTCCATAAGCGACTTCCCATCAGCTGGAAGGTCCATAGACTATGGTCTCCAAATTCAAAACCTTTGCTGACACTATCGGAATCACTGACTTTGGTCTCTTTAGATGTTTGACAATTAATATTAAGGCGTAAACTATGAACATCATCTTCTTAAAAGTTTGCCATGGTGTGTTACAGTCCATGAAGGGCAATGGCAATTGGGGATTCACTTGTGGTGTGGCCATCTTGTTTGCAGCCACAAAGGCCTACGTAGCCACATTAGGTCTATCTTACTCTCTTGACTGAGTTACTTCTGCCCTCTTTAGGAGCCTTGTACTTTTTTGAGGTCTGCCACAGAACCCATGCCTAAGTAGTTATTGCTGGGGTGCACCAAAGGTAACAAAAAGTTCTAACTATCAGGTATATCTTCTACAGCTTCACAAATGTCAGTTAATAGCACCATGTGTGCCCCCGGTGTAAAAGCCATCTGATCGATGTCAACACATACAGTTCTAGTGACCCCGCCCGCCTATCCTTTTGTGCATCACAACCACCTTGGAAGCAGAGATGGTATGCAATACAGTCAGCATTAGTGCAATGAGTTATCTTAATAACTACATCTGCGAACCAAGTGCATTCGTTGGATAGACAACTCTGAAAGGAGCTGAGAACCCCTTCTGGAGAGATGTTGCGTATCCAGCACTCCCAATAGCCTTGTGTTCAATTGTCTATTTAACAATGATTTAACACTTTGAAAGTGAGTGTCTCAGTGACAATTTTCACATTACTTGTATTATATCTGATGTTGAAAATCTTCAAGTGCATGGGAATGGTTCTTTCCCACAAAACAGTGCAGAGCGAATGCTCCTATTTCAAGGTTTAACTTCATTGAAATATTTTTCAATGCCCCTGCACCATTACATTTCTCTGGCCGGTCTCATTCACGCCGCATTCCAGGGCTCACCTCACACCCATGGCTTGGCAAGTTCTTCTGATGCGGGGTGAGCGGCCGCCGGGCTACACTAAACTCCGTCACCACGCAGTGTGTACGTCTGTCGGGTGCTGCCATATCCTCCCAGGCACACCAGGTGTGGGATGGCCTCCTGATCACCTCTGTCACCCCTGGGCTCCTCACATGCCCCGCGGACCATCAGGCGTGTCTGCTACCTGTACCCTCGAGACAGACAGCCCTTTCCTCCTCAACCACCTCCAACAAGACGGCTGCACACGCGGGCAGGTCCCGCTCATCGCCAAAGTAATGGTGCAGGGCCCTAGGCCCTCATGCATGCATAATGACTGCACAGACACAGATAGTTATCTGGTAGAACTGGCCCAGACTCCTTTTATTGGCAGGGTCACATGTCCAGTGTAAGTCAGCCCTCGGGAGTGGCTGGTGCTAAAACAACTAGAACAGTGACCAGCCGGTCACTACACAATGTATTGTTAGGTTGAATATTTAAGCCATTAAGGTGGTGTCACTCAAAATTAAAACAAACGATGACTACCGTACAGTAGCAGAATGACACGGCTGCTTCAATAGAATTATTATTTTTACCACAAGTGATGCAGCAAACGCGAGCCCCGCACGCAGCCGAGGAAGCGACGTACAGCGGCGTCCGTGACGTCCCTAATCGGCAAGAACTAATGGTTTCTCGGCAAAGGTTAAGATGTGTTTAACTGCTTCCTTGGATGCTAAGCCGTGCCCTTGCGCATCTCGGCTCCCCACAATGCGCCCGCTGTTCCTGCCGGGGCCGAGGCCTGCTCTCGGCTGCGTGCTCTCTTTCCGCACCTTGCCAATGCTTATCTGCTTTATCAGCTTAGGAAGAAATGTCTGCACAACTCTTCCGCCGGTCACCGATATCTCTGGGAACCCAATCCATTAAGATATTCCTGACCCCGGCGTGTACTATTTTAACAGTCTGGCGTGCAGGAAGGAAATGATAAAAATACGATCACAATGCCTGTCCTGACAAAGGAGCCGGGCCGTGATTGATGCCTGAAAAAATATACAATGCGAGCCCTGTATGTCAACGCCATCTTTGATGCAAAGAATGCCGTCAGAGTGAATGCTGCATTGAATATAGCCAAAGACTTTCATTTAAAAGCACATTTTATAAATTTGCGTTTCTGACCAATGGCACCAAGCAGGCCTCATTGTTATCCTAAAGTAGGCTTTAAAACAAAATATTAAACTGCGAGATGAGCCGCCAAAATCTACACTCCTTCACTTCTGAATCAGAGCAGCATTTATTATGAATTGTTAATCATTTACCTCATTTCCTACGAGGACTGCGGGTGCTTCAACCTCGTAGCAAGGGTGATATCCCATCACATCTCCCAGATATTGAGCCCTGTCTGATCGATGCGCCAGTCTCGGGGATGTATACCCGATTTAAGCCGGAAATGTTTTGATAATGAAATGTTTTGATCATTTTGCGGTTTACTATCAAATAGTGGTGTTTCCGGATATCAACCGCGAGTTTATTGTATCGACATCTCAGGTGCTCACATAATGCTTCAAGTGTGTTCTTATTACCACTCTGCCGCTTCTGTGATTTCATTTCTAGCAAGAAAACTTGGAACACTTCTGTTTAATGTAAAGAAAAATACTTAAAATATGGGCAATTATGAGCAATGTTGTGGGGTAAACTATCTGATAATTTAATGAATCTTTCATTGAAAGTTCTCATTCTACTCAGCAACATTTAACTCAAATAAAAACATAACATAACATTTATTTATAAAGCTTTTGAAAAATTATTTGGTGATGCCGACGTATAAAGCCCAACTATTGATCACCTAGAATAAAACAAGAATAATTTCCAAATGGAGGTTGGAGAAGCTAGCTGCCCAGGCTATTATCAGTACGGAAATATTATCTGAACACATGGGAAGGCATCCAATGTCCTGTGTAGCATACTGTGGGTGAAGGGAGAACATGGCTGGCAGATCAGAATACATTCCCCATTTTAGTCTGGCAGCTTCCGTCTTTACATTTTCACTAACTCACAAGTAAAGAAGTACACACCATCATGTGGTGCAGCCATTTATAACCTTTATCTGTGAGCTTTGGTACTAATTGATTTAGTTCAGGAAGCTAGTAATTTGTAGAGTACTCTAAGGACTATTGTGTGACCAGGTTTGGAGTCTGCATTAGTATGACCACCAGCCTCCCAGAAGTGGGGGTTATCACCGGAGGCCTGCACAACTTGATGTCGAAGCAGACTATCCCCTTTGCGAATCCTGAGGTTGAGCTATTGTCTCCACCGAAGCAGGAACGGATTTCATTTGGAGGCAAAAATTGACCTAAGAAGCACAACCCCCGGTGCGATTACTGGGTTGGAGGTGGCAATTGCACCACAACCACCTGTCAAATCTTGACCTGGAGGCTACTTCTGCCTGGACCCACCGAGCATTCTTGCTATGCTGCTCCCTCACTGCAGCTCCAATCCTATGAGAAAACACGCCTTCAGTTCTGATGGGGGAGGCACTTATGAGAGCACCAAAAACAGCAGCACCCACTAGTGCCGGCCGATTGTGATAGCATAAACAAGTAAAAAGCTTAAGCAGTTGCATAGGCCATGTTCTGCAGCAGCAAAAGTGACTACTGCCTAAAAATTCCTCCAACTAGAAATACAATCTTGAGCTGAACTCCTCTTAATGAGACCTACTAAACTACACCTGTGCCTGGTCACTACAATTGTGCATATGAGCAGACAGACTTGATCATAATGTGTCTTGCTGTAGTAATAAAGTAGTTTTTACAAAGAAAAACACTGAGCTGGTGAACTTAATTATTGTGCCTGTTGGTTGACTGTTGAGTTCTGAGCTCTTGCTCCCACACAACCTCCATGAGAAGCCTTGGACTGGTCACCCTCAGTACTTTGAGAGTCTAGTGCAGGACGAGTAATACTTGTCTCAGTTTGTAGAGGCATAGTAGGAGAAATCCCAGGAGACACGTAGAAAACAACCTCAACTACCACTGTTGGGACCTCGTAGACCCTGACTTCCACATGGCCTGGGAGTCTGACAACAGCCAGAAAAATATTGAAAGGGAGATAGAAAATATCCTCCTAGGGTGTAAATGGCTATAAAGCACATGCAAGCTTTCAGCCATTTCTGATTTTTACTCCAAAAATAACTTTTCAGCAATTGCATTTGGGTCTGATATAAATAAAAATTAGAATATTAATATAAATTAAAAAGAGAGCAGTTTTGAGTGAAAAAATATGACTGAAATGTTGCTGCAAATAAGAGCCCAGCTTCTCACAAGCATCTATGGACTGATATAACCTGGACAGTACCTGGCTTGTCTCTCAAATAGTTGGGAAAGAGGTTGATGCACTTAACAGATTTTCTGCACCCCTCGAACAACAGTAGCAGATACTGATAACGCCTTATTTACAATAAAGATAGCTCCATCTGGAACGTTTCACAAGCAGCTTAGGGATTAGCGGAGGCAGCTATCTACCTCATGTTAAACCTGAAATGTCAGCCAGATCAAAACAGAGCCTAATAGCGCAGCTCCCAAAAGCCAAGGAAAGATCAACAGACCATCACTTTCAAAGAAGGCCAGGCTCAAGCATGATGGTGAATTGTTACCTGTAGACAGTAAACTTAACTCTTTTCTCCACTTACCACAAGAACAAGTTATTTAGCTGACTATTGAGCTTCATTTGAGGTTCAGTACAAAGATTGTCAAAAGTAAGAGATAATTAAAAATAACTTTGTCTCTCTGAATTTAAATCATTTATTTAACTTAATAGTGAATTTTATATAATAAATGTACACACTTCCCTTGCCTTTTCCCATGTATCTGTTTATGGCCACGATATAGAAAAATGCAAGCATACGTCCATATTATGTTAACTATGCAATAGTTTAATCCTCCTTTTCATGGCGTTGGATCTGGTCACTTTATTTTTGCCTTAAACATGTATAATGATAATTTCCCTGAACAATGACTGGTAAAACGTACGCTGTAAAGGAAACTATTGCTGATAACTTCAATGCAATGGATTCATATTAGAAAATATTAAATTAGACTATCTCATACTTACTTGGGGGCTTACTTACATCTTTGTTTGACTTTTTATTTGAACAGGGTTTCAGCTGTTTCCCTATAGCTGTACTGCATCGATTCTCAAATTCAGAAATGTCATACCGAAGTTGATAGAGTCTGGAAATAAAGTGTAAATGTCCTGCTTATCGAGCCCAAAACACAAGGAAGGGTTTCTTGAACTTATAGACTTCACTGATATGATTGTTCGCCTTTTTTCACAGTAAATCTTATACATAGATTAATAGACACATGGAATTGCTTGAGTGACTAACACTCTCACACCCACTCCCAAAGTGATGTATAAACTAATTGTTATATTGCATCACTGTCATATAATATTGGGAGTGGGCGTGAGAGAGTTAGTCACTCAAGCAATTCCATGTGTCTATTTGCATATCCAGAGATGCAGTAGCTAGCATGCAGGTTAAGAGAGCTTAATACATATATTCAACTCAAGAGTATCCACTTGTGCATCGCTTGCCAACTGGGATGGAATGTCAGTGCCCAAAAGGGGTGTAACTGTTATATCTGCTTGTGAAACATAACAGAACATTCGTTTCTATTGGACCACACTGTCTCTATGCTGTGCGTTATCATGTCTTGGGTGGGGCCTAGGAGTACAACACTCCATGCCAGGGTGGATGTATCTTGTTAGAAATGGGGTCTCTAATTGGCAGTGGTGTGCACCCTGTCCAAGTACGGACCCTCACTCTGGACAGGGTAATGGAGTCACACAGCTAAGGTAACCCCTGCTCACCCTCCTTGGTAACTTGGCACAAGCAGTCAGGCTCATCTAAGAGGCAATGTGTAAAGTATTTGTACACACACACACACACACACACACACACACACACAGTAACACACTTAAAACACTACAAAAGGAGAACACACCAGTTTAGAAATAAAACAAGACCAAAATGACGAAAATCCAACACACACAAGTTAAAATAACACTTTTAAAATGTTAAGCAAGTTTAGTCCAAAGAAATCAACAGATGCGTTCATTTTAGCACCAAGTACCTTAGATGTGTCAAAAATGTGTCAAAAATCAAAGACAGGGGGGAGGAGCTACGCTACGAATCAAGATGGCCGCGTAAGCTCTCGGCTCCGCTGACCTCCACCAGCAGCTCGATTATCCTGTCTTCAATCCTGACCTTACACCTGATTTTCTTGTTTATGAAGGTCTACTGCTTCTAAAGGTGCAATCCCGAGATTTCTACCTCATCGGCTGACGAAGATACGCCGTGTTTCCATTCTCGGCCTAACAACGTGTGGAAGCCGGGGCCTCGATTTCTAGACTATCTGGGTCAGAGTTGAACAACATCGGCCGTGAGACCTGGACTGAGCCCGGTCTCCCGAAGAGTGCCTGAATTGTTGACTTTTTGTGACGATCCTTTGAACGATCTACACAGAGGACACACCAGCGTGCCACGCCGGCTGCTGTGGTGGGGGTCCGGTGCCCGGAGACCTTGCTGCCCTCCCGGGGTCGACGGGCTGGGGCCCTCTCTGACGGCGAAGGTGTGTTCTGTAAGACAAGGAGTGCCCATTACTTGATATCAGATTCGCGTGGCCTGCGACTCCGGAGCAGCCGGGGTTCAAGTCCGGCTCTGTCGCCTATTGAGAGGGGATGGAGCGGACGGAAGGCGCGCCATCGCTGCAGGCTGTTGTGGCCGCCATTGGGGCGCTCCATTCGCACACAGTCGCTGTGTTCCGGACACTGATGGTGAAAGTGGACGGTATCCTGGAACCTGAGGACGACACCTCGATTGGTTTCCAGCTAGAGATGGTACCAGCGGTGCATTGCACATCAGAGGTCGAGGTCCCCGTGCATAACCCGGAGTTCATGAACCTTGATGGTCCCCTATTACCGACAAGCCAGCCCGTGCTTCTCGCTAGCGTCTCTTGCCTGATCCTGCTGCCGCCTAACGCATCTATAGACGGTCTTCCATGTGGCTACGAGTTCCTTGGTGATGGTTTGGGATACTCGCTGTTTTTGGACACCTTTCCTCGTTCGAGCCGTGAACTTTTATCCTGTATTCGATCCTCCTGTGCTGACAAGAACTTTTGTGGACGCTTTGCCTTTTCCTTCAAAATGGCGGCTCGAGTGGCAAAGACTCTTATGACGGACCGTACTGGCCAGGGCTGAACTTTATCGCTGGGTTCCGATAAAATAGCTTTTAGCGATGCCGGGGTTGTGCCTATATTGTGACGAGAATTGGGTGGTTGTTGTTTATCCACCCCTGACTGGTTTGTATAATTGCTAAATATTGATTTTACCATGTCTCGGGGTGGTCGCTGTTGGCGGGGGGTACGGGAGACCGGGAGTGTGTTTGCTTTCTCCTCCTCCGCTTTCTCTTTTCCCTTCCTTTAGGGTAGTTCTTGGGCGACGGGCACGCTGCTAGTGGGGTTAGGCCGTAGCCATTGCAGGGGTGCAGGGTGGGGGGTTAGGGGTGGGCTTTTTTATTTTGCCTTCTTTTGTTCTTTGGCCCCTTTTGTCTTTTCTTTTTCCTTCTACGAGAGATGGGCTGTTTATTTTTCACGAATCCTTTATTGTCCGGGTGTCTTCGCTGGCTTAATTATCCTGTAACATTGTGGACGAGGTCACGCGGGTGGGATTGCTTTGATTGCTTAATAGATTGCTTATTTCCTATTTCCGTTATGTGTACCCGTGATGGGCCTTTTACTTCTTACAGTGATTATTGTTTGTATATTTCCCCCGCCTGGCCCTGTTCTGTATTTTACTGCGAAACACCTGATATCTGTATTGCCTGCTCTTGTCTTACTGTTAAAATAAAAAAATATATAAAAAAAAAAAATCAAAGACAGTGCAAGGCGCAGGGGAGGTGAGGCACCGGAACAGCGAATCAATGCGTTGGCACCTTACTACACAGGGGAGGTGATGCGTTGGTTTCAAACTGGCTGGGGAAGTGATGCCTCAGTTCTTTAGTGCTAGGCAGGGAAGGTGATGCATTGGTTCCTTACTGGCAGGGTAGGTGATGCATAGGTTCCTTACTAGCAGGTGTCATGATGCGTCGGTTTCTGGACACACAGCCTTGGTTTATTACTGCAGTGCAGTGTCAATGAAGAATCAGTGCCCAGGGGCAATGCTTCGAAAACCCAGATGTGCTGCATCGATGTGATATTGGCAATGCAGGTGCTGCATTGATTTCACAGCCGCGAAGGAGGCGCTGCGTGGGAGTGTGAGAGGGTGTCATGGACGTCATTGACACAGGGCTTGAGACTTATGCTGCGGGGATCCTTCTGACACGCTGCGACTGCAAGCTGGGGTCTACAGTGAAAGCCATGTTCGATACTTCAAGCGGAAACCACGATTCAGAGCAGGCAGCAGCGAAGCATCGTTCTTTTGCAGCAACGCATTGATACATCAGGCGCTGGGAGTCAATGCGTGAATTTTATCCTTAAGCTCACCAGGTTATGCTTCCAAGGACCCAGGAACTAGTTTTGGCACCACTTGGTAAGCCAGGACTCTCAGCAGAAGATCCCAGACATTGCAGGTGAAGTCTTTAATGCCCGGAGTCTTCTTAACAGGAGGCAAGCCCAACTCAAGCCCTTAGAGAACCTTGGAAGCAGAATACGGAAAGCAAAGTCCAGTCCTTTCACTCCCAGGACAGAAGCAGCAAGCAGCACGTCAGCACAACAAAGCAACAGGCAGGGTGGCAGACCCCCCTGCCAGCTTCTCCAGCTCTTCTTCCTGCAGAATGTCCTCAGTCCAGAAATGTTATGATTTTGGGGAGTCACTCTTTTCTGCCTTTGAAGTAGGCAAACTTCCAAAGAAAGTATTTGTTGTGCACAAGACCATGCCGTTCTCTGACTTGGCTCCAGACACACTACAGGGTGGTAGAGACACCTTTGTATGAAGACAGGCCCAGCCCTATTCAGGTGTCAGTCACAACTCCTTCCACCACTCTAGCTCAGGAAGGCCCGTCAGCCTGGTGATGGGCCATCAGGATATGCAAGGCACACCTCAACTCCCTTTGTGTTACTGTCTAGAGTGAATGCATAAGAGCCTAACCGTCAGCCAACCCAGATGTATATTCTACAGATTGCAGAGGCACAGAATGGTTAAGCAAGAAATTGCCATTTTCTGAAAGTGGAATGTGCAAACATGCAATTTAAAAACCAAATTCACCAAAATATGTGTTTTTAAATAGTGAGTTTGGAGACCCCAAACTCCACATCTCTATCTGCTCCCAATGGTAAATTACACTTAAAAGACATTTCATGGCAGTCCATATTTTACCCTATGGGAGAGATAGTCCTTGCAATAGTGAAAAATGAAATCCGCAGTGTTTCACTATTAGGACATGTAAAACACACCAGTACATATCCTACCTTTTAAATGCACTGCACCCTGCCCATGAGGCTGTCTTGAGCCTACCTTAGGGGTGACATACATTTAGTAAGAGGGAAGGTTTATGTCTGGCAAGTGGGTGCACTTCCCGGGTCAAAATGGCATTTTAAATCTGCACTCAAAGACACCGCAGTGGCACGTCTGAGACATGTTTGCAGGGCTAATCGTGTGTGTGGCACAATCAACGCTGCAGGCCCACTCGTAGCATTTGATTTAGAGGCCCCGGGCAGACTTGGTGCTCTTTACTAGGAACTTGTAAATCAAATATGCCAATCATGGATAAACCATTCACCAATACAATTTACACAGGGAGCACATACACTTTAGCACTGGTTAGCAGTGGTAAAGTGCCCAGAGCCCTAAAGCCAGCAAAAATGAAATGCAGCTCACAGTCAAAAACAGGAGTTCAGAAGCAAAATGAAAGGGGAAATCATGCCTACAGATGCCAAGTCTAACATATCTGATATGTATTAACGTATCCGGGAGATGGATGTAAGACCTACCCTTGGCTTGCCTGTTCTTGTGCTGAATAATATGTCCTTATCCCAGCTGCCCCAGTGGCAGGAGGACTAGTGGGTATGTGAGGCGTGGACCCTCGGGAGGGATCTTTCATTGTTTTAGGAGTCAGTTTGTCCAAATATGTGTCCCATGCTTCCCACTGGGTGGGGGATCGCCTAATGCTGTATTGGCAATAAGTGCCAGATCATAATTTCAACATTGGCCCACTTGGACAGGTCATATAGCCAGAGTCATAGGGGGGGGGGAGCAGCTGGGATCTTCCATGCCATCGCTTTACGGCGTTTGAGTAGGACAAAGTTTAGGTCAATAAATTTCATGGTGTACCTGTTCTTTCATGTACAAGGAAATATCCCCAGTAAACATTGTAGGTCATCTTCACACAGGGGTTGACTGATAATTTCTGACAGCATGGTTACAGTCTCTGACCAAAATTTCCTGATCTCTGGGCAACTACATACCATGTGATAAATATCTGCTTCCTGGCATGTACATTTTGGCTATTTCAAGGTCACCCTAGTGAACATGTTATAGACATGCTTGGGGGTGAGACATGTCAGAAGTAAGCATTTAAATTGGGTGCAGTTCAAGAGGGGGATTCTGGAAACTCTTTGGACATGTTCCGGCGTGGAGGCCCATTGTCTGTCTGTGAGGCCCTGTCCGACATAGGAGACCTATTTGTCCCTCAGGCAGTCAACACCTCAATGCAGGCATCCAATAACACCCCTTACAGGACTGTGACAACCCTTCTGTTGCTTCCATAGCTGAGCAGTTGCTGTAGTGTTGGAGATGTTGTGGGTTCTGTCCGATCTGAACCCCCATACAGTCTTAATTGTGTTTGTCAATAAATTGTATGACAAGAACTATCCTTCATCTATGTTGTACTGGTCGGTGCAAACACAGAAGGACATCAGGGTTTTGTGCATATAGAGACTGCCCAACTGAAGGAGGCCTGCCTCTGTCCACGGTCTTGCATTAGGTTGATCAACTACCTCATGAAAGGATGGGAGCACTCACAGTGGCATGTTTGATGAGTAATGTAAGGCATTCCCCTGGAAATGCACATAGTTCTGCCAGCAGTGTTTAGCCATCCTGGCTAGGCATCAGGGCATCTGATAGGGGATTCATCAACCCATCTACTATCTTATGTCCCCCAATTTCTCTCATAACATCCACCTTTTCGGGAGTGGGAGCATCTGAAAGCCACTGCTTGGGCCATTAAAGCCGTGTCAGTGCATAGTAATGCTTGTAATGTGGATCACCAAGTCCTCCTTTGTCCAGAGCGGCATATAGTTTGCGAAGCACCACTCTTTTCCTCCTCATGTCCCAGAACAGTTCAGAACAGGTCAGAGACAACCAAATTCAAATCGGTGAAAGAACACCCAGTAAAGGTAAACGGGAGCGCTGAAAAGTCATATAACAATCTAGGAAGTACCAACATTTTGGCTACAGCCACCCTAGTCGTCCTGGATAGTGGGAGAGATCTCCAGAAAGGATGGAACAGGGGCACGCCTGTGACCACCTTTCCCACGTTCCCCTGCACAAGATCCTCATCTGAATGATGGATGTTAACCCCTCGGTATCTTATAATATCATGCCTCCATTTCGGGCCTGTGGATAGGAGGACACCATGCTTCTCGATTCAAGAATTGTCTTAGTGGGAAAAAGCACGATTTTGCCCAGTTTAGCTTTAGACAGGAGAATGTTCCAAAATCATGCATTGCTTGCCCTTTATGATTATTAACTGGAAAATTAATGTTCCTAATAAGTTTGTCGGCCTTAGAGTCAGTGTGCCGTTTATTTAATGTGTACTTCACAAGATAGATTCAATATATTCCGGTCATTTATTGATAGCTTGTTTGTACCTTATATTGTTGCTCTGTTTGTACACCTATAGATGCTCGATGAATTTGTAAATTGGGATGCCTTTTTATCTGTTCTGCATATAGTATTTTTAGAATATAATGTTTTAAATGTTTTTAAAGGTATTAAGTACCAATGTCTTGTAATGAACTCTGCTTTTATGACTCTTTGCTGTCGAATAAAGTATATTTTGACTTTGAGTAGCATTGTTCTACCAGGGTAACAATGAATTAAGATCTCCTTAGGACTCTCCTATCACAAACTGGAGAGAACATTGAAATAGGAGAACACTATAAGCGTGCTCTAATAGTCCGCCCAAGTTTGTAATTTCTGCTCCTTGTGTACAGCACCATGCCCAATCAGAACCAGTAGTCTTAAATTGAATAAAATACTGTCTATAACAGGAAACACAAGTGTAGCACATTGTTTTCATTAGTATTCACTGTATATTTACCTAAGGTATTTCACTTTTCAGGACAAAAAGCTAAAAACAAGTAAGCATCCAATCAAAGACAAAGTAAATCAGCCAATATCAAGGTAACCGTGTCAGTTTACTTGGAGGCCATTTTATACAACAACGGTACATGCCTATTTAGAGTTATGAATAAAAATGTTAAGCATTTCTAAACCACTTTTGGAGGTATACTCTTGCAGAAGCCAGACACCTTGCAAAGGGTTTTAAACACGCTAACAAATCCAATCTAAAAGGCAAAACACTTGACACTATTAAGGAAGAACTCAGAGGATTGGACACAAAATACAGGGTGAACCAGGTGTACCCTGAAGATGCAACCCAGTAAGTTACACTGCGTGGTAACCAACCTCTCAGACTGAAAAACGAAGTAAAAAACTGAAAATTAGGAATCAGAATACAATTAACTATATAAAGTAGAAATGATAACCTATGAAATAAGAAAGATTTATTGAGATTCTTAACAGAAAGTTTTAGAAAAACATTGAACACTAGCTGGAGTTTAAAGGACTAGCTAGACCTTTGCCATTCAAGAAGCATATTCTTTATTCCTGTCAGCATAGCTGAGTTAACTTTCCTATGACTGCCACAACTGTAGTAGTTTCTGTTACCATGCTTAGGTTATTACAATGCATTGTCACACATACAAGTATTGAAATGCCACTGCTACCTTTTAAGTATCTAGAATGCAATAGTGGAACCGTCAGTGTGCAGCGGCTCACCTTAAGGCTTCAGTATCAAAAGTTTCTATATAATTGTTGCTAATTCAGAATGCCCATTTGTTCGGTCGAGCTACAGATAGCTCCAGCTGTTTATTGCAGACAGGTCTGTTTAAGATATCATACAGAGTGTGCCCTTGCTCATAATTAGATGACTTTTTTGTCAATCTCAGGTCCCTGATTATTATTGGTAGCTTTCCTCCCTAATCTGAGTTTGTCTCTCTCCTGAAGCATAAGCTCTTTACCCTTGCTTTTGATTGGCTCAGTGGAACCCATCCATTGCTGATGCCATGGCACTACTTATTTTCTTTAATTTCATTACCGGTTTAGCACTCCATGGGTGTGCATGTCTGAGTCTTCAGAATGTGTGTGCATTCTTAACTTTCAGCCCCCATCAACTCATGATGTCTTTCCCTGGCTGTCTTCACTTCTGATGGTACCGCGGTTTTGGTGACGCTCTTGATGTTGTTCCACTGCAGTATCTTGTGCTGATAGTCAACGCAGCTTTTAAACTTGGCTGGCACTGTCAAAGCCAGTATCTGCTACCCTTGTTAAAAGTAAAGAAAACTATGAAAGCACTGTTTTCAAGATAGTTGTGTCTTCATGTTGCAGCAATGCATGCCGTAACATGGCTAGTCGGGCTAGGGCATTGGCAAAGCCAATCTCTTAATTTGCTCAATACTGCAGAGTGAGACCAAGAGGCTTTGCCAGTGCTTGTTGTAAGTGTGAAGACTGCTGTAGGTTTACAGATATTCATCGCAGACACGCTTGATATTCTCTCGACCCCATTACAACATTTAACATGTAGAATTACAAATGTAGCCTCTCCACTCTTAGAATGGGGCTGTACAACAACCAGTGACTACATGTACCTTCCCAGGCCACGCAACAAGCACACTGGGCTAAATTCTATTTAAAATGTGATTTATAAATGGAGATATCAAAAATAAATGTTCTAGGTATAAAAAATAAATGTTCTAGCAATAATTGGTACTAGCGTTCAGATTTGCAGCTGAAAGTAAGAGTCATCAGAGATTATTTATAAATGATTTTCTTTCACAAAAGGTTTTAAACTACCGTACTATTAATCTGTTTGTATTTATGAAAAATGCACTAGTTTCGCAATTTATTGTAGGAGTTTTGCTGTTTTTTTTTCTAAATTACTCTATGTATGAGGAAAAGAAAATACAAGTCAATATTACCTAATTGCGGGCAACAGGACCACTGAATTCATTCATTACTACCTTTACGTATGCTTAGAACGACAAACAGAAATAAAAAGGAATACCAAATATTCCAAATCATTCTTGTCTCAGAGCAGTGGACAGCGAACAAGCAAAAGAATGATTTTTTTCAGAATACACAATGCTGTTATTTCTCAAGGTAAGGTTCGTCGAAGGTTATTCAATTGATAATCTTTGCGATTTTCATAATTTCAAATGTAGTTTGCATGTAGTTTTATAGCTAAAAGAATGGAAGGAAGGTATTGACAGGCAAGGATGAGCAAGGGCAACATCAGTAGAACATTTGGCATCATGTTTGACAAAAGCCAGTACCCATTAACTAACTTACCTGCACTACCTTTTCTGCTCTCTCATATGTAGGGCTTCTGTATTGACTCATATATGCAGAATACCATGTTTCCAGTCCAAGGCTTTTAATTAACAAGTCAATGAATTCTGGAACCTTAGTCTTTGCTTGTCTCATTTGACTTAACAGTTCCAACACACCTATTTATAGGGATTTCTATTAGCGATTCTATTCCTTTTGACTTATTTGGACCCCCACTGAACCATCACTGGATTCCAGTGAACCCACTGAAATAATTCTCGAATTCGGGCACCTCAGCAAAGTCACTAGTGGAAATCATAGGATATAGGGCAGAAATTTGTTCATAAGTAGTACTTTGACTTCTTTCTTGAAAGATGTAGTTGAGGGATTCAGTCTGATTTTAGGGAGCAAGCCGTTCCAAAATCTCGGGGCGATCCCAGGGAAAACACGGTTGCAGGTTTTCTTTTTGAGGAATCTCTGAAGTTTCAGCAGTAAGGTGTTAGAGCTTCTGGAGGATCTGCTGCTGCCAGAAAGTGTGGTAGTTTCTTTTTGATCCTGTGATGAACCTTGCAGCAGAGTTGACGAGGCCCTTAGAGGAGGCGTTTTGAATCTAGGCAAACTGCAGAGGGTAGCACTTTGATAACCCAACCTGAGAATGCTTGCACTGCAGACTTGAAATCATTGGGGGTGGGGGGAAGGGTTTTAATTTTCTTTAAATTTTAATTTAGAGGTTCACTCCTTTAGTGGCAGCAGTGATGTGCTTCTGTATATTACGGTTCTTGTCGACAGTTAATCCCAGTGATCTCACTGAATCTGTAACTTGTGGCAAGCAGTTAAGGGCTGTTGTTTCATCCATTCAGCAATGATAGGTGACTGATTGGATGGAGCGATTAGGAGGAATTCGGATTTTAGAGTATATAGTGTGAGGTGGTTGCATGCCAGCCAATTTTATTAATTTTGTGTTTAAATTCCTTCCCATTTACAGAACATTGTACATTTTTAACTTTCCCTTTGTCTTCCCTCTCGCTCTCTCTCTCTCTCTATATATATATATATATATATATATATAAACATTTATTTATTGAACTTTCCCTATTCCTTTTCTCTCTCTCATATATATATATATATATATATATATATATATATATATATATATATATATATATGAGAGAGAGAGAGAGAGAGAGAGAGAGAGAGAGAGAGAGAGAGAGAGAAAAGAAATAGGGAAAGTTAAATATATATATATATATATATATATATATATATATACATATATATATATATATATTTAACTTTCCCTATTTCTTTTCTCTCTCTCTCTCTCTCTCTCTCTCTCTCTCTCTCTCTCTCTCTCTCTCTCTATATATATATATATATATATATATATATATATATATATGAGCAGAAATCAAGAAATTGTGATTTCTAAATCTGACAAAGGTGGAAAAATTGTCATCTGGCCACGGCTTGATTATATTACTGAAGCATTCAGGCATCTCCATGATCTGACTTGCTATGAGAGGGTAGACTACCGTCGCTACGCTCAGGCTAAAGATACCTTGAATAACTTGCTGTCAAAGTGGAAAAGAGATGGAATGATATCCAATAAGAATTCAAATTTATGAAAGTAGAATTTCTAATAGTGCCCAGGATATATTTCATCCCCAAGGTCCACAAAAATTGTACCCCAATACCGGGCAGGCCTATTATCTCTGCTATTGGTAGTATGAGAGAACACATCACTGAATATGTGGACTTTTTAGCAGGGATTTTTGAAAACTTTACACACGTATGTAAAAGACACTGGTGATTTTTTGACAAAAGTTGACAACATAGTTTGGGGAGGAGATCTTATGATTATTACCTTAGACATAGAATCGCTGTATACCAGCATAGAACATCAAGCAGGTATTAATGCAGTTGAATTCTTTTTAAATGCCAGGCTGGCAGAATGCTATGCACACAATAAGATGCTCATTAAGGCCATCACATGGTGTTTAAATAACAACTTTTTTGTCTTCAAAGTAGAGATGTATCTTCAAAAAAGAGGTGTGGCGATGGGGGCCTGCTTCTCCTCCATCTATGCGTGTTTACACGTTGGCTGGTGGGAGGAGCAGGTCCTGAAATGTCTGCATGCACAAATGTACAAGGAACATGTACTTTATTGGCTAAGGTACATAGATAACATTTGTATTGTATGGCGGGGTGACGCCAAGAGTGCAACTGATTTTATTGCTGGTATTCATCACAATTCAGTCAATTTGAAATTTACATCTCATATGGATAAAAGAGTATTGTATTTTTGGACGTTAAGGTGTTTATAAAGGAAGGAAAAATAGCTACTACACTTTATAGAAAAGTCACTGCAGGCAATTCTATCTTGCACGCCAGCAGTGCACACCCCAAGCACCTTATAAACAACACCCTCTTTGATGAATTAATTAGATTCAAGAGAAACTGTAGTGATCAGAATGAATTTGAGATTTGTGCTCGTGAAGCCCTTAACAGGTTTCGCGCCACGTGGTACGATGAAAAATGTCTTCAAGTAGCTTTGAATAAAGTCAATACAAGATCTAGAGAATCCCTTTTGCCTAAAGTAGATACCATCATTGAATCAGAGAATATGGTGGAAGATACGCCTAGATTAATAACTACGTATAGTAGGCAGAAAAGGAAAATTAGGTCAATTGTAAAGCAAAATTGGCCAAAAGTTTTAACTGATGGGGTACTTGCTCCACGACTCCCCCAATCACCAACGATCACTTTTAGAAAGGGTCCTTCTATGCGATCACAAATGGTGAAGAACAGTCTTGAAACTATTACCACCATCATGTGGCTTTCTTCCAGGAAGGGATTTTAAAAGTGCAGTTCCTGCCGGGCCTGCAAGTTTGGGATCAATACTATCCACTACAAGACTCTGTTTAGTCCAACAGCGGTAGCAATAGATGGGAACTTCAATGGCAGAACAGACTTTGCGGTCTATGTTCTGACGTGCACCTGTGGCCTACGATATGTTGGCAGCACGAAGTTACAGGTGCACGTCAAAATTTTACGGCACCTACGTGCAATTGTCAATAGCAACCCCCAATGCCCCGTCGCGAGACACTTCAAAAGTAAACACAATAATGAGTTGTAGTGTCTTCAATATTATGATATAAAGGCAGTTCCCAAACAGAAGAGAGGTGGTGATAGAGAAAATAAATTACGCCAGTTGGAATCTAGAACTATAATTGAATTAGACAGCAAGATTCCAAATGGCATGAATAACACAAAGGACCTGCCTTATTGTTTATAATTTGATACTAATACCATCATAGATCACTATAGTAGAGGTGGTTTCAGTGGTCCTGTTTTTTTTCTTATATTAATTGTCATGTCATCTGTCTATACTCAGTACCTTGGATCAGACTTGTATATATTTCCTCACAGCATTCTCATTTTTGTTTTTCTAAGACAATATGAGGCAGAATTTGTACGCTTCCCGGGGATTTTGTTTTTTTATTATAACACAACTTTTTAATCATGGTGTTTTAGGATTTAATAGTGTTTTAAAAGAGAAGGAAAATAACATAGTAAAAAAACAAAAAATATGGGTAAGAAGCACTTGCACTTTTATGAGAATAGGATTTCCGGCTGGAAATATATTCTTTTCTCTGATTTTTTTATAAGCACTGTCACTTTCTAGGCGTAATATTTGCACACTCATGTTTAAGTGTTTCCATGTGATTGAAACAAAAAACAGAAGAGGTTTTACGTTGTGACTGGTATTTGATCTACTACAGGATAGCTCTGATTTGCGATATTTGCACAGGAGGTCTAGATGATTCATGGTTAATAACTGTATTATTGGACATGTCAACAGTTTACTAATATGCAGTATTTTGCACATGTAAATAGTTGAGTTGGTAGCTGTACTATTACACCTATCAAGCAGTTTACAAATATGCGGTATTTTGCACATGTAAATAGGGGTTTAGATGTAAAGTAGACTTAGGATTTATCCCGTCAATTAGTTTAAGTCATACAATTTTTTAGCACTATTTTTAGCGGATGGCTTTTAACTAGAATAGTGCCTCACCCCTATTCATTTTTCTATTTATTGATTTATTTATATATTTATAATATTTCTATGTGCAATATTGTTTACAGTCAACCTTTCACGCTATGATGATGACCAACCATGCACCAATGTATTGATTTATCTGCATTAATGCGGCAATTTATATGCTATCTGAGACAAGTTAAGAAGAAAACAGACTACAATGAGGTGCATCCAAAATGTCCGTAGAAAGTGTTTTCTTTATGTTTATACATCACGTGGTGTTTGTTCAAAAAAATATATTTAAAAACCATGGCGAAATGTATTCCTACGTATGTGAGCAAGGACTATAGTTTTCCGAAACGCCTCAGATCGAGATAAAATAAAGGAAGAACAAGCCTTATCTGTGGTTTTTGTCCTATTCTTTGCCGTTTGGAAATTGGAGTGGAATTGGTTACACATATATATATATATATATATATATATATATATATATATATATATATATATATATATATATATATATATATATGAATCCACCCTCCAACGACGTGAAAGGAAGCAGCCACAAACAGGGAAACTTCAGGTGAGGCTTTTAATTGGAACTGGACAGCGTAGGTATAATGCATTTCGGTTTATATTCCTTCCTCAGACACCTTTTGCTGCCGCGTCTCATGTTTGTGTAGCCCAGCTCAATTGTCCGTTATTTACATCCTACACGCCCCCAACCATGTGATCATCCGCCTTGTTGCAGCCATTGCAAAACTACAACTCCCAGAAGGCTGTACTCCGGATTGGCGTGATGTGGGGAACCAAAGTTTTATCTTTTCGTTGTTAGCGTTTGTAGGACTAGGCACACTTGGTGAGAACGCATTATGATGTCATGGCCCCTCGAGTCCCTGCGCGACGTCCCAACCCGCAGCGCGTCTATATATATACACACATATATTCGCTCCAACTCCTTCGTTTTCAAAAAAGAGATTCTCGCACTCACGAGGGTATTCCAGCAGAAGGTTTTTATTACAGATTTGACCAACAACAGACGCGGACACGTTTCGGCGAAAATGCCTTTTTCTATGTCAATACATATATATATGTATATATATATATATATATATATATATATATATATATATATATATATATATATATATATATATACTAGCAGCCCGCCCCAGCGTTGCCTGGGGCAGAAAGGGGCTGGGGGCAGTACACCCGCTCCCGCCCCGACCCCCTCCCGTCCCGACTCCCTCCCGCCCCCACTCCTCCCGCCTGTCCCTCTGTGCACCCCCTGTTCCCCTCCCGCCCCGACTCCCTCCCGCCCTGATTTCAAGCTTTACTTTACCTGAGCTGCCGCTCCGCTCCTCTTCGCCATGACGCGCCCGCGCTCCTCACTGATTTCAAGCTTTACTTTACCTGAGCTGCCGCTCCGCTCCTCTTCGCCATAACGCGCCCGCGCTCCTCACTGATTTCAAGCTTTACTTTACCTGAGCTGCCGCTCCGCTCCTCTTCGCCATGACGCGCCTGCGCTCCTCACTTCCCCGCAGCTCCATGTCCGCCGCTCCTCCTCGTCATCACGCACGTCGCGGCCAGCGCTACGTCGCGGCCGGCGCTACTTTCAGGGCACTACTTTTTTTAAAAAGTTATATTTTTAAATGTACGTTTTTTTAATTTTTTTTATAGCCTATGTCCTTCTGCACACCCTGACAATTTCTACAATGTATCGGGTGTGTAGATTGGCGCTGTGGTTCCCGAGTTTACCTGGCTCAAAGGTGCGTGTTCTCTCTTTATAATAGTAGTATAGATATACACACCGTTGTCTTCTAATATAATTTCATTTATCAGTCCCGGACCCCATGAGCAGGTGTCTTGGACCCCCCAGAGGTACACAGACCACAGGTTAAGAACCGCAGCCATAAATAAAAGCCAAGGCATTGATATATGATCTTCAATGTATACAGGGCTCCCTAGAAACCCACCGTCATATTCATCAGTTTCACAATTGTATTTAAAAATCACGACCCCGGCTTTCAAAAACTACTGGAGGGCAAAGTTCCTCAAATGTTTTTTAAATTCCGCTACACACTTCAGTAAACGCAGGAGTGGCTGCTCTGAACACAAGTAACCCCTGAACAGCTGCTATGACCCCAGCATGAGAAGAACTCCAGCTGCTACGAAAGAGAGCATCTACGCCCGAGGTCTGATTAATAGAAATCGCCTCTTAGGAGCAATAGCCGGCCCAGGCCTGCGGGGCAGATTAATGACACAGAGACACGAGGCCAGAGCGCAGGCAGCCGCAGCCGAATACAAATAGGCAAAGGTGGGGACGATCCTGGCTTGATTGTAACTACACGGAGACAACATCGGGTGTTTGCGCCCCAACTGTAGGACTCTGCAGATAAATCAAAGCGGCTTCCCTCGGCCGAACAACAGAGGAGGAGGGTGCGGCTCTGAAAGGTTGATCAGTCCACGGATATCAGGACAATCAATCTTTCTGTGAGCCCGGAGAACAATCTGATTAAAAACCGAAACAGAATCTTCCAGCGGAATGATGCATTACTAGAGGTACTTTCCAGAGTCTTTCCTTTGGCGACTGATGACGTGGATGGGTTTCTAAAAGCTCCAAGTGCTTTTCCACAGACACACGGCTGCCAGATGGTGTGCACACAGGCAAGTGCTGATGCACGCGGTTAAAGTCATAAAGCGGTATCAATCACGGTGCGGGTGAATAGGGCAGGTGAGACCAACACAACTCTGGCTGCCTTATGCACCTGCGCCTGGAATCCATACAGATCTGCATTAATTAGACTCTGAGCTGCACGTTTACAAGATACAAGCCATCCTCACCGTCACATTAGTCAGTTGCCTTTTAATTAAAAAGCATGTTTCCCTACCGATTAAAAACACATCGACCGCTGTTATGCTTATCCTATTATCAAAGAAACAATCCATAGTGGGCCCAGTAGTCACAAAATAGAACACAATGATGCAACTCATTAACTCTTGGGCCCATGACACACACACACCTATGTGCGAGTTTGTTCTCATGCTGTGGCTAATCACTCACTATTGATAAAATGTTACAGTTGAAGAAACATTATGTTTTGATTTAAAACTGAAAAGCACACGTGTCAGTTATTACAACAGAATCATAACTCTCCCTTCTGAGACTGCTTATAACCTCACACATGACATCACAATTATTATAACACCACTGGCATCAGCAATGACCTTACTGTGGCTGCAAACTGTTTGCTGGCCTATCTGTTATTTACTGAAAGCATGTGGCATTATGGGCATACAGGTTCAGGTCATGCAACCATCCCCATCGGTACAACTCACAATGCACTGCTTCTGGTGATGTACATCAAGGGCCGGGCGTGTGGCCTTGCCTTTTATTAACCCCCAGATCTCAGCATGGACTTTTGGCTCTGTGCATTTGCAGTGAAAGTTGTAACTTTTGAAGCCATTGTTCTGGATTCAAGACCACAGAGCCAATATGGCGCAGAAAATCTATTGTGGTGAATGGCCCCACTCAATGGGTCGGAGATAAATTTGAAGAGGGAATAATCAGAATTCATGTCTACATCGGTTTAATACACAGAGGCACCACCATGAATACCACACTGATAACCATGAGCTTTTTTCCCCCAATAATTTCTGGGTGGCAGTATCTAGCTTTCTATGTCCCATGCCCAACATAACCTTCCCTAAGTCAGTGGGTGCTTACCTACCCCTTTCTACCACTGACCCCAATTTTAGTTTTTTCTCCTGCAAAACCAAAATGACAATGAGGAACACTGACTGTGGCCGAGCTTCTTTCTCTCGATAAATCCTGGTCAGTTTAGCAGAGAGCACACATTAGACATGCCCACTTTAGGGATCCACTAAAAAAGGTGTCCACTATATGGGCTAACACCTATAACAAGTTGAGACCAATCTTATGTGGTATGAAGGAGTATCTATTTAACCCTAATGTGTGACCTTTAAGTAAAATGCCACCTTCTGGGTGGATAATAAGGACTCATTGTAGTATAGCCTGTGTGTTCCCAATCCTTGCCTGCCTGAGCTGGTGTCTGGAATACTGAGAATGAATGACGTAATAGAATGTTGGTGTGTGCTCTGGAGTGACAGCTAAGAGAGAGTTACAGTTGGAGGAAGAATGGAGCCCTTAAAGGAGTTACCTTCTGTTGCTGTATCCTGAGAGCATAATTATAATTTGATTTATATAGTGCTTACTACCCCTGACGAGGCGTTGAAATGCTTTACAGCGAGTAGCATACTAATCTGTAACGTTACTAGTTAATCTGGTGGTTATTGTTAGTTAATTGCCATTAATCTTGTGCTCGCAAGAAAAAATTGTATGCATTTAGTTCTGTTACTTTGTGATAGATTATATAATACCAGTTAGGTGAGATCATTTGTGGGGCTATGTTGATTCAGGTGAGATAAAATAGGTTGGCAGAAATTAGGTGAGATTACGCTACAGGGATAGGGTTTTGAAAAGGAGAGTTTGTGATCTATTAAATGAGGTATCACTCAATTGCAGAATTACAATAAGAAGCATTGAGACAGGAGTGAGATTGAGAGGGTGCTATGGTAAAAAAACAAAGGCATGCTGAGGATGGAAGGTAAAAAGAAGGGCAATTCTGAGGAAAGAAAGTATGTCAACGTAACATTTTAGTGCAGGGTTTTAGGAGTATAATTGTAGAAGGCTTTCTGAGATAGTAAGCACCCAGAAATTGTTATAAACAATGTAGAAAGAACTGTGCTTAATTTAAGCTGGCGGTTTCTGGTGCTTGACACCTACACATATGGCACAGTCTGCCACATGGTGGTGATGTTTGTTTTATTTAGAGACTAGCCCAGCAACAGTGGATTGTTAATTCAATGTACAATAAAAATGACTAAGACCTGCTGCCAAAGCCATTCTTATGGGTTTAGAGGCCTGGAATAGTCGGAATTGTCACACAAGTCCGAAGGAGTGTGATGGTCAGTAGTTTGGTTGTTGATGTAATTGGCAGAACTTACAGCAGCATTGGGCAAGCAAAAGTGTCTTCCTGCCGAAGGTCTGGCAGTTATGTTTTTTCACGAATAAGAACTGAGAAAGAAACAACCATATAAATAGTGCTCCATATCCGAAGCAGACAGTTTAAATGTGATTTTGAGTGAGGAAATCATTATTTAAAATAAATCACTCAAGTGCAGGCAAGCTAAACAGGAGTTATTGAAAGATAAATAAATAGCTAAATAAATAAAAGTGCTTTTTGAAACCAGCTATTTTACTGTACAAAGTGTTTATTTTTAGGTGGATGTGAACAGTGGGACTCAAAGGCTAGTCCAAAAAAGATACTCTTACCCGAGTGACTCCAGACTCTTGTATGAAGACCGTATCCTTTAACTTCAACAGTTATGTATATAACAGTACACATGTTTGTGGCAGTGACATGGACAGATATAACCATAGTTTTACCCTGAAGTGGCTTCTACACTATGGACACACACTTTGCCTTGGCGGTAGCAACCCAGTACCTCTTGGGTTAACATTTTAAAGATCAGTGCTCACTGCAGCCATGAGGGACTGGCAGATGCTATTACTTAGTGGCAGAGAAGAAACAGATGCGCCATTTTTTGCATTATTTCTCTAAGCCGCATGAAAACATCACTGAGCTAATTATGTTTCTTCGATGGTTGGTAAATGCTGGTTCCAAAACCTCTCTAATGTCTCAGCAAATGTAATGTTAATCATTTAAGGCAGAAGAAATCATCTTAAAATGCAGCTACAGTAGTTCTAATAAAAAGGTAAAATACAATTTGATTCAAAGGTCCAAGCAACTTTATTTCACCTTCATATACCGTTACTCTCCCTTCAGAAGATGCAGTTTTTATTGAATCTAACCTTCTATGCCTACTACAAAGTGTGGCCTGTAGCTTCACTGTCCATACTCTGCTGCTGCTGTTTCTGTCACACAGTATGCAATCAAACGAGAATTATTGCTGCTAATTTCTGATGTCCAGCAGTCAACAGAGATGACATGGTGAGGGTACTCCACATTTTGCAGTGTGTGAGGAAGCAAGGGAAGAATGAGTGGGAATGGTGCATTAGCCGATTGCCTTCATGCTTAGCTGGTATCTTGGCACACTCAGGCAGAAATCACAGAGGATCAACAGGACGTTACTTCAGCTTGAAGGTCCTGATCTGCTGAACATGTACTTTACATTATTGACAGACATCAACATACAGGGACACTGGCAGCAACGTCCAAAACAGATCATAGCTACACGAGGCCAGACAACACAGACCAGCTTATCAACAACTCATTGTTGACCTTAGTGCCAATCAAAAGGACATGGGCTGCACTGTTCTAGCGCCCTTTATCTGAATGAGATGATCTCACGCGTAACAACGGTTTACTTTTTGGCTGGCATCTTTGTCCCGCAGTGGGCACCAAATAGAATCAAGAGGTTTTAACTCCCCATGCCTCAACTTGTAATAGGTGCAATGTGAGAACCAACTGTCCAATGTGCTATCTAATTTGGTCACATTATGTTCCACCCAGCTCTCCTCACATCATCAGTTTCTGTCCTCCATTAACATCTCCACACACAAGACTTTTGTGTTCACAGTACTGCATGTTTGATATGCTTCTGCTCTAAAAAAAAAAAACAATCTCATTAAAGAGCTCCACTGGCTCTTTGTTATATTACTTTGTATAGCACCCACCTCTACTGTGAGAGTATGCAGCGCCTTCACTATCTGGGTGCAGTTCCGGGAAAGCCATCCAATCACACCTGGAAAACAGTATTTGACCATGCATGTTTTTTTCCTTGGTGTCAGGTAAAAGCGCATGTGCACAGTGTCAAGTTTTGACCATGTGCATACGAGTTAGTGGGAAAATATTGTGAATTTGAGGTCAGAGGAACTTTGTGTTATATTTAATGTGTATAGATGAGTGTGGTTAAGGACTTTTCCGTTGTATTGGGGTAATTATTTAATGTTTTGCGTTAGCATAGTATTCTTGTATAAGCCTCACAACCCAGGTTGGTGTTTTATCATGCAATGTTGTTTGTGTGTTGTTTTAAACTTGTGTTAGGTTTATCAGCCTTATAGTAGCCAGTATGTTGATACTGTGCTAGACAGTACCACTGATCTGGGTGTGATCTATCAAGTATAAGACTAGGGAGTTGTGTTGGAAGCTGGATGGTGTGTCAGGCTCTGTGTAATGTGTACTGTATTAACGTGACCATTTGTAGGTGAAACTGGAATAATAGCTTTGCACTCCATCAAATATAAAATTTCAAAAAAACAGCCCATGACAACACAATAGTTGAAAGACAAATCTGCAACTCAAAAACAGCCAATAACTGTTGTGGAGTGGGCCCGGTGCAGGTGCACCTACGGCGCACATGATAACTATGCTACAGATTTACCAACAACCAAGAGATGAGGGGCAATGTCCTTGCTTTTATTAGGATCCATGGCATTCCTGTAGCGCCACAGCGGCAATTATCAAAAATGTTTTAAAAAAAATGCATGTACAGATCAGTGTGTGTTTAAGAATGTACTGCTTTCTTTCCCCTTTAATTTGCTTCCATAAAATCATGCCAGATATTTATACCGTACTTCATTTTATAATGTAAAACCCTTCACAAGTGGAGACTGGGCAACGTAAATGTTCATTTATTCACGAATTATTCAGGAGCAAAAAGAGAGAAAACAAACCTATTTGGGAAATGCATTGCATATCGACACACAAGAGGTTCAAGTTCGTCTAATCAAAACACAGGCTTCCATTGCAGGATAAAATGGAAGAGTCTCAAGGGACATGAGGATACAATGTCAACTTATTTAATACAGAAAGTCGAATGACATTCCCCAAGAGTTCAGTATGTAAACAAAACTTTGTAATTCTAGACCTGGAAAATGGAGCCATCCATTTTCGAAGGCGCAGGAGCATGTGCCAAGAAAAACGGAACACGAGCTTGTGCTTTTAAACACAGCCATGTTACAGCTCTGACTATTGACTCAACGCACAGCCAGAAAATTGTACCCGCTGCCAAGATATGTCTCAATTGCTGACTTCTGCTACTGAATTCAGAGACCCTTGTGTTTGTAGGCTCGGGCACCCAACGGCTACCAAGTTTACCGACCCTCTGGGTCTAGAAAGCGCTTTTCCATCTACATAGGAGGAACACAAAGCAACTTTTTTGCTGAGCACGGAAATTTTATTCCATTTTAAAGCCCAGTTAATTACCAAGTAAGCCTATGAAAATAAAAGAAATTAGGCCATTTTAACAATGAGTATCTCGATCCATGGAACTGCCAATTGTTTTTCTTATCATCACATTCAATATCTCCTCTTAATTTGTATACCAATTCAAAAACTTTGAGGGCTGTCAGCAAAACCCTGTGATGCATTGCAGAGCTGGTAATTGGAAAATACACATCAAAAAGCATTTTGGGCAGGCTAAACAGAAAATATATAAAAAAAATCACTTATCGGGACTAGCCTTGGAGCTATTTAGACAAACACATCAGCACGTTCTGCTCTGAGAAATATGGGGGCAGGAGTTGAGTTTAGACATTCACCCACAGAGCTCCGAACTTGTACTGTATAAACGAATACACAAAAATAGAAGTTTCTCCTGTTTGGACCCACAACAACAAAACGTCCATCTTTGGTCAGACAAAACAGTCTACCGACATCTTGGAATCCCAGACTAGGCCATGCCCTACTTGCCTTTCAGGAGAAGCCACTTGTTAATATTGTCCTGTAGGCAGAAATCTGTCAGAGAATGTACAAGCCTTGAATGGAGCAGGACAGGTCGGTTTCAGATCATTTTAGATTCTGGACTTTGTAGTTGGAGTGGTTTGCCTATACACTGTGAGTTCTTGGGATGAAGAGTCCTGGAATGTCAGTCACCAGAGTCTAATTGGCTGACGGGTTTGGAACACTCTGATGAGATACTCGGGCAGTGTTATAGCCAGGGTGCCATGGGTCTTGGTGAAAGCACATCTGTATGGCCCCATGCCACCGACTAGGTAATACAAGACAGCCATCCACTGAGGCAGGCGGGCCCTTCAACTACCTCTGAACCTGCTTCATTAACAGACAGCTCCAAAGAGGCAAGCATGGTCAGGCATCACTTTACGGACAACTCCAAATAATTTAAAGCCAGTTCGCTACTGGAACTAAACTCCCCACCAGACAGTCTGTTAATCGAAAAAGAGACCAGAAATAAGATTGACAGATCAATGAGTTTACAAAGTCTCATCCAGGTTCACACATGCATCACCTATGCTCAGGATCTCCAGAGCCAAGACCGCTCTGATCCGGTGAAGGAGGCCTGCTCTCGAAGAATACTAGCATTAATAAACCCTTTTAGCTGGGTTTCATCTGATTCCGGCCAGAGGTCACATTATCTCGTCTGTTTTTTTTAACCTCTGGCATGTTGGACATTTCCTCCGGAATTACTCCAGCTTGCTTCGGAGTCTAATTTAAGGCCAAAGGGGGCCGTTTGTTCTTGACCTCCGCCTCACCCTGGTGTATCACATTCCACCGCTGGGAAGCCCTGAGCAGCATTCATGGAAAGCAGGGGAGGGGCGGCTTTGTACCCTCTCTTCTTCCAGGGGAGGAGAGCTTAAACTTGACAAAGGTGCAGGATACAGAGGAACAATGCCCCTTCCTCTTGTCTCGGAAGGCAATCGGGGGAGGGGTGGCACAGAAAGGGTGAAGTGTATTTTCCAAGCGACGGAGAGAACTGGGCAACAAATTAAAAAAGAAGTTTTTCATTTGTACAAACGCTACATATATATGACCACAGTGTTTGAAAGCGATTCCAGGCACCGACGTAAACTGTACTTAAAATCAAAGTGAGTGTGAGCGCAAGGTGCATGTGCTTGTATTTACTCTTTTGCACAGCCCTCAATGCAATCTCTCACAAAGGAAGCCTCTGGACAAAAACAAGGGAACGTTCATGGCATCGACTGTTCTCCAGCATATAACGTGCTATTCATTAATCACTTGGGCGAATTCTGTGCGCTAAGAAGGATTCAGAAAGATGGAGAGATGAGCGGTGTGGAACTGGGACAGATAATGGGCCCAGGCTCCAAATACAAATAAAAGTGTCCCCCCATTGGTGACTCAGAGAGCTAAAAAGGTGGTCCGTGTTTCCAAATCATGGCAGGTTCAACTGCTAAAGGCAGACTATAAAAGTGTTTTGCAAGGTTTGGGAGACTGCATGCATTTGGGCTTGCTGCAGGCTATGTTTCTGGTCATAATTGAGAAATCAACAGCAAAAACCGACCCAGAAGACCACAAAACAGGCCCACATACATACCGCCAGAAAACCAGCCATACACTGATCAGCGAGACCGGCCCTTCGGGCACTGCCAGAGTGCTCTAAGCCAGTCCGTCCCTGCCAAGACCCCAGAAACGCCTTTGGCGCTTTTGGTCTCGTTTAATGCCGCTCTCACAAGTTCAGCTTTCCTGAACTCAAGGTAGTTGCATTCAGCTTGGCACACATGATGGTTCAAAATCTAGGATAATGGACTCCCAAGGAACTTTCAGCCTACTTAAGACTACTGAAGTGGAGTCAATGGATAAGACGAGAGGCAGTCAACAGCATGGCGCTGGATGTTAGTAGGGACAAGCCCATATTGGGGCTCTCTTTTTGTATTTATGAGAGCCCACACTGTCTCTCAGCTTTGTGTACTAGCTGTAACGTGGCAATATGAAAGGCCTAAATTAGAAATAATACTCCTAGCTTCGGCAAGAATTGTTACTCACAAGATTGTAAGCAGTTATTGACTGCTCGGAACACAAAAGAAACAGCCACATTAACACATTTTTGTTCCTGAGAAATAAACCCCTCTGGCAAACTTAGCCTTGGGATGCAGCGTAATGTCCTATGGCCACACCACCACACAGAGATAAGTAGGCATTACCCCCAGGTCCCTCCTGACCTCGTCCCATTCCTTAAAATATGGAGATAACCATCTCCATGACAGAAAAAAAGAAAAGGAGCATGCTGGGATACCCTGCCCGCTCCCTCCCACTGGGAGTAGATAAGCAGTACCATCCCAGCATGCAGCCTGTTCTTTTTTTCTGTCTCCGACAGAATGGATGTTCGAGTGTGCTGTGATGTGTATTCCTACCTGCGCCCACTCCTGCTGGGCTGGGGTGGCGTGCTGGTCCTTCTCTGCTTCCCCTGCCCGGCTGCCTGGCTTCGCGGGCAGGGGTGCTGTTCCCTGGTGTCTGCCTCCCGGCCTGCCTGGCTTGCTGGGTCGCGGGGATTCTTCCTGGCTGCTTCCGCTTTTGCCGGCCCTTTGCGGCTGGTGCATGACAGGAGCTGATAGCCCTACATTACACTATAGTGCCAATCACATACAGGCACCAAGGTTAATGCTGTATGTTACATTTCCGCATGCAAGACAATTAGAGACAAACACTTTCGAGATCTCTAATTTAACATGTCACTGACAGCATGAAAATTAAATGCAACGGAAGTCATTTATTTCTTGAGATCTATCTGGTGTCAATGTGTGTTTTCTAAGTGCATGAATAATTGCTGTTAACCAAGACAGATGTCATTTCTTTACTAGCAGCATTTTATTTAGAGTATGTTTGATAGTATTATTGGCTTTTGTTAAATGCAAGCCTTTGCCTGTGTGATATCTGTGATTACATCACCTCACTCCACAGAATGGTAGAGACTATTTGAATTTGATTATGGGAATATTCATCTTTAACAAGGAAGGGAGCTAATCGGCTGGTGTGTATTTAACCCGTATGCAAGCGTATGTGTGAAAACCCACGTTAACCAGTTTATAGTCCAGCATGAGAGAATACCCAGCAAATATCAAGTTCACATCCCAATATAATAATGAATACTTTCTTACACAGTCTTCTTTGTTTGGGGACAAAGCTACAAACTGGAACTTTCTTGAACTGCTATTTTTGAAGCAAAGATTGATAAGGGGTGAACTGAAATTAAAATTATTAGACACCAGCAAATGCACCTCTTTGTGAGGGATCAACTTGATATGTATTGGAATTTGAGGGTAAGGGAATACGAATGTTATATAATGCAGCTTGTACAAAAAGGGTAAGAGTATTGGTGAAGATGTTCTTACGTGTTCAGTTGATAGCCATGCAATGCAATTCCTGAGGCTCGCGAAGCTTGGTGCTGAATGTACAAAGAGGGATCAAAGGATGCATCGCTGCCAGTGTGCCAATTGGGTTTAGGATCAAAAGTACTTGTTATGAAAACTTCAGATACTGTGGGGTTGGAATCACGCACGGTCCTTCGGAAGGCAAAATAAAAATTGGCCACACAACTTAAAGTGCAACAAACAGCCTACTGGTACCACATCAAGTAGATATAGAGAAAGTAAGGTCACACCAAAAACGATCCACCAGGGTTAAACACATAGGTACATTCTACTGCAGATCACAAAACCACTGCTTAGCTCAAATACACTATGGGTAAATACCAGAAATGGTGCAAGGATATTACAGCACTCCAAGCAACATATAAATTTGCGTGCTATAGTGCTCCCCAAACACTGATTTCTGTGATATACAATTCTGTTATAAAAACCCATCATTATTTGTTTATCGCTCATTGCATATGTTTTGTAATCCATCTTAATATGTTTATTTTCCCAATATTTCTAACATATGTATTGTTATTTACTTCAAAATGCTAATAAAAAATTTCTTTAAAAAAAAAACATTGTAAGCCACATTAGGCACATAAAAGGTAACATATACCTCTGGATCTAAAAAGCGAGGTTTTGGCATTTGTTGTCATTGGCACTAGTTCAGAAATCTACTCCCCTTATTGGTTCTCCACTATGTTTAACAAATAATTGGTCATTTTGACTGAAGATTCGAGGGAACTGTGAAACACAAAATTTTTTTTGCGTGTTTGTTGACACTTAGTTAAAATCTAACTCTAATTGTGGCAAAATTATGTTTACACTGTGAGCAGGGTGAATGAAATAATGTTTAGGTAATAAACCGAAATTAAGTAAATAGAGATTAAATGGTTTTTCGGTTTCCAAAGGCTCAATCATATGGTGTGGAATGAAAAGAGGCGAAATAAATAATTTGTAAAAATGTTATGTATGTCAAGTATGATATTCTTGAAAAAGATAACTATTTGTTTTCGATTTGATTCCTAGAAAACTAGAAGAAATTGAGTATAGAAAACGAGAAGATATTGAATAAAACCCCAACCAGGAGATATCTATGTCACATCAAAAATGAATCCAATTCACGAAGATCCGAACTTTCCAAATTCAGATGCTTTTTTGGCAGGCACTTCTGTTTCTAGTCTGATTTTTATTGAACAATATTTTGCAGAGTACATGGAGACAGCAAACTACATCTTTCAATTGTAGTCGAACAGCTCAAATTAAATAACAGGGATATTTGATTTTCATAGTGCCACCTTAACAGAATGCACTTTTATAGCTATTGGGCACCAATCTACGCCCACCTTCCAGAAACACTAGAGAATGTCACGCTTTTCAATGCTAGATAGATGTGAGTAACCATTTCCCACAACTCCTTTCTTTTTCCATCAATGTTCATGCCCCATTACTTTCTCCTCTGTCCACCCATTCTCAGTCAGGTACAATCCTCTCCATGACTACACATTCCCCACGGGCTACTGTGCATTTTTAACCACACGAAGATTAACTTATTTTATTTAATCTGCATGCTAAATGGGGGATTCTGCATTAAAAGTTTTAAAAACTTCAACTGCAACAAAAGCAGCAAAGCAGCTTTAATAAATTATGCTTAATACGAGCACAAATATACTCAAATCAGTAAAGCTTAATAGTTCTTGAGGTGAGGGCACTCATTTATTACAGAGTATCATTTTCTACAGCAGGAACCAAGCTGGGCACTTTAGAACAATATTATCACTAGAGATAAACAAAAAATAAGCATTTGTAATGCAATAGGTCTCACATTTGTGAGAGTTTAAGCTACTGGCATTGTAAATGACAATGCCTTTTATTTATCTGTTTGATAATTAACATATAAATAAAAGGCATTGTCATTTACAATACCAATAGCTGCAACTCTTGTAAATGCAAGGCCTATTTAATTTTAAAGAAGGGCCCACCATTGTCCCGGGCTGCTTGGAAAGTAAAAGCGTGCATAGCTCGCTAAATGTTGTAGGAAAGCATGTTGTGCCTGCAGTAGGAGAAACTAGTGCTCACAGACTAAATAAGACATACGGTGTAACAACAGAAGTAAAAGATCCAGTCCTCATGGGAGGTTACAAATTAAGACATGGCACTACTAAGGAGGGACTAACAAGACCATTAAGGAATCAGAAGCCAGCATTTGCAAAGGACAATGACACAAGCCAATGAAAAATATGGCCAGAGAGTAGGTGGAGCTTCAACTACATATACAAATACAGCATGCCTCAAGAGCAGCGCACGTGCTACCCAGGCTCAACCTAAAAAGGACAAGCATTACAAGTCTGAGGTGAGAGCATCGGAACTCCATGAAAGAGCAGAAAAAACTAAGAGTCTTCCTAATTCAGGAAGGTTGGAAATGGAAGTTGCTCTAGGTTTTTACTGCTTATTATTTCTATGCTGAAGCGCAGTCTCTTTATCTTGAAAGGAGATAGAACTTAGTCTGGATTTAAAGAGGGCGAGGATTTGTTCTCTACACCAATGAGAGCAGTCAGAGAGCAAAAAAAGATAAAGGTGACTTCAGATGGGACTCATGCCAAAATAGCCCAGCCTAATTGTTTTATTATATCTGATTAGTTCTCTTGGTCATGAAGGAAAGTTCGATAAAAAGCCAGAGTCATTGTTTGAAACTCTAAGAAGATAGGATGTTAAAAGTTACTCAATACATTTTTCAAAGTCCACTTCAGAGTGGATGGTGGCTTTCTTTATTGCAAGGAATAGAAGCTGGGATTGTTCTATCTTTTTTTCTTTACGCCTTACAAAAAGCAGAAATATTAAATTTCTAGAAGAGACTAAGTCTTACCAAGCATTGATGAACCACATCTCCAGGGAGTGAATTAGTAGAGGTCAGCAAAAAAAAAAAAAAAAAAGCACTGGTGTGCATCAACCTGCCAAGCAACGTTCTACTGCTGCACCTACTAATCCACCTTGTGACACTAAATAGAACACTCGTACTGTCACAATAAGGCTGTTGGCACATGTTTTACTCTAGCCTGCTCGAAACAAAAAATACAATAGTTACAGAGAATACGAAATCATGTTGTGCCTAAATCCGAGGACACATGAGCACATACTAACTGGCCTGAGATCCAGTCATTGGCTCACAGTGAAACAAATAATGCAACTTAAATTAAAATACTATGCACGGGGCAATCACAGCTTTCATAAACCAACCACAAGACAATATGCCCAGAAAGAATGAGATCAGGCCTTACAGCTTAAATCTGTCTTAATATGTACAGTGAAGGAAACACAAGCTTAAATCACCTGTTGTCCAGAGCAACTATTCCGAAATATATTCAAAGTTCAAAAAAAGAAAAAACAACCCGAGGAATGAGCAATTCACTTGTAGACAGCATCCCTTTCCATGCAGAACAATATACCATCAGGTGTCCCCTTTATTGTAGCCTCCAGCCGGGTGAGGGACAAGGTGAAAGTACAGCATATGGAGGTGGCTAGAAGCTTCATATGTTTTGTGTGATCTTCAACAATACCTTAATCCAGCAGTCCACAAGCAGAGGTAGGCTGAAAGCCTCTTTGAGTTACATTTGGCTCACTGCTAGGTAAAACGGCCAAGCTCTATTAAAGGTGCTGGTGGTTAACATGCCAGAACAACCAAATGTAATACACTCAAGAGATAAAGATTGTAAGATCCAACAAGGAACGAGGCACCATTAAAAAGTTGTGGGCAAAAACATAACTCATGTTTTTCTGCAGATGTGAATTTGTCTTAGTGTCTTTATGAAACATCTCTGCATTAGGTTGATAAGGGGCAGGCTGATAACTCTACCATCAAAATCTAAAATAAATTTTTCTATAAGGTCAATGACCACTTTGAACAAATCCCCAGCAGAAACAATAGGGTGAACATGGGACTCGAAGGGACAAGTCCATGACCAATATGAAAAGGAGAGTTTGAGAAGTTCATGTTTAGTCATTCTCGTGGAGTTCCTTCTGACAATGTACTTAATGTTACAGAAGTTATCTTTAGGTTCCACACAGCAGAATTTCTAAACTAGAGATCGTCATATAACAGAAATCATGGAGCCAAACAATATAAATGTATTTACAAAGGAATGGTTTATCATCACTTCCCCATAACTGATATCATCATCAGCTTAACCGGTCTGAATCTTTTGAAAGCTCTTATACTTTCTGCAACAGACTAAGATCTATGTGCCTTTACAGCTGCTGTTATGCACCCCCTTCCCATCCATAAGTAGCATGAGACAAAATAATACACTTTACATTTATGTGGGTTCATTTAATAAATGTGGAGTATCACTGATACCACATCAGATGCAATGACGTGAACATACGGCAAATATATATTTTTTTAATGTTGTGTGTTGCTTTTTCCATTCCAGGTACAAGTAATGTCTTCTGGTAAAAATAAATCAATGATCTGTAAATAGTCTGGGTTGCGGACAGAAACCAAATAAGGATCCATTCTAACCTCATGCTTATACTGTAATGCTTATTGATCGGGCCTCTGCTATCGGCTATGTCAAGCACACAGATGCTTACAAATAACAGGTGCTGGCATATTAAGTCTAGGGCATCATCAAGTTTAATGTATGTGGTGATGAGGGTCTATTTTCATGTAACTGTGGAACAAGTGTTTAACAAGATTGTATTGTACAAGAAAAATGTGCCTTCAAGTGCTCAAGTAGTATATATCATTGTGATTCGAGAATATGATTGTATACGTGGTCTGTTTGCAATGAAGTTCGAAGTCCCCACTGAGCTTGCAAATTAAAGTAACAGGCACTGCTACCACCTTTTGTCCCAACCTTATCTAGCACTTGCGGTAGTCATCCAGTTTCACTGCTAGGCCAAGGAATTTGGTAATTGCGATTTATTACACCTTCCTCCTCTCTTCCTCCATAAATATCAAGCAAGGTATGTAGTCCCTCAGTCAGCATCTGTCTCTATGCTATAGTCTATTCAGATACATCAATTACCAAAATCATTTCACAATTATTATGTGTCTGGTGACACAATGCTGATGAACCAACTGTTTCATCCAAAACAAAATCAACAAATCAAAATAAAAAGTACCATTTGTGTAACAAAACACAGGAAATGCTAATATAAGCTGTGAAATATCACAAAAATGCATCCCTTTAGCAGACACACTTTAATCAGTACAGGTCATCAAAACATTCTTTTGGTGAGCAATCTCAACTATATGAGAAACGTACACTTGATTTAGCTTAGAAAACCCAACTTGGCCGCATCACTCCCTTCGGCCGCTGCATAAACCATTGTTAACATCCTTACCCTACTTTCCCTTCTCAACTGTATTTAATACTTAATCAGTACAAATAACAAAGGTTCTGACAAGTGAGCCCAAAATGGTAAGTAGACAGGCAATCGGAAGGATCACTTATGTTAGCGCACAATAATTGGTCCTTCTCTGAGCTCCTTCACATACTCAGGCAGAGTAATCAATAAATGGGTGGCTAAATTCATTGCTAATCAATTTACCACACTACCCGATCGTAGAGCGAAGTTTGATTTAAAATGGGCACTCGGCCTATGACATCTGCCATGAGGCAATCTTTTAAAAGGGCCTGAATAAAGTTGTTCTGCAGCATTAGTCAAGTTAAGTCAAGTTAGAAATTTGTATAGCGCGCTACTCACCCAGAGGGTCTCAAGGTGCTTAAGGGAGAGGGGTTCGCTACTGATCGAACAGCCAGGTTTTGAGTTGCTTTCTGAAGGAGAGGTGGTTCTGTGTAAGGCGAAGGTGGGTGGGCAGGGAGTTCCAGGTCTTGGGCGCTAAGTAGGAGAAGGATCTTCCTCCCATGGTGGCTCTTCGGATGCGTGGAATCGCGGCGAGGGATTGATTGGACGATCGTAGTTGGCGGGTGAGGGTGTAGAAGGTCAGGCGAGTGTTGAGGTATTTGGGTCCTAGGTCGTGGAGGGCTTTGTGTGCGTGGGTGAGGAGACGGAACGTGATTCTTTTGTTGACGGGGAGCCAGTGCAGGTCTCTTAGGTGACCGGATATGTGGTTGTGGCGAGGTATATCTAGGATGAGCTGAGCGGAGGCGTTCTGAATGCGTTGAAGTCTTTTCTGCAGTTTGGCTGTGGGTCCGGCATAGAGGGTGTTTCCGTAGTCTAGTCGGCTGGTGACGAGTGCTTGGGTGACCGACTTCCTTGTTTCGGTGGGGATCCATCGGAAGATCTTACGGAGCATGCGCAGGATGTTGAAACATAATGAAGAGACGGCGTTGACCTGTCTGGTCATTGAGAGGGAGGAGTCTAGGATGAAACCCAGGTTGCGAGCATGGTCCGTTGGTTTGGGTGCGTTGCCTAGGGCCGGGGGCCACCATGAGTCGTCCCAGGCAGAGGGGGATGATCCTAGGATGAGGACTTCCGTCTTGTCAGAGTTCAGTTTTAGGCGACTGTTCTTCATCCACTCGGCTACGTCTTTCATCCCTTCGTGTAGGTTGGATTTGGCGGTGGTTGTGTCTTTGGTGAGGGAGAGGATCAGCTGGGTGTCGTCTGCTTAGGAGATGATGTTGAGGTTGTGTTGGCGTGCGATGGATGCGAGGGGACTCATGTAGACGTTGAAGAGGGTGGGGCTGAGCGATGATCCTTGTGGCACGCCGCATATGACTTCGGTGGCCGCTGAACTGAAAGGGGGAGGCGGACTCTCTGTGTTCTTCCGGTGAGGAACGAGATGATCCAATCCAATGCTTTGTCTTGTATCCCGACGTCCCTGAGGCGTTGTACAAGTGTGCGGTGGCAGACCGTGTCGAACGCTGCGGAGAGGTCCAGGAGGATGAGGGCCGCTGTTTCCCCGTTGTCGAGCAGTGTTCGGATGTCGTCTGTGGCTGCGATGAGGGCGGTCTCGGTGCTGTGGTTGGCTCGGAAGCCAGACTGTGAGGGGTCAAGGGAACTGTTAGACTCAAGGAAGGCGGCGAGTTGGCTGTTGACGGTCTTCTCGATGACTTTGGCGGGGAACGGGAGGAGCGGGATGGGGCGGTAGTTCTTAAGTTCGGTGGGTCAGCTTTAGGTTTTTTCAGGAGGGCGCTGAGCTCGACATGTTTCCAGCTATCTGGGAAGGCAGCGGTGTTGAAGGAGCAATTGATGATGTCCCGGAGTTGGGATGCTATGACGGAGTCGGCCTTGCTGAAGATGTGATGGGGGCATGGGTCAGTTGGCGACCCGGAGTGGATGGAGTTCATCAAGCGGATGGTGTCTTCGGTGCTGATCGGGGTCCAGGCGCGGAGGGTGGTGGTGGGGGGCTTCGGTTCAGTGGTGAGGGGAGTGGGCTGGTCGCCGAAGCTGTTGTGTATGTCTGCGATCTTGCTGTGGAAGAACGAGGCTAGAGAGTCGCAGAGGTCTTGAGAGGGAGTGATGTCGTTGTTGCCGGCGTTGGGATTGGTGAGTTCTTTGACGATGTTGAAGAGTTCCTTGCTGTTGTGTGCGTTGTTGTTAAGTCGATCCTTGAATGCTGATTTCTTGGTGGTGCGGATTAGCTGGTGGTGTTTGCGGGTGGCGTTCTTGAGGGCGGTCATGTTGTCTGTGGTTGGGTTTCTTCGACAGGCTTTCTCGAGGGTGCGGCAGTTCTTTTTGGAGTTTTTGAGGTCGTCGTTGAACCAGGAGGCTTTTTTGCTTACAGTCTTGTTGGGATGGTTTTTCAAGGGTGGTAGTTCGTTAGCGCAGTGGGTGATCCACTGTGTGAGATTGATGGCTGCTTGATTTGGGTCTTTTGATGTGGCGGGAGGGTTTTGGTTCAGAGATGTGGTGAGCTGGTCGATGGTAATTTTGTTCCAGCTTCTGCGGGGAACTTGTTGTGGGTGGTGGTGGGTCGTGGTCTTTCTGAAGCTAAAGTGGACGCAGCTGTGGTCTGTCCAGTGGAGTCTCGAGACGTGATTGAAGGAGATGTGCTTGCTGGAGGAGAAGATTGGGTCGAGCGTGTGTCCGGGTAGTGGGTGGGGGTGTTCACCAGTTGTTCGAGTCCGAGATTGGCGAGGTTATCCAGCAGGGTGGTGGTGTTGTTGTCGTTGTTACTTTCCAGGTGGAAGTTGAGGTCCCCTAGGAGAATGTAGTTATCGGAAGGGAGGGCGTGTGGGCTGACAAAGTCAGCAATGTCTTCGCTGAATTGTGTGCAGGGTCCCGGGGGTCTGTACATGAGGGTGCCTCTGAGTGTGGTCTTGGGGTCGGTGTGTATCTGGAAGTGAAGGTTTTCGGCGGCAGCGAGGGTGTCGTCGGAGCTGGTCGTGATGATGGCTTCTCCGTTGAAACCATAAATCCCCTGGAATTTTCAGCACTAGAATGTATCTAACAAAAATACCTTGGATATGGTGAAGTGGAAATTGATGCACATTCAACATAATTATTAAGAGAGGAAGGAGAGCAACAAACTAATGTTGACTGAACATGTACCACATATGTCAAATAGAGTAACTGAAAGAGGAAAGTGAAAGAAATGTCACTATTGAGAAATATGTGGGTATCCATTTTTTGGTTTCAACTGGTTAGCCAGAGTAAAAACCCACCGAATAGAAATAGGGCTTCTCCGTTGAAACCATAAATCCCCTGGAATTTTCAGCACTAGATAGCAGCAGAGCATTATTTATCTGATACATAATGCTCTTCTTGCAGTCTTTTTATGTTTTGTGCTGAGCTGACAACCGATGAGGAGGAAATTGTGAATTTGCAGCAGCTTGAAGGGGATCATCTCATCTTAAGGCACTAATGTGTGGAAAAGTAAATTTTGCCATGTTCTGTGTCCCTACGCCTCATCCATCATATGTTATGTGTGCATGACTAATATGCATATGTTATTCCCCATGTCCGATTAATGACGCAATTACAGTTGTGTCCCCCTCTAGTATGTCATTTTCCAGTCCTCGTGAATACTACGAATATCAGGCCTATGTGAAGTAATGTTGCCACGTTTCTCAGTGTGCACGTTATTCCATTATAAAGTCCCCGTTTCTAGGCCTCAAAAGGGCCCGGACATCAGATTCAGCTCCTGTCTCCTGAAAGCCTCGCTGAGGAGCGATACAGCCCCCACCTGTATCCTCGACCCTTCACTTACTTCCTGCCTCGCAGAGCCCGGTGCAGCTTGGCTCTGCCTCTGAGTCTGCCAAAAGTATGTTATAGTTCCAGTTATCAGTTCAGTCCTCCTTCTTTGCATTCCTAAGCCACTGAACTGCATCAATAGTTTCCGTCATTGTCTAGCCTATTCGGCTCCACGTTAGAGAAATACTGTATTAATGGTCATTTAATATTCTTCATCACGCACTACATGTAGAATAATGCATGGTCCAGTCTTAGAATCAAGTTAGCTTTTCCCCTCATGACTTCTAGTTTATATCAACATGTTCCCTAAACACCAGATACCAGATAGGGTTTAGGTACATGTCGCTCCGACCCTCCAGACTTTAGTCTCTGCTCCTAGCACAGAGTTCGTAGCCCCCAGCTTCTCCTAGTAATACGTCATTGCCAGTTTTCGCGCACCATTAGGTTAGAGGTCCCGGCTCCTTAGGTAGCCCCCTCCTATGTTTCCGCCCATTCATGACATATTCTGTTACGTTTGCATCACATGTCTATGTATACTCCCAGTTACACCTACTTTTACTGTTATCTCTCGCGACTGCTACGCGTCACGCCTTCTGCTCCACCCACTGCTACGCCTACTGCAATGTAATGCTATGTGTTTGCGCTCTGTATATAAGTTGATGTATTGTTATTAAAAGTTAGCGCGCTCATCCCAGATCAAGCCCCGGCAGCTGCTGGGCCCCAGTTGTCCTGCTGGGCCCTGTCACCTCTGTTCTATGCAGGTTGTCCTGATCCTGTCCTTATGCTGTAATAAACCTGCAGAAACTCCTACTACCTCGAATCTTGACTCTTATTTTATTGAGCTATCTGTTATTCATTCATTCATTCAAAAATAGATCCGGTATTATTTATTTATATACCACATAATGGCGCCCGAACAGGGACTTGCCCTTTCCCCACGCGTCGGTGAAGCCACGCCGACCCCCTGACCCTCTGCAGCCGTGACGGAACCATACCGGCCACGTGCAGATATTTCTGCTTCAAGTATCCCTCAGGCCCACGGAGGAGACGGAGGAGGCGGTCCAGCATCCGAACGAGACGGTGGAGGAACGCGGCGAGTCCCGACCAGAGCCCAAGCCAAGAGTACAAGGTCCGAGGTATCCGGAGGCCCACCCGTAACTGAAGTCCGAAGTTCGTCGTCCGTCGCCGTAGCAGTCCAGTCCAGTCCGAGGCCTTCCGTTCTTGCTGCCCGGTGAGTACCGTTGCTGGGGTAGTATCTAGACAGGGTCACTTTAATTGACTCTGGTCTGTGGGTTGGTGGTACACAGTCCCACAAACGAAGTGTCCACTTCGGTGGATGCGGGTTCTGACGTGTCTCTTTATGAGACCGGTAAATGTCGTACTGTTACAGCAGTGCATCCAGTAATTCTAGTCTGTTCCGTTCTCGAGAAATTCTGTTCTGTTTCTGTTCTCAGTATTCCAGGTAATATTCTGTTCGAACTGTTATTTCATAATGTTCTGCATGTATTTTAATGTTGTGGTATGAGTGCGATGTGATTTCGTGTTTTTATTGTATATTGTATTGTGTCTAGATTACAGTTCAGTCATGCCCATATTTTCCAAGTTACGTCAGTTAAAAACTAGAAAGGGTTTATTAGAAGAAGCAGTTCCTGTCCCGCCCAGGGACAGTCCAGGTCATTTTATGTATCAGAAACATGGCATAAGCGCCATATTATATCTAGATTTATGGGTAGAGTATACCAAACAGTTAGAAGAAAAGTATAGATGGTCCGTATCGGGTACATGGGATGCCGAATGTATCATGCGAGTAGAAGAAGCATTATGGAAAAAGAAAGCCAGACAGTCACAGAAAGATGCCATCGAGTTATGGCGTAAGGAAGCTCATAAAAGAACGGAAAAGGAAGTCAGAAAGTCAGAGTTAAGTAGAGAATCCCAAGAACGAGTCCAAGAAAGAGAATTAATCGAGATAGGTGAACAAGTCAAAGCCGAACAGTCAGACAGACAGAGGCATGCCCTCATTAAGGGTATGTATCCTCTTCTTGCCGAAGGTGTGCCAAAAGCAACCCCAGAGGCATCCAGTAATTTCCCGCCACCATTAGTTCCGACCAAGCTACGTCACAAACCGACCGCAGCTGATATTTTTATTTCGTCCTATTTGGACGACACAGTCCCCGAATATGCAAATCCTGTTCGCGCTCCGCCAGTCCCTGTAAATCAGGTAATTCATGCTCCTCCAGACACCGGGGTGCCCTTAACGGTACCCCCGGGTCAGCCCGCCATACAAGTCCAGCCCACGTTACAATTACCGACCTTGCCAGGACGAAGAATGTCAGTCGACGATTCTAGTCTAGGGGCCGCAGGAGGAGGTCTTCCTCAAACCCCGCCGCCACACAAGCGTTTAACATTACTCGAATTACATGCTCAAGCGTTACAGCGCACGCCCAAACATCAGTCTGTTACAGAAATCAGACAAACCCTTAACGAATGTGTCTATGATCCAGTTCCAGGCGAATATAATATGGTTTTATATTCCTTACGTGTAAGGAGAGTGACCGAGTATCTAGTCACCTTACCGAATATGAAAGAAGATCTAGACAGAATATATCGTTTCATCCGTACAGGGGATGATCCAGAAAGTATTGGCGAGATTATGTCTCAAAGGAAAGCCGAGATCCAGCTCATGATATTAAAGTTCCTGATCAATTGTCTAATAAGAGAACAAGATTACCCGTCTAAAGATCCCGCCGAAATGAGAATCCTGACAAGGTGGAGTGATAATATAGCCGAGGGTAAGCACAAGACCGTCGGTGCTATGGAGAGTATGTACAAGAAAATCCGTAAGGAGATAATAAAGATACACGAACAGCGTAAAGCAGCCCAAGTAAGCGAGAAAGAAAGTATCTCTGATCCTGAAGAGGAAGACGAGAATCCCGCCAGAATAGCGTATGTAGGAAAATCTAGATGTCCAGATCGCCATTTACGCCTAGAACACAAGTCTATTTTCCATCATCCAGCTCCAGAACAAGGTTCTCTAGAACAAGTATTTCAAGTTACCGATCACATCCTGAAATCACGAATCGGTTATAGTGAGTTAAGTAATATGCATGAACAAGAACTAGCCCGATCAGCAGTCCGGTGGATTACTGATTCTACCACTTTTCCAGACGAAATAGTGGCACAAATGTTTCTGAAATTGCCCCCAGCCGAGCAGCGACTGGTGGGTATGTATATGATCCAGCACCTCATTACTCTGTATGAGGGTCAACATTCTGATCCAGGCCCGTTACACGATATCCTGAACGAGTTACTCCAGTATAGATGGAGAGGTCTAGGTACCGATTTAATTAGTGTCATTCTAGAACAGCGCCACAAATATAGAACGTTTTTGAACCCGCATTTTGTTCATGTCTCACCCCCAGAAAGTAAATCATTCTACATAGACAGACAGAATCCGTTACGAGAAGTCCACCCAGTCCAAGGGGCGGGTGGCGAAATGCAACGAGTGTTTGTATACACTCCAATATCAAAGATGGAACTTCTTGAAATGAAAAAATTAATTCCCTGTCATGACAAAGATCCAGCGGGGTTCCATCGAGAATTAAAAGACATGCTCCGTATGGGAGAATACACTTACCCAGATATCATTAAAATGTTAAAGGTCCTGTTACCCGCAGGGGTGTATGAAAAGTTAAAGGAAAAAGAATGGGAGGTGGGAGAGAAAAAGATCGATTGGGCAGCTCTAGAAGCTGAAGACAAGGCACGAGTACCAGGTACCGGTCTTGGAGATAAATGTAAAGAATTACCAGAATTATTGATTCAAGTTTTACCTAGATTATTGACAACGAGAAAAGAAGACTGGGATGCAATCTCAGCCTGTAAACAGAAACAAGATGAAGATATTAGTGATTTTTATTCTAGATTTGAGAAATGTTTCAGTATTAACAGTGGTCTCAAGACAAGTAGTGAGTCATACCCTCACCTTTTCGTTACCAAATTAGTCGAGAATTCAAGTCCACAAATTAAAAATCGAGTTTTGAAAGTCGAAAGCACCTGGCAAGCAAATACCCCGTCCCAGATGCTCCAGATGCTCCAGTACCACCAGAATAGAATCAGGGAAGAGCAAGAACACGAGAGAAAACGTATGAAAGACACGAAAATGAAAGTGCTGGTTGCACAATCTGTTCCTCAAGACAGTCAGAAGAGGGGTCCGAATCAAGCCAGTCATCCTGCAGCTCCCGTTAAAGGGAACTGCAATTATTGTAAACAGCCAGGTCATTTTATAAACGAGTGTGCAGTTCTGAAACATAACATAGCTACTGGTAAGACTAAAGAAAGACCACGTCCGCCTAGACAAGAACAAGTTTCACAGATTCCTCAGTCACAGAATGCACCACAGACAGTTACAGTACCGCAGCCTATTGCTGCAACACAGCACGTTACATCACAGATGTATCAGTATGCACAGTCTGAGTATCCAGAGTATCAGCCATATTCATGAAACAGCCTAGAGAGGGAGGTAGGCTTGCCTCTCATCGAGATACCTGTAGATCAAGAAGGTCCCTATGTTCACAGTCAAGTATTAGGGAAAGATAGAAAGTTTTTGATCGATACAGGGGCAAGTAGGACCACAATTAGTCACGCCGAAGTTCCAGGGGCTCCGCTCTCAGGCTCAAGAAATGTTTCCCTTGGATTTTCAGGAAAGCCAATAGTTAACGAGATATCAAAGCCAGTCACTCTAGAAGTAGGTCCATTGTCCCGTACTACTGATCTGTTACTTACTAAGTCATGTCCAGAAAACCTATTAGGCATCAAGACACTGAAAGAATTAGGTGCAGTTATTTGCTGTTCCCCAGAGGGAATACGTCTGTTCCTACGTGACTTTAAGGGTCACTATGTATTACGAGATTTTGATTCAAGATTGTCTAATGTTCCACAGCACTTATGGGCGCAAGGTCCAACTGATGTAGGTTACATGCAAATCACACCCCATCGTGTGACTCTCAAACCAGGTGTAGTGTTACCCCGAATCAGACAGTACAGATTGCCACCTGAGGCTGTAGCAGCCTTATCCAAAATTATTGACGAGCTCATGGCTCAAGGAGTAGTTGTAGAAACTGACTCCAATGTATGCAATTCTCCGATCATTCCAGTCATGAAACGTACTGATCCGAATGCACCCCCAGTATATCGATTAGTGATTGATTTACGAGAGCTTAATAAATGTATTATTCCTCAGTACCCAGTTGTCCCAGACATTTCTTCCCTGTTAACAGCCATTGATTCCGAAGCCACGTTCTTCACTGTTATTGACCTCAAGAATGCATTTTTTAGTGTTCCAATTCATCCAGACAGCCAGTTTCTTTTCGGATTTTGTTTAAATGGAAGGAGCTATATGTTTACACGCGCTCCTCAAGGTTTCACAGAAAGCCCTAGTATTTACAGTCAAGCACTTAAGAGACAACTAGACAACATTCACATGCCAACTGACACTGCCCTGCTCCAGTATGTCGATGATCTACTGATCACAGCCCGTTCTGAACGTGACTGCGAACGAGCGTCACTTACAGTTTTGTATTTTCTAGCCGAGATGGGGCACAAGGTGTCACCTTCGAAGCTTCAATTCTGTGTCCAGCAAGTGGTATACTTAGGACACTTGCTGTCCAAGAGGGGTAGGCAGTTGACACCCGACCGTATCCAGTTAATAGCGAGTCTTCCCCAGCCCAGAACCCAGAAGGAGGTACGTGCCTTTATCGGCCTTACTTCTTATTGTAGACAATGGATTCCCCAGTATGCATTTCTAGCCAAGCCACTGATACAGTTAACGACACAGGAGGCAGCCGTATCGACTGTCCTCCCTTGGACATCTGAACACACACTTAGTTTCAACGAGTTAAAGAAAGCCCTATGTCAAGCTCCAGTTCTAGCTACACCGAACTACAGTAAGCCTTTTACACTTTTCGTTACTGAACGCGAAGGTACAGCATTATCTGTTCTCACACAAGATCAAGCAGGACAATACAAGCCCTGTGCTTATTTTTCGAGCACATTAGATCCAGTCGCCCAGGCGTTGCCTGCGTGCCTCAAGTCAGTTGCAGCCACAGCACTAGCTATCAGACAAAGTGATTCCATAGTTTTAGGACACTCCCTGACAGTACAAGTCCCACATTCCGTGGAAGTTCTTTTAAACCGAACACAAACACAGCACTTGACAATTGCACGTTTAACAGGTTATGAATTGACACTGTTCCAGCCACACATAGAAATCAGACGCTGCAACTTCCTGAATCCTGCTACACTGTTACCATCAGTTAATTCAAATCCAGACCCACATGATTGTGTGGAAGTAGTTAACATTACGACAAAGCCAAGACAAGACCTGACAGACATTCCGTTACCAGATCCTGACCTGACACTTTATGTGGATGGTTCATGTATGAGAACTAGTACAGGAGAACTAGTCGCCGCGTATGCAGTAACTACTGACACCGAAGTTATTGAGACACACCGTATTGACACCCTGTCCGCTCAAGCAGCAGAGCTAGTTGCTCTGACACAAGCCTGTATACACGCCAAGAACTTGAAAGTTAATGTTTACACAGATTCACGTTACGCATTCGGAGTTGTACACGACTTCGGAGTGCTCTGGCAGGAGAGAGGTTTTATGACTTCTCATGGAACCAAGATTCAGCATGGTCTCCTTATTCAAGCCCTGTTAGATGCCATACATTTACCGACATCTATCGCTATCATGAAGTGCAAAGCACATACGAAAGTTACTGACATTATTTCCCAAGGTAATGATCTAGCAGACCGCACAGCCAAGCTTACAGCACAGACTCCAGACAGTCCAGTTAACCTAACACACACTCCAGATCCGATTACATGCATGACAGTTAAGGACCCTACACAAGACGTCATAGATATACAGTTACATGCTACTCCTGAAGAAATCAAGAAATGGTCCGAACAAGGAGGGGTCCAGACAGATCAAGGATGGTTAACGAAGGGTAGAGCCACATGGTTTCTCCCCGATTCTATGGTTCAAGTCATTATCAATACCGCACATAGTCCAGCACATTTAGGAGAAAAAGCTATGTTAGACAGTATCCAGAACATTTGGTTCAACAAGCATTTACGAGCTGCAGCCAAGCAGAAAGTCCGCACCTGTATGATATGTTGTCAGTTTAACCCAGGTAAAAGTGTCCCGGTGGAACAAGGTGGTTTCCAGCCCCCTGACCACCCTTTTGAGGTCCTCCAGATGGATTATATTCAGATGGAGCGATGTCGAGGTTTCAAGTATGTCCTTGTAGTCGTATGCGCTTTGTCCAGGTGGACAGAAGCATATCCAGTCCCAGATTACACAGCCGCGACCACTGCCAAGCAGTTGGTTCGTGAATTCTTCCCTAGATACGGACTCCCTAGAGTCGTATATTCTGATAATGGCCAGCCATTCTCCTCAGAGTTAATGAAGCACGTTTCCCTTTTGTTAGGGTACCAGTGGAAGTTTCATTGTGTACGCCATCCTGAAGCAGCCGGTTTAGTCGAGAGACATAATCAGACCCTGAAAATCCGTATGGCCAAAGTTTGTAAAGAAAAAGGTGTGGACTGGCTAGTAGCTCTGCCAGTCGCTCTGTTTTATATGCGCATGGTCGCACATTCCAGATCAGGTCTGTCCCCGTATGAGGTCGTTTTCGGCCGCCCCCCTAACATGTGGGGTACTCCTAGACCCCGAAGTATTACCGATGTTTCATGTAATATGCTGACAGATTACCTAGCTTCCTTGATGTCTGCCCTCAACTCATGTCGTTCACAGGTTGCTGCCGCCTTTCCAGACAATACCGAGGTGGCACCACATGAAATCGTTCCAGGCTCCTTGGTGATGATCAGAAATTTTGACAGATCAAGTCCGCTGGAACCACGTTGGAAGGAGCCACGTCAGGTCCTCTTGACCACCCGTACTGCCGTCAAGTTGGAAGGCAGAAAAGGATGGATCCACCTTTCTCATATTAAACTTTTCAAAGGATTGAAATCCGTTTCTAAAAACATTTCCCAGGATTCGAAAGATTGCCAGAACATTGTTTTAAAGGACTGTCCCGCAAAAGACATTATTACAACCCCTCCCTTGTTAGAGAAAACTCCGCAACAGGAGTATAAGTTAAAGCTCAGGTCTAGTAAAATAAGTCAGTCAGTTTGATTGTATAAGTCCTCCCCTAGGTGAAACGGTTAGATTGTTTCTGACATGTATAAAATAGACCCCCATAGTGAGAGAGTCAGTCAAAGTTCAATCAGATGTATCGTTTTTCTGAGTTTCATATTATTCATCAGCATTTTGATTTCCTGCACCAGCTATGCGTTCTATCTGTATTTTCCAGTTCCTCATGCTAATATGTCTGCTAATGCTACAGTAGAACACACGTTTAGTGATCTGCCTCCTCACGAATATTCATACCGCCTCGCTATGCGCAACAACACATTTATCCGTATGTTACATTACTCACACCAGACCAGCAATGCCACTAATTGTTGGGTGTGTGGTCGACTCCCCCCTTTCCAGACCCCGAAGGGAGTTCTGCCACTCTTTCCTTATCCATTCTCACACAATGGTTCGTGTGGAGCATGGTCCACGTTAACGTCATCCTCAACAGATATGTCTTTTCTTAACAGTACATGTTTCCCAGACAAGCAAGGTCTCCCCCACAGAACAGGTTTAGATCTAGAAAATGAAGTATATAATTTAGGTAATTATTCGTCGAATTTCATGGTCCTGAATGTTCAGTCTGATACTACTCCAGACTTACCTGCTATTTCAGTATTACCAGTTAAAGGTGAATTATGTGTCCGTAGTTATGGTTCCATACATGTAGGTCATAGTGAATGTACTACTGTTATCCAGTATAGTGACAGTGGGAAATCTGTTTTCAAAGCTTCACGTCATTCTTATTTTATTTGTGGTCAAACTGCATATGTCCGTCTGCCCCTCGATTGGGAGGGAACCTGTTACATTGCCTTCCTACTGCCACCTGTTTTTCTAGCCCCATCTGATTATCACAGAAACACACATCTAGTACACATTAGACATAGAAGGGAGTCCCCAATTGTCGATTATACTGAAACTGCTCTAGAACAGTATACAGATTTCAATAAAGGTTTCTTCTTCTTTGTAGGACCTGTCCAGAATAGTAAACTGATCCGTAGGTTAACAAGAACCCTTGAAGCTGTAGTAAATGAGACTGCCTCTGCTCTAGGTAACCTAACCGAAGAACAATCTGCTATGAGATTTGTCGTTTTGCAAAATCGTCTCGTCCTTGACGTCATACTGGCCGATAGGGGCGGGGCCTGTAGAGTCATCGGATCTAGTTGCTGCATTTTCATTCCAAATAACGCGCCGTCTGTTTATTCAGCTATAACCAGACTCCATAAAATTGCCCATCTGTTACACCAAGATCCAGGCACCTGGACATGGTCCGGTTGGTTCTGGAATATAATTTCCGCCTGGGGATGGAAAGTCCTGTCCTTTTTAGGTATTGCAGTAACGATCATATTTAGCTGCTGCCTCTGTATACAATGTGGCCCTGCGATTTGCAGCATGTGTGCTACCTCTTGTATTCCTAGTCCCAAGCCCCGTTCTAAATCCCGTTCCAAGACAATTCGAGACGAGCAAATGGTACTGTATGAAATGATAGATGGTATCATGAAAATTGATGTTTCCTGATGGAAACGTAGTGACAAGGAGGGAATGTGGAAAAGTAAATTTTGCCATGTTCTGTGTCCCTACGCCTCATCCATCATATGTTATGTGTGCATGACTAATATGCATATGTTATTCCCCATGTCCGATTAATGACGCAATTACAGTTGTGTCCCCCTCTAGTATGTCATTTTCCAGTCCTCGTGAATACTACGAATATCAGGCCTATGTGAAGTAATGTTGCCACGTTTCTCAGTGTGCACGTTATTCCATTATAAAGTCCCCGTTTCTAGGCCTCAAAAGGGCCCGGACATCAGATTCAGCTCCTGTCTCCTGAAAGCCTCGCTGAGGAGCGATACAGCCCCCACCTGTATCCTCGACCCTTCACTTACTTCCTGCCTCGCAGAGCCCGGTGCAGCTTGGCTCTGCCTCTGAGTCTGCCAAAAGTATGTTATAGTTCCAGTTATCAGTTCAGTCCTCCTTCTTTGCATTCCTAAGCCACTGAACTGCATCAATAGTTTCCGTCATTGTCTAGCCTATTCGGCTCCACGTTAGAGAAATACTGTATTAATGGTCATTTAATATTCTTCATCACGCACTACATGTAGAATAATGCATGGTCCAGTCTTAGAATCAAGTTAGCTTTTCCCCTCATGACTTCTAGTTTATATCAACATGTTCCCTAAACACCAGATACCAGATAGGGTTTAGGTACATGTCGCTCCGACCCTCCAGACTTTAGTCTCTGCTCCTAGCACAGAGTTCGTAGCCCCCAGCTTCTCCTAGTAATACGTCATTGCCAGTTTTCGCGCACCATTAGGTTAGAGGTCCCGGCTCCTTAGGTAGCCCCCTCCTATGTTTCCGCCCATTCATGACATATTCTGTTACGTTTGCATCACATGTCTATGTATACTCCCAGTTACACCTACTTTTACTGTTATCTCTCGCGACTGCTACGCGTCACGCCTTCTGCTCCACCCACTGCTACGCCTACTGCAATGTAATGCTATGTGTTTGCGCTCTGTATATAAGTTGATGTATTGTTATTAAAAGTTAGCGCGCTCATCCCAGATCAAGCCCCGGCAGCTGCTGGGCCCCAGTTGTCCTGCTGGGCCCTGTCACCTCTGTTCTATGCAGGTTGTCCTGATCCTGTCCTTATGCTGTAATAAACCTGCAGAAACTCCTACTACCTCGAATCTTGACTCTTATTTTATTGAGCTATCTGTTATTCATTCATTCATTCAAAAATAGATCCGGTATTATTTATTTATATACCACAAATGTTGCAGAGCACAGTGCCTTACACACTCCACATCCTCCAACTTTACCCTGCACACTAGCTTCCAGCAAGTTCTCCTTTGAATACACTCTTTTATAGTCCCTTGGCCTCATCTTCTATTGATGACTAACATTTTGAGTCTAGTGTGCACCACACACAAATTTGGTCCAAGTTACGGCATTCATATGCGTGGTCTGAATTACCTGCTGTTCTAAGTTTAAACTATCAACGGTATCAGTGAGGTAGGCTGCTTGCTGCCCTCCTTTTTCCTTATTTGCTCAATAATTAAAATCCCCAATCAACAGTATATTGGCTTAGTCAATGATTACAATTAGAAGGGAGATAGACTTTACTAGAAATTGAGGAAAATTTAGAAAAAGATTTGGCGGTTTGTAGAGAAGGGCACACGTCAAGGAGGAGGTGGAAGCTTTGAGTAGGATTACGAGATTTCTGACTGAAGGAAGACTTAATGAGGTAAATTTAGAGAATGTAATATGTTTCCTCATTACTGTTGCTAGGCCACCACACGCTTTTCCTGCTGCTCTGTTTGTTTGTAATATATAGAAATCGGTCAGAAGAGCTGATAAAATATCTGAGGACGACTCGTCCATAAGCCAAGTTTTGGTTAGTAACAACATATCTGGTGATACTGTATTCAATAAATGGAATTTATCTATCTGGTGTTTGACCAGGAAATGGGTATTAAGGTGAGTCACCGAGAGTTAGGTGCTACTTGGCTTATGACTATTGGTGCAGGTGCTGTTTGAGGTGGGGACTGACAAGGGTTCAGATGGATTACAAGTACTGGAGATGAAATCGCACGTGTTTAAATAGCCCAATTTGTGTAGTTTCATGATGAGGGAAGGTGTTATATTTAAACTTACTGAATTGATTTGATTTTTGATTTTGTTTCATCAATGACTTTGTAAAACATACTAAGCGATATGTTTGTGACAGTGGTGATATAATTACTCAAATAGAGGACACATGTTTCAATGCTGATAATGAATTACTGGTTTGGATTCTTTATATACTAACGTCTCGAAGGCTGGAGGGATCAGCTTCATAAGAGATGTCCTGGATAGCCGCCCCATCTCTGTGATTTTACCTACTGAATTTATAATTGACTTACTGAATGTATCTCGTATGCGTTATTTTAAATTTGATGGGCACTTTTATATGCGGATAAAAAGACATCGATGGGGGCTTCTTATGCCCACAACTGTGCACTTCTGTTTGTTTGATGATTTTGAGAGAAGATACATTTAAGATCTGGACACAAATCTTTTCTTTGAGAATATATTTCTGTGGAAACGATACATAGATGATTTTTCTTTATGTGGATTGCTGACCATACTTTGCATACTGAATTCTTACATTGGATAAATTCTTTGCCTACTGACTTTAAATTCACATCACATTTTAGCAATAGTTCCATTGACTTTCTGGATCTCACTATTGTTACTTGTGAAGGAAAACTAGCAACACATTTGTACACCAAACCAACCGCTCACAATACATTGGTTCAGTACACTAGCCATCATCCAAGGGGCCTCAAAAGTGGCCTTTCATTTGGTCAGTTTGTACGCATTTGACGGAATTGTGTAAATTCAAGGATGAATAAATTAATGAAGCTAACGTTTTGGACAAGAAACTAGAGGCTCGGGTCTACCCCATCAGGTTCATAAAGCGCTCCTTAAAACGTACCACATGGAATTTTTATTAACTCCCAAGGCTAAGAAGAATATGGACAAAATTGTATAAAACATTGGACACTGATTTGATCTATTGCCATTTCTAATGCCCTACCCTTGTTTTCCTTTAAGAAAGGGAAAAACCATAGGAACTGTTTGCTCCATGCTGATATTCCTAAAGCTTCATCTGATTTGGCCCTTATTATGGGGCCAGAATAAAGTTGTGGGTCATTTCAAGACTGGCAATTCCATAATGTGTGAAGGATGTATGACATTACAACGCAGGCTATTACAACACCTGCCTTTACAACGCGGTTTTTAGATCGCAATCCATTACAACGCATAGCGCTTTGGGGTGCTGGATAGTGAATAGTTTAATTTACTAATTCAACTCCAGTCCCCGTGGACACTAGGGAAGGTGTTGGATAGTAAATTAAACGTATTCCCTATCCTAGAGCGCCCCCCAGCGCAATGCGTTGTAATGGTTTGCGTTGTAATGACCGCGTTGTAATGGTAGTGCGTTGTAATAGTTTCGTTGTAAAGGTTGTTCACCTGTGTGAATCGACAGGCAATACTAAGCAGTCTGTTCATGGTGATATAACATATAATTTGAAAGACTATACCAATTGTTACTAACAAAGTGCTGTCTATGCTATATGGTTTCCGTGTAATGTGATTTATGCTGGAAACACCACACCAAGGATAAACTCACAGCTGTCACAACATAAAGAAAACAGATTTTCTTGCAAGGTCATCTCGGGCCCAATGTTCCCCCATTTTCTTGACTGAAATCATTCTACGAATGACATTAAATGGCAAATCATTGAACTGATCAAGACACCTCCACAAGCCAATGACACCCACGCCATTCTTTTTTATATTTTTATTTTATTTTGAGTATTTTACAGAGGTAACAAAAAGTAATCAAGAGTGACATTACCAAATCCCCCCTCCCATCCCTCTGACTGTCATTGCATCACTATTAACTCAATCGTGTGACTTCTTCCACTCAGGTGAATACACGTCCATTTAGTCAACAACCCAAAAAGTAGGGCAGGCGGCGCTTAGAATACATAACGTGGCTAACATAAGCAAGCCAAGCAGTTTTAGCCAACAACAATAATGATACCCATGGCGCTAGGCCTCTTGATTAAAATATTGCTCAGTGTTCCAATTAGGCTGTCCTTAGCGCCCGCCAGTCTCAAACTCCCTGTGGATCTGTGTCGGTGGTGATGTCTCCTTTGTCCGCCAGATAAGTCTGGTATAGCCCCCAGAAGTTCTTGGGTCTGCTGGTGGGAGGCAGGAGCTCACTATAGTTCTCCGACTGCGTACAACAATATGTCATCTCATGCGCCCATCTTTTAGGTGTCGGTGCCGGGCCTCTCATCCAGCAGCATACCACAACTCTGCGTGCTATTAGTAACCCCATGTCTACTAGTCTTCGCGCAGCTCTAGGCAGCTTTTTGGTGTATCCTAGCAAGGCCATCATAGGGTCTGGTGTGAGGTCAATTTCTGCAACAGCGCTAATTTCGGCAAAGATCTTATCCCAGAAGTCCCATACTCTAGGTCATTGCCACGCTAGGTGTAGGAAGCCACACCCAGGCCATTCTTAATTGAGCTGAATGTCGCTGGATCCTGAGATGTGACAGTATTAGAATTGGACTCAATACAATGGAGGAATGCTATTCTGTGATAATGCTATGATGTACATGTTAGATGATTTGTCTGCATCTGCATTCAGTCTGATCACTATATGTAGTCTTTACATTGTGCCATATTTTTTCAGTCTGAATCAGGTGAATTTAATACGACAGTGACATATGCTGGATTGCTTCAAATTTTATATGAACATTTACATTGGCAATTTAGATGTTGTATTAGAATGATTGATACAATGCGGAATTTATATAATCGCCTTTTGTGAATTTTCTTTTTTCATGTTTCAATATTTCTTTGGCACGGGTTCTTTTAAATCACAAAGCTTGAGCATTTTAATTTTTTTAAGTAGGTATCCTGCATGGGAAGGCAGTGCTAGTTTGGGTTGATCTTTTGAACAACTTTTCTGATCATGGTGCTTTCCATGGTCGTTGCTTGAATGTATTTTATTCTACATTAAATTCCTTACCTTGTGCAGAGGAAAATTGGTTAGGTGCTCTTTCAATTTCTGTTGGCCCCATAAGCGTTTGTGTTTTTCCCATGTTTATTCTTGCTGCCGCCCATGACATCTTTATTTTGGGAGGGCCAGCTTGCGAGTGAGTTCCCTAGTTTAGTGCGCTCACTCCTAAATAGTGCACTTGCAGCATTACGCGTGGTATTTTAACACTCAAACCATTATCTGCCATTTTTTTCTTTCTTTTTTCTATTGTAAGATAAGCGTTCATTATTTGTTTGGAGCAATGATTTTCTTTCAGGCCATTTTGTGAAAACATGTAAGTGGCTGGTTTTTAGTTTAGCTTAATTTGGTGGCAACTTTTCACCGGGTGAATAGTAATTGTATGATATATCAAGACTCCATACATTTAATGTGCTGAGGATGGGTCTGTGGATAAAATAAGTGGCAGCCTCTTGTTTAATTTATAGATTGTTTTAGATAAGTGTCAATTCACTGGGTATATGGTCACAAATCCTAGCATTTTGCCGCTCTCTGGGATTTATGGAATTGTGTGTCCCTAATAGGTGAGCTTGTTCTCCTCCCTTGGGCCTCTTGTTGGCCTGATTTGTTCCGGGCCTATTCAAGTAAGCCTATTCATATATTGCTTGGATATAAGTACCTATATTCTTACTTTGGGATTTGGTCCTTTTCTTTACTTATTTTTATACTAGCTAAGGTGCCCTCTATATTTTTTCATACAGACAAAACTTTCAACCTATAGACCACATACTCTGCATATACAAAAGACAATGGTAATCCTGCATTCACAAGGCACATGTCTAACAATGCTCTCTCACAATTACACTGCTCACACACAGATACACTGCGCAATAGGAAGGAGCACAGTTTAGACAGATGGAGGCATAGGATCCAAAGGTTGATTATCTCGTGCATCGGTCCACTCATGTAGTTCACAGCTCTTCTAAATCCGTATTTGTAAAGAGCGAACTACTCACCCTTGCGGATCGCAAGGCGCTGGGTGCCGCCGTGGAAATTAAGTGAGCTATTACCCAGAGTCACATAGTGCTGAGCTGCCGCCGGGGATCGAACCCTGAACCCTGTGCTCCGAAGTCAGCTGCCCTGGCTGCTGCACCACACCTCTCCACGTGTTGTCTCTTGAAGTAAGTTACACAGAATCCTGAATGTCCACTAGGTTATCTTATCCCCCATCAGTCACACTTGGATAATCACTGCATACTATTCGAGTCTGATCTTTGTGGACTTTTGTGAGGAAGAGTTTTGGCAAAAAAAAGTCTCCCTTGTCTTTTAAAAAACAAGGAGGTGGTTTTCTCTGTAGTGCAAGCATATGCCAACATAAAAATATTAATAAATAATGAAAAACAAAAATAAAAAACAAGGCAACTAAATGATGGGGGGCAAGTGCTTCAATAAAACAATTTGTAAAGTAAAGCTCCACACTGATATCTTAGAACAGTTAAACATGATAGAGTATGCAGAACACAGTTTCAAGATGATGGCATGGTTTTGGAGCTTGAAGCAGTGATGCCTGATGCTCTGCCTAGCACTCTATGTAAGAAAAGTAGTGTTTTTATTTGGCAGTGGGGCTGCTGGTACACTACTCAATTATCACCAGCATGCACTTGCAGGTGAGTTGCTGAGGGATGAACTAAAATAAATATATCCTGAGTTCCAGAGCAGAGTAGGCAGGCAAATTGCTGTTACTCAGACTATCTGACATTCTAATTACAAGAGGTTGTCTACTAAACGAAGTCAATGGCTGAACAGGGCTAATACACTGCAAAATTGTGTGTACTCGGTTTTGAAGGGCTGAACTAATACGTGAATAACAGTCAGTCTGATTATTAGCTCTTCTCTGATCCAGTCTTTTGGTCAGAGCTGAAACACATGGAAAACGATAGAGCACAAGGAGCATGAGCGCAGGGACTCCATGTTTCATATGACAAAGACAAAAAGCATTGGTCAAGAGCATCAAAACCTTCCCATAAATACATGGAACAAGGATGGGACTGCAATGCCAGCCAGTGCAAGTTTTATTCAAATCTGGAACAAGTATGCTAATGCAGAACTAGTCAGTGAAGGATTCATTAAAACACCGGGAACACATGTGGTAATCGGGGCCAGTGCAAACTTGCTTCCAAGACATGGAACAAGCGTGGTACTACAGGGCCAGCCAGTTCAAACTTCCTTCAAGGACCTGGAACAAGCGTGGTATTGAAGGGCCACTGCAAATTTCTTTTAATGACATGATAAAAGAATGGCACTGGGCAACAGCATTTAATGCATCCCTTAGATACAATGAATATGTAGCATTTTAAAGTTGGCACAAAGTAAAGAGGCACTGGAGTGTATGAGTGCATGCTTGAATCACACGCATAGCAATATTTCCACACACAAAACAGGTACAGCACCAGGAAGGAGTACACGCTTCCCTCATATCCACAGAACACATAATCTCATCAGGAACAACGTACGCTTCCCTCACATGGGCAGAACATGGACAGCATCACACACACACAATGTGCCACATTTGGCAGCATCATAAGCTCCCCTTCCATGCAGCACAGGTACAAGATGGTCATCAGCAGAGCAAGCTAAGATATCCTCACATACACAACAGATGTCACTCTGGAAGCTTATTTCAGGTACAGAATACCCAAAGTAAAGTCAATAAGTGGTAAAGCAACTGAAGGCTCAAGCTGGATGCTAGACTCAGGTTCAGCTCAAGCTCAATTTGTGCCTTCAAACCCAAAATGAGCTTAGCTTCTGCCTGCTACCCACACTCTACCCTCATGCACCTAGAAGGAAAGACAATGTATTAAACTTTTACATCAAACGAGAATGGGAACCAATCTAGTGGCTGAACTACATAATATGGGATCAATTCACGTCACCACATAACCAAATTGCCTGCTTCTTGGAAATTATTTTGTTTTGCGTCCAATTCTTTTCATTATTGCGTGAGAAAATCTTGAAATACATGAGTATGTGTGCTGTACAAAAATCTCTCTTGTGTTTGACTTAATGGACTATGATACTGCTCCCTGTAAAATAGAAATGCAACCCACACATAGGGTGCACAAGACAACTGATTTTCCTTTGAGAGGACTAATGGTATTTTCATTGTAATGGGGGCTGGCAACATGAATTGTTTTACATGATCACTTATAATAAATGTCTCTAAATGGAGTTATATAATTTGAAGTACTGAGGTAAAACTTATTGCAAAGAAACATTATTGATTAATTGCTGAAGACATTTTATCATATTTTTGAATATTTCAATGCCTAATGTTCCCCTGGCTCAGCTCATTCCTGGACTCTTAGAACCAAGACAGACCCTTAACTCGGCTCTCCCGGTAAACTGGTTAGCTTGCCCAACTCTACTACCGTAATGTGTACACCAGTTACTAGAGTTCCACCTCTCTCATTATCTTGCTTCTCTGGGGGGAGCAACATCTTGTTGTCCAAGATTCTGGTCAGCTTCCACGTATTTCAGAAGAATATCTATTCCTACATCTGGTTTTAATAAGGAGGAATTGTGCATTAGCTACTCCAAGAAGTTGTTTAAAAATACTTGTACAATTTTCATCATAAAATGAAACAAACAACATTCAAATCATTCATTTTCCAGGATCCAGCACTCTGTCCTTTATAAGTCTATGTTCTTTTGCTAAATGCCATCGTCTGCCCTCTATCCGTCTGGGTGAGTGCAGTGATTACTGTGACTGTCTTGACATCAGAAGCCACCCAGAAGTATGGGCATGACTTCTACTTTGACCTCTGCTGGTATCAGGAAGCCAAGGACGAATGGTACACTCTGCATTTGCAAAAGTGAGCTTGTGCACCGCTCAGCCGTTCAATCCACACACAATGAGCCCTTCATAGTGACCCTGCAGGTGCTTCTGTTATTCATATTCTGCTGCTTAGAGTCTACCTCCTGCAGCTGAGGGTATCGGACGGAGATAACAGCAAGCTCCCAGTGCAGTAAGAGCTTCTGTGGCCCTAGTAGGCAATGACACTGGAACAATTTTCAGACTAGTGGTGTTGCCACGAATATTACATCACTGAACTCATAGGGATTCTGCAAAATCCAAGCATCACACAAGGAACAAGGGTTGCAAATAAACCATGCCCACTCAGCATGACAGAGGTAGGGGTGTAATATGTAGATGTTGCAGCATTTAGGAACACACTGTCAAAAATATTTTACTAAAGCATGGTGTGGTAGCCACTGACATTAACAAACAGCACACTTTCCATTGAAATGACCACTAAATTTGCACACACATACAATTTTACTGGTAAAACTACACAGCGCACAAACTTTAATGTTCATACAGCAAATATTTGTCATTTGCGCATCACCAAGTAAAGTGTCTTGATTTGTTTTGATCCTATTTAAATCTTTTTTTCCAATGGGACTTTAGAATGATGAAAAAGAGCTTAATGTGTGCTTTCCTGTTTATTACACAAAATGTGTACAGTTCAAGTGTAGAGTTTATTTATGTGTTTACATTTTGTGTGTTTAAAATGAAAACAACATCCTACAGCCTTTCATTTCACATTATTATGGTGTTATTGTATAGCGCATAGCTACCTGGAGAGTTTTCTAGGGCGTAGGGGAAAGATAGAGCCGCTTTTAGAGACTAAAAAAAGCCAGGTTTTTAGTTCCTTGCAAAAGGCAGATAGGCAAGCACAACGTCTCGGGGAGGAAGTTGCATAACCTGGGTCCCAGATACGATAAGGAGCAACAGCCCATCCAAGTACATTAGACTCTCAGAACTGCAAAAACAAGTTGGTTACTTGAGTGCAAGGCACAAGAGGGAAGGTAGGGAACTATCAATTTTTGCAAGTACCGTGGCCCCATGCTGGCATTGATTTTGTGCATGAAGCAGGGTGCCTTGAAATTTATACACTTATCCACTGGAAGCCAGTGGAGTTGGTGAAGAATACGGATGCAGGGGATATTTAGGTAGGCGAGATAGGAGCCTTGCAGCCGAGTTCTGGACCAACTAGAGGCGTCTTATCTCTGCCTTATCTGCCTGTAGGAACAAGATAGTGCTGTAGTCAAGCCTAGATAGTATCAGGGCTAGTTTGAGGGTTCTTACAGCAGAAAAAGGAAGTATCCATAGTATCTTCTTTAACCATTTCATGGTGGCAAAGCATGTGAAGACAACTTTAGACATCTAATGCTTCATGAGCAAGGTGAAATTAAGCCACTCATTTTCTCAGTGTATGTGGGTAGCATATCCAGCATGGCAGGCCAATAATGGGGCCCCAGAAGTAGGGGATTGTTACCCAGCACCCTCACCTCGGTCTTTTCACATTTAATTTCAGGGAGTTGATGTTCATCCAATTGGAGACAAGACAGAGGCAGGAGTTAAAATCCTCCAAGTTAGCTCTCTGGCTGTATGATAGAGATAAGATAATCTGAATGTCATCTATGGATTAAAACAGTGTCAGTCCGCACCTTTCTACCAGGTCCGCCAGAGGGCGAAAGTAAATGTTAAAAAGCACAGGGCTGAGGGCGAATCACGGTGGTAACTCATGAGGTGAGTGGGTGTGATCCAGACACTGTACTTGTCAAAAAGTCCTGGAAAGTGCAATCTGACAAGGACGAGGATAACCCAGGAAGCATCATGACTTGGAGGTCCAGTCCTTCAACTAATATCATGGGACAAAATATCAAAAGCAATGCTGAGATCTAATAAAATCAGCACTTCAGTGCCGCTCATGTCGAGGAGCTGCCTTAGATGTTCTGTGACTCCTAGAATGGCAGATTCAGTGCTGTGCCCAGCTCTGAAGCATGACTGAGAAGGTTGAAGAGTGGCCTGGGTCTCCACAAATGAAGTAAGGTGGGCTTTACATGTGTTTTTAGAGAAGATGGGTATCAAGGAAATGGGTCTAAAATTGAACCAATTGTCCATATCCAAGTGAGGTTGCATTAGCAAAGGAAGGACCATGGCATGCTTCCATGCTTTCAGCAAATGCCCATCACGTAGGGATTAATTTAAGAGTTTAACCAACGGCTGCATTAAAAGCGGGTTTAAAATGTTCAGTTTGGCTGGGGGAAGAGGCTTTAATGGTAAACCTGATTTGATTTACTGGAGTAAGTACATCAGATTGGGGTAGTCCAATGGAAGTAGGGACTAAAGTCTAGCAGGTAAACCGCCTATCACTGAGGGTTTTTCTTCCCTCATGTGAGATGGACTAAAGTTAGAGCTAGGTCTATTGCTCCTGAGCTGGTTGTTGTCCTTCTTTGTCATGGCCAGAGGGAACTGAATGTCTACCATCTTCTTAATGAAGAAGCCAGAAAGCTCCTCACAATGAACGTGTGTCACTGGGGGAGAAGGAGCGGTGTTGCTGGGGTCAGACAGGTCTCGGACCACTTTAAGTGTTGTGGGGCATTTTTGTGCTTGAAAATTGTTTTTGAGTAGAACAAGGCATGTGCATTCCTGCAGTGGGAATGGTACCAGTTCAGAGCTAATTTGTATTTTGTTTTTGAATTTATGTCATACAGCTTCCTCCAGACCCTTTCTAATGATTTGAAGAGTTTCAAGACTGCCTGTAAAGACTCATCGAACCAGGGGGTGTTGCTTGGGCAGGGGTTTCAATGTGGCTTGCAAGGTTGTATCTAAGGATCTAAGGAATTTCGGAGCCAGTATTCGATCAAAGGTTGATCTAGATCGACCTTCTGTGTTAGCTGAGGTGGGATCTTTTGGAGGCATGAATTGAAGATGAAGATTTCAAATTTGTCCCAGTTTCTGGCCCTAACATTGGGCCTAGCTACCGTCCAAGTGGGTGAAGAGTGAAAAGGTATAGAGAAAGGCACTGTAAAGGAGTCGGATCACAATAGCGGAATGGACGTACCTAATTTAAAGCCTATGATGTTAGAAAAGATGGGCTCTAGCCGATGATCTCCATTATGAGTGGGGAAAGAATGTATTATTTTAAGACTCATGGCATCCAGGTCCTCTATAAGCGTTTGAATGAGTGTGTAGGTGGCATCTTGTAGATGCATATTAAAGTATCCAAACAAAGTGAAGTTGGCACTTTTAAGTGTAAAAGGAGAAATTGCTTTGAGGATTGTATATCACCAATACTTGGCATGGCTGGGGGCATTAAAATAGGGTGCCAAAGATCGTATATTTGAGTGTGAGTCCATGATAAAAAAAACAAATCTTCACAAACCATAACACGTGGCATCTTTGTCTTACACTGAACAATTTTTTTATAGACAATCCCAATGCCACCTCCTATCTTATCTTTACGATCCCTTCTGAGGATGCTAGTGAGGAAGGAGAGTGGTTATGACATCTAGCAGAGATGCCTCGTGAAGCCAAGTTTATGTTAGGAACAGGGCATCTAGGGCCATGTACACCACAAAATCATGGATGCAAAGCTGATGGCTAGCCAGAGTGCGGCTATTTATGCTGGAGAAATGGAAGCCGCTGTTAATCAGGCAGCTCCATGTCAGAGTCTGCTTATTCTTTATCTCTGGGATGCATGCATTCTTAATAACGTCAGCACCAGCAATATAGTCTGCGAGCATGCATGTATAGAGACAATGTTTACAAGAGGTTGATCAATGACTGGCATGCCTCTGGGCAAGCTGGACGCAGTGCTCTTAATTGATCAGGTGAAAGGGCTATTCTATCTGCCTTGAAACAGGCAGGTTCCCTGACCCCTGGTCCCATTCGGGATTGGATGGGCTTGCCTTTGGGGAGCGGCTGCCCGTTAAACACAGAGAGCATCAAAATGCTGGGCAGGTGTGCCTCAAGCCGTCCAAGATGGCAGCCGTTGGGGCACACTACTGGCAAATACACATCCAGCTCCCTGCACAAAGGGGAAACCCACTGCAGACCACGGAGCTGAGGAGCAAAGAGGAAAAATGGCAAAAATGATTGGTAAGCCTCAAAGTGCAAGGTGCAATATTTAAAATCGGATTTGACTCATTTCAAACAAGATTACAGCAATAGATTTCCCCACAATATTGCCCCTACATAGTTTTCTAAAAACAGTATTCTCAATGTTAATAGAGTTAAAAAGGCCCCTCAAAGGAGCACAGTGTGATGGTGCAACACGTTAGCCCCAGATATAATCACAACTGGGCTAACTGTCTGCTGTGTGTTGGTGCCAGGCTGCCCTTTAAACACAGAGTGCTGAAATGCCGCTCAGCTGTGCCGCACACTGTCCAAGATGGTGGCCGTCAGGGCACACTGAACGGGGAAAGACGTGTTTCAACTCCCTCTGCACAAACAGGAAACCCGCGGCAGCCCAGGAGATGAGGAGCAAAAAGGTAAAAGCAAAAATGATAGGTAAGCCCTAAAGTGCAAGGTGCAATGTTTAAGACCGGATTTGACTCCTTTCAAACAAGAGTGCGATAGCAGATTTCCCCCACAATATTGCCCTCACAGAGTTTTCTCAAAACTTAAAAAAGTATTCTCAGGTTTAAGACAGTTAAAAGAGCCCCTCAAATGAGAACAAGATGCTACCCCCAGAATCGCAACAGGGCTACCTGTCCATAATTTCCACACAGTTCACTTTACAAAATCCACACACACTGCAGTAAGCAAAAGAAAAGTAAACACCAGTCTCCATGTTAAAATAATAAGCAGAAATTTATCAGACGACGAGAATGAAATTTGATCTCTGTGTTTGAACACAAAGCAATTGTTACAAGATGAAAACAAAATGTAAAGTCATCGTTAATGCTCTTCCGCATTCAGCTTTGTAACTCCAGCACGGTTATTTAGGTGCCCTCTCAAGGCTCAAAGGACTGCTGTCATTGGGCCACCTACCACCTCTGGGCCCCGGTGAATTGCGCCGGCTGCACCACTGGTAGCTACGCCCCTGCATAAAATGAGCGGCTGCAGAGTTGTACTGGCTTATAGGTCAATCATGCAGTACCCAACGGGCTGGTCTGACAAGTCAGTACATGGGCTATTTTTCTGGCTCTTATGATCTGCTATGCCAGCTTTTACTGTTAATTTTAGTGGTATTAAATCAACCATTTGCTGCAGCAGGCTCACATCTTGCATACCTTAAAAAATTCTGATACACAAGCTCAAATCTGCCTCAATGTGCAATCCTGCACCTCTGTTTTAGCGAATTGATTTGCTAATGGGGGTTACTTTTATTCTGGCGTTTGGGCCTATTTTCTATACAGGGCCAACTAGAGTGGCTGGAGATGTGGACCAATTACTATTCATAATTCACACTCTCTCCTAAAAATCAGGATTGAACATACAACGTATCAAAATTATCCTCTCATCTTCGTAGGGTTTTTGGATTCGGAGTTCAAAGCACAATGAAAGAGCAGTGATTGCATGCTTGCACTTCTATTGTCTCTGCTTTCCCTCCTTTTTTGGGTTTGCACACCTGTGCGCACGCAATATCTATCTATCTCTCTCTCTCTCTCTCTCTCCCTCTCTCTAGCGCTCTCTCTCCGAACAGAGGGGTATCAGATTTTAGTTCTCAGTCTTCAGAGATAGCCAGACAATTCCTAGAATATTTAAACAAATAATAATTGGGTCAAAAATTAACAAACACTCACAATAGTCATTCCTGCCACAGGGCAATAGTTCATGTCGTCTTTGACATGAAATTAACAACTTTCTCCATAAGGACTGACACATCATAAGATATTGTCCACAAAAGCCATTCACAAAAGCAACACTCAGCTCCACAGAAAATACTTAATTTATAGAATATTACATAATAAGGAACACTTATCACAAACTTACCAGGGCGCGCCATATATTCGGAATCCTTTGACTGTTACCTCTGAATCTTGTAAGTATATACTGTTTGCCAGGAGTGATTGAACATTGTCAAAGTCCTCTGGTTTCAATTTAGAGACCGAAGGGAAGCGGTAGTAGTCCTGTTTAACAAGGTCTGCCATGAATTCCTTATCGAAGGTCAGCTCATGGTTCCCGGCGATCACCACTTTGTAATCGTAGGGTAAGGTTCCTGGAAGGATAAACAGTGCTAAAGTTAGTTAAGTATCCTTGGCTAGAGATGTGAACATGAGAACAATAACTACTAGTCTCCTTTGGAAACGAAACGCTAGCAAAGGGAAGCCGTCTGAATTTACAGGAACACAGAACACAACAGCATCACGGCACCAGGCAGGTTCGTTCAGACCCTGTGAAAGACGCCCCCTTCCTTCAAATTGAAGGTCGACGCCCGATTGACAGAGCCAGATTGCTGTGAGGGGAATGGCCAACGTTTCTCAAGTCACTTACCGCTGCGGGAGCCACCGCAAGCCATTACCACGACGCCAGGGCCGCCGGAACAGCCGTGAGGGGAACGGCTTGGCGTGACTACAACCCCCAGAGGGCCCTGCGAGGCACGGAGCCAGTGATGCTGCCGGAGGGCGCCAGAGGCCCTCAAAATCGGCCCTGCCCTCCCGCAGCGCGGGACGTGTGCGGGCATGCCCGGGCAAAGCCCGGGCCAAGGGCGGGCCCATCCGTGCCCGTCGGAGGCTGGGCTGGGCACCCCCCTAACATTCTCAAAGAGGGTCCTGAACATGAGGTACTGTTGACAAACTATCAAGACTGACATATCTTTAGACTTGTCCATATCCAGAAATTGGTATTGACCTGGGGTTCTGTGAAGTATATATGCTTGTGCAGTAAGGATACTGGGAAATTTTTGTGTGTGCAGATTGCTTCAGTGTAGTGGGTTGTATAAGTCAGTTCTCCATAATTTCAATTGTTCTCTTTTGATTGCTCCGTATTTAAGAGTCTATAAGATGGGAAAACTGGCTTATGTGGAGAAGAAACAAACCTTAGCTCTGCCTAAACCAAGCTCTAAACCCACGTCTATAGACAGGATGTTAGAGAAAGCCCTGGGAGCAGTGGCCACAGAAATAGAACGGACCGAGAGACGTTTATCCATCACTCCAAATTTAGAAATAGAATCGATGGATCTCAGTCCTACATGTGACATAGGGGTTTCAGCAATAGAGCTCTCCAATGACCAATTAGCAACCATTGACGTAGTATGCCCACAAATGATCAGCCTATGTGGGTCTCATCGCTGGTAACGAACCTCCAGATGCAAATGAGAGCCATAGTTAAGGAAGAGCTCAGACCCCTACTAGCAAGGATAGAGGGGCTGACTGTAAACCTTAACGAATGGACAAAATCTAGGGAGATAACTGAGGGTATTATTAGCTCTGATAGTATGACACGTGACCAGACCACTATGAGCAATCTATTGGTTAAACCCTGCCCAATTTTTTATGAAAAAGCTCCACTATTAAATGCAGATAGCGAACAACAGGCTAGGAAGCATAATGAAGCTAGTGTAGTAAGGGTTCCCCCGGCGCCAATAAACATAGCAAACCACACTCCATCACTGACTAAAAGCATTGGGGAAACACAAAAAAATCTTAGACAGGTGGTGGAAGGAACCCCTTCAACTCCAGAAGGTACTAACCAGGTTCATTGTCCTGCAATCATAAATTTACCACCTGCTTCAACTCCATATGTATTGCTTCTTGCAGGTGTACCTGAACTAAGAAAGGGTCAATCAGAATCTCACTAAGAATTAAAGAACAAATGTGTCCATTGATTAGTGAACCACAGCAATTTTGGTTTTGAGAATGCTGAAGAGATTTTAACTACAAGAAGGGTGGGTTTGATGGGCGGACGACATAAGGATATACAAGGAGAATGCATAGTAATTAATTTTAGAAATCCAAGGATGACCCAAAGAGTTTTAGCTACTGAGCATGGGAGGAACAAGGGTAGTATTTTACTATTCCCCTTAGGTTATTTTTATCCCCCTAATAGGCCCTATCAGTATGGCTGCCACCAGGAGATGGGAAGGAAACCTGTTCTTAATAATCCTCTACCACCACATCTAGGTCAACATTGGCATAACCAACCCATTTTTAACATTCCTATTGGGAACAGGTTTAGTCCCCTAGAGGGGGTGGATTGACTAAAGGAAGTCCCCCAAACCAACAGGGAGGAAATATGTTTTGTACCTTTAGATTATGAGATCCAGGGTAATTCTGCAGGGCCATATCTCCGGAGTAAGGAAGGTTCAGTCGGAGGGAGCATGAGCGGCTCCCGAAGCAGTAACCACCATGAGGGTGATCCAGCCCAGATTGAAAATTCTGAATATCTTATATCTGCAGGGTTAAATGTGTCGGAAGATACTGGATTAACAAAAGTGTCAATGCAGCTGCCTCCCTTAGTGTCTTCTAAAAAGAATTCATCCAACTGCCCGGTAACAAGGGTTCTATCTTGGAATATTGCGGGTATAAATAATAAGTTAGATTACCCCGATTGGGTATCTTTTAATAGTTAATTTGAGATCTGCATGTTCCAGGAAACTTGGGCAAGGGGAGAGGTCCCTAAATCAGGTTATGCCTCTTTTAGTATTCCCGCAACATCGGGGGGAATAGGGAGACCATCTGGGGGTCTTACTATATGGGTAGGCACACACCTGGGTTGTACGGCTGAGCAAATTAACACAGGTTCTATTGATATTTTATGTGTCTTATTGCAGTTTCCTACCAAGTCTCCTGTTGCTCTAATAAATGTATATTCGAGACCTACCTCTAAGGGCAAAGAATCAACCACGGTGGAGGAATTAACTAACTTTTTATGTTCCACTGCTCCAAAACAAATGGTGATCATAGAAGGGGATTTTAACTGTCAGTTCGAGCCACTCAAGGGTTTGTTTCTTGACAGTTTACTCTATGTGGATCACTTCTTGGAAATCCCAGAGTCCAGATGCCCAAAAGTTAAAAAATGGTCTCCCCTGGTGATCCAGATGAATTGCACTGTCCTGAAACACTCATTAAGAGCGTGTAATGGGAGATCCCTGTCTGATACATCAAATGGTTACACGTTTCATAGTAAAGATCGTGGGATTTTATTAGATTATATTTTAATCGATTCCAATTCCTGGGACAGGATGTCTGATTTTAAAATCATCCTACGTCTAGATAGCGATCAATATGCACTAGTAGTAGAAGTTAAAGCATTAAATTCTGGGAGCGCACACTCCCTGGATAACCCTATTGATCCCATGTTGACTGTCTCGAACTGTAGGCGGAGAGTGCGATGGACTGACTTTAGTCAATCGCAGGATAATTTTTGTAGTCTATACGACGCCTTACTCCCTGTACTTGGGACGGTTTAAACCTAGAGGTGGTTGAGTCGAATCATGTTAAATTAGGAGAAGTTACATTGAACTTCTTCTACCCCAATAAAACTAACAGGCCGGGTAGGCCCACATCCCACCCTTGGTATAATGTTCTTTGCCGTAAGGCTAAAAGGGCACTAGTAGCATCTATTAAAGCCAATGACCGCCCACAAATAAAAACTGCAAAAAAGGTCTACAAAGCGGTCATCTTAGAAGCTAAACAAGGTTGGAAATAGAAAACTGGGATACATTGAAAATTGCATTAGGCGATAAAGATATGAGGACTTTTTGGGGTGTTGTAAATACTGGTTTTTCTACCCCCAAATCAGCGGTCGAACCGAATCTGGATGAAGAGGTTTGGCGGGAGCATTTTGAATCCCTCTATGCCAAGGAAAAGACGCCCAAAGATGTGCAATCTGATGGCTGTAGAAGGTGGATTGCCCCCCATACCAAGGGGATTTAAACTTTCAACCTGATGGTAGTATGGGCCAAAGTATAAGTTTAAACGAAATAAAGGGCGCTTTGGCAAAAATAGCCCCGGGTAAAGCACCAGGTCTGGACAAGATTCCTGGGGATCTTTTTAGGAGTGAACCATCCATCTGGGCCCCGTAACTCTGGGTGCTTTTTAATGCCATACTGCAGGGCATGAAGATCCCTTCTAGTTGGCTCGGTGCGGAAATAATTCCGATTTTTAAAAAAGGTTCTCCGCCTCTACCACCCAACTACAGACCAATCAGTTTAATAGATATTTCTCAAAAAATATTTGCACATATTTTGCTGCTCAGGCTACAATCCTGGATGGATGAAAAGGGGGTACTGTCCTCTCTACAGGCGGGGTTCAGGAAAAACTGTCGACCCTGGACCAAGTACTAAGATTACAATTGCTGTACTGGAAGCCCATCTGCCTGGAGGGGGGCAGTCTCTACTTAATATTTGTAGACCTGAGGTCAGCTTTCGATTTGGTCCCTAGGGAAAAATTGTGGTTAGTCCTTTATGAAATGGGGGTTCCTGTATATTTAATCCAACTCATTAACGACTCCACGAGGACAATTATGCGCAAATTAGGTATGGTAAGGATGGAAAAGTCACTGCGCCCATATCTATTAAACGTGGCGTACGCCAGGGCTGTGTGCTTGCGGCAACTTTATTTAGCCTTGATTGATTTCCTGCTAGCAGAAAAAGACTTAGATGCCCCTAAGTTAGCCTCCCGTAAAATTCCAGCATTGATGTTTGCCGATGTTACTCTTTTGGTAGCTAAATCACCTATGGGGATACGAAGGGTCCGCAATAAATTTGAGGTATTCTGTAGGGAAAGAGGTTTAGAAATAAATCTACAGAAAAACCAAATTCATGGTGTTTAACAGTCCAAAAAGTACACGCTCAAACCCTTTACTAAACGGTAAACCCCTTGAAATAGTTTCTTCCTTTATTTATCTAGGCATTACTATCACTGAATCCATGGACTGGGGGACTCATATTACGAAGTCGACACTAAAATTAGCGCAATCGTCAGGTGGCATCATGAAGGTTTTTACAAAGTCTAGCAAGAGAGCAGTTAGCCCGGCAATAGAAATCTATAAGGCTCAAGATCGAGGTGGCGCGCTATATGGTGCAGAGTTATGGTGTCACTTCAAGCTCAAGACCCTATCACAGGTGGAGAATCAATACCTCAGACAGCTGTTCAAACTACAACGTGGTACCCCGTTAATTCCGCTCCGATTAGACACAGGGCTAATGGCGATTGCAGAAGTGTTTTAAACCCTTAATGTACTGGCGTCACCTGTGGACTACTCCCGAACTTTTAGCTTATAGGGAGGAATTGTCTGAAGTAAGGATGGCACGGGGTGCTGCCAAACTGCCTTGGTTTGCTCAAATTCAATATTTGTTAACCAGTATGGGCCTGGGGGATTGCTGGGCTGAACCTGAGTTTGCCTGTTCAGTAATATCAAGGAAACAAATGAAGGTACACTACGAAGAGTACAGAATGGCTCAACTTCATTCTAGTTCCCAAACAGGCAAATTAACTATAGCTTTCTTAGAAATAAAAGATAGTTTCTGCTTTGAGATGGCATTAGATCTCATCAAACCAGCAGCTACAAGAAAGCTTTATTTACAGTTTAGGCATGGGGTTCTCCCGCCCTGCTGTTTTACATCCAAATGGAGAGATCAGCAAGCAGTTCATTGCCCGGCATGTGATCACCCTGAAGAATCAGTTCTCCAGGTTTGCTTTAGCTCCCCTGGCTATCTTAAAGCAAGGAAACGCTGGCTGGTGCAGATTTGCAGGAACCTTGGAAGTAGGCATTGTTCTGAGGCGTTCAGGATACTGAAGTATGACCCCAGTATCCCGATTGTCTACTCAGTTGCAGGATTCCTGTTCTCTATGTGGTGTAACGGAAGGGTCTTTTTGAAATCAACTAATGACGTATTGGACTCTTCCTAGGGAATCAAAAATGTTATCATTGTAACCTGGTATAATCTCCCTCCGTGGCTTATTTTACTGTTTTATACTCAAGGTCCTTCCTTTTTTATGAATCTTTTTTAGCTAATTTATGAATTTTTTTATTGCATTATGCACTTTCAAAATTTTTTAATTGTGTCTCTTGCCTAGTAACACCAGACTGTTCTTCTTTTTAATAATGTATGCAGGTACTCATGTATGCTAATTATGTTTATAATGATTTTCTATAGCACTCTAAATTTGTTGTTTGATGTAATTTTATAAATGATTGGATGTATGTGTTTGTACTTTTTAGGTCATACTGACCGAAATAAAGTTTTCTTGAAATGAACTGAACTGAAGGTTGTATGACGTTACCCTGCACGCATTTACCCTGCATGCACTCCGCAGTTTTTACTCTGCAAAATATTTTACAACGCAGGGCTTTACGACGCACAACGTTACAACGCATTCCCCATTAAAACGCAATTTCTATTCTAACTCCAGGGGAACGTTACTTTGGGGAATGCGTTGTACCAGTTTGCAGAGTAAAGCCCTGCATTGGAAAAGTTTTTGTGGAGTAAAGAATAAGGGGTAAAGACATGCGGAGTAAAAATTGCGGGGTAAAGGATGTTTCCCAAATTGAACAGTTAGAAACGTTTCTTTATTCAGGGAATGTTCGGTTGTAATGAAAGCTGGCACTGCAAACCAAAGTACGCTTGTCATTTTACACATTAGAAATGTATATCTTAAATCACAACATATGCTAGCGGATAAAATAGTTTAAATATAGCATTCGAGCAACATATTCCAGATTTTCAGAAATAAAATCTTATCACTTAGTCAAGCCCTGGTGCTTATGCTCACTTAAATGAAATTCATCAGAATTGTGATTCAAATGTGAGGCACACAGCTCATACCTGTCACAGCTCTTCTTTCAAGGAGGCTGTCACATTCTCAAAGTAAAACTGACAAACTGCCGTGGGCACCACATTGGGGAGTCTATTCGTTCAGCGAATGTGTTCCAATGTAAAGCAGCAGTACGATTTCGAGGGTAATAATATGACTTTCCAATTACTTTGCAATTTAATCACACAATGGTTTGGTCCCAATTGGGGCACCTTCCCCTTCTCAATAACTTCTAGTAGCTCTTGAAAAATGTAAACGATTCAACAAAAACACATCCATCATCACCATATGGTGTCATCATCTACATAATACACTTAAGGAACATGTTATGAGGCTTGCTTCTGTTCTTCTATAGGTGCCCCTTAGGAATTTGCTATGGAAGCTGATGTCCAACATATGACAGAATTTGAGTAAATGCCACTGGATGAGCAGAAGGAATATATTACCTGTAAGCATCTGTTTGTGGCATGCAGTGCTATAGATTCACATGATGTGCATACTCCTGCCATCTTGTGTTGGGCTCCAATGTGTGCAAGTTGTTTTTTCTTCAAAGAATTCTTCTAAAATCACAAGGTACTATCCACGACAGGCGAGGACGTCTGGAGCAGAGCGCCACAAGAAAGAGAGAGAAATAAAGACAGATGGCCCGCAAGTGAAGCAGAAAGTAATGGTAAGTGCTACAGCCAAATGAGTCTGGGAGGAGGGTGAGAGCATGTGAATCTACTGCACTACATGCCAAGAACAGATGCTTATAGGGTAAGTAACAGTTTCCATTTTAGGCATGTGTGGCTGTAGATACACATGCTGTGCATTGTCTGAAAGCAGTCCTTTCCTAAGTGGTGGTTACCCTGTGGGTGGTGCAGAGGACTGCAAAAAGGGTATGTAGTACAGCTTGGCCAACATTTGCATGTTAGCAAGCTAATATATCTACATAGAAGTGTTTTGTGAAAGTGGGTGGTGTAGACCAAGGAGCTGCTTTACAAATGTCTGCGATTGGGATGTTCCCATGTAAGGCCATAGAAGCCCCTTTATTTCTGGTGGAATGTGATCTAGGGGGGAGCAGGAAAAAACTATTTTAGCTTCCGCATAGCAAGTTTGGATGCATTTGACTATCCATCCGCTATGCCCGATTTTGATAAGGCCTTTCTTTTATGTGGTTCCGAAATAGCAACACACAATTGCTTAGTTTTTTTCTAAATGGATTTTGCTCTATCTATATAGTACATTAGGGCCCATTTGACATCTAAGGTATGAACAGCCCTTTCTGCAACTGAGTCAGGTTGTGGAAAGAAAGCTGGAAGTTCTCTAGACTGGATAAGGTGGAAAGGAGAAACCACCTTTTGAAGAAATGTAGGGATGGCGAAAAGGACCACTCTATCTCTATTTACATGAAAGAAAGGCTCTTCTAATGTTAAAGCCTGGAGCTCACTAATATGTCTAAGTGGTGTGATGGCTACTAGAAAAGCTACCTTCTGAGAAAGAAACTGTAAGTGACGTGACTGAAGGAACTTAAAGGGGAGACCCATTAGCCTTGTGAGGACAATATTAAGGTCCCGAGCTGGGGGCACCCGGGAGGAACTACTATTTTGAGTCCCTCCACAAAAGCTTTGATGACTGGTATTCTGAATATCGACACATGTTGCCTATTTATGAGACATACAGCTGCCAGATGTAGCCTAATGGAAGTGAAAGTTAGATTACACATTTGAAGGAGAAGGTAACAGACGATGTTCTGAACTATGGCTGCCGGTGGGTCAATATCATTTGGGAGACAGTAGGAAACAAATCTCTACCATTTGGCAGCATAGTAGGCACAAGCAGTTGGCCTGCACACTTCTTTAGAATGTTCATGCATTCTGAGGCTAGATTGAGATAGCTAAACTCTAAGACCTCAGGAACCAAATCTCAAGGTACAGTCTCTTTGGGTGTCTGATTTCTCCATGGTTCTACATGAGAAGGTCTGGCCTGCTGGGGAGCCTCTTGTGCAGAACCAACTAAAGTTCGAGGAGAGTGGTGAACCATGGTTGTCTAGCCCATGTGGGAGTCACTACCATGATTGTGACAGAAGTCTGCCTCAGCTTCCGACCCAAGAATGGAATGAGGAGGAGAGATGTGTGAAAAACATATTTTAATTTGTTATTATGAACATCTGTTCTTCCAAGACATGGAACACCCTCCCCATCCACCTACGGCAGATCCAAGACTTGCTGACCTTCAGAAAACTCCTCAAGACCTGGCTTTTCGAGCAGTAGCAGCATTCCCCACCCCAGCGCCTTGAGACCCTCACAAGTGAGTAGTGCGCTTTACAAACGATATGATTGAATGATTGATTGAATGATTGATTGAGTGTTGCTCATAAACATCGTGCCCTCCCACCAGGTGAAGGTATATATGTTATATGTGGTTCCAAGGCCTACCCCTGGCTGACACCAGGGTGGGGGGATCCTGCTACTTGGGATTGGCTCTCCCTCGTATTCAATCGATTTCCACTGACATTGGGTTTGCTAAATTACAGAATTCCCTTGGTCATCACAAGTCGGATACCTCAAATATGTTTCCAATAGATCAGACAGATGCTGCAGGAGAGGAAGCTTATGGCTTTGGGTTACGAATACTACCTCTATGCTCTATAGCTATGAACTCATGTTGTATTAGATGATTGGGACAATTACTAGAAACGACGTCAGCATTAGAAAACATAACAGTAGAAATGACTGCTATGCATGGTTCTAGATATGCTGCTTGTAGAACGCAAGTATGTAAGGTGCTGCATACCAAATGCTGCCTTTATATCCTGATTAATTCCAAAAACATACAACAGGCTATTAAGAACATGCATAAAATAGTACAACAGGTACATGCATTTGCCAAAGAAGATATTTTCTCGCTTTGGGATCGTATTACCTCATTCTTCACCAGTTGGGGTTGGAAATTACTAATGATAGTGGTTATACTAGGGGGTGTAGTATTAGGATGTTGTTTATGCGCACAATGCCTGCCAATGTGCTGGGGCCTTCTGGCAACAGTTTGCTGTCCCTCTCCAACACTCAAGCAGCAGACCAGTATAATAATGGTTCAAAAGGAGGAAGAATATGTTAATGTAAATAGATGACCACTCATTCTCCAGCAAAGAATAGTATACGATGCAACTGAGCACACACTAATGTTTTGGATTAAAATGATACTGAAATGTTTAGAACTAATATTCTAAGGGTCGAGTGTGAATAACGTATTTTATGAACATCAGTTCTTCCATGTGTAATTCCCTGAATGTTTCTGATCATAAACGTCGGTGCCTTGCTGATGTGTTTTCAAGTCAGCACAAACAAACTTGTTCTGCTCATGTCTTTGCACATCTGGTGTTGACATACCTGCCTTATGCCCATCTGAGGCTAATCCATGCTTAATTGTTCAATTGTTTGCAGTAATAGAAGAAACAAGCAATGCCAACTTGTAAATGTTTATGCTCATTTGTGTCATTATCTGTCAATGTCTTGAAGAACCAGTAATATCCATTGAGAAGGTTTGTGCTCGTTTGTTTCATTGTATTCATTGTATGTTAGTAATTGAGGATCTGAAACAAACTTAACCGTGGTATCTAGTCATGGATTGTTCATTCTGTAACTGTTTTGCACAGCCCCAGCTCGTGCCAACTGTATAAAAACCCTTGCAGAACTATGTAAATTGTCCACTCAGGTCATAGCCACCTGAGAGCTATGATTCATGCGCACCCACGAGCTACTATTAAATACATGTTGCTTTGGCAGACCTCAGACTACTGGCTTTGTTATTTGGAAGTGGAGACTGAAAACTATCAACTTCCACAGGTGGATAAGCGTAGGCAATTATACCTGACCAGTTCATCCATAGATGAGATAGCACCGACACAGACCGTGTAGGTGTCTCTTAGGGCACTGATTTATGCACTGGTGACTCCAGTTAAAGTTTAATCATAAAAATAGTTCATAGAAGCAAGTTTTTTTTACTGTATCCAGATTATTTTTATTCATACTTCCATATGGATCAATCTTTGTTCATATCTTCATAGAAATACATTTCTCTTCATTACATTAGTCATCATAAAAAACTTCCAATGCATTTCGGCTGATAGCCTTCATCGGGGAAGTCTGTAAAGTAAAGGATATGACTATAACTCCTGAATGTTACGCAAAATAATACTGTCAACATAAATGCATAATACGTAATCATAAATATAATCACATACAGTTCTAAATGGTGTTATACAAAATAATCACACTTTGTCAAAGTCGATATCGGGGTTACACGTATCTAGTAAAAATAATGCTCTATCTCAAGAGTATAATCATGCACGAACGTAATAAAACCAAATTAAAAGTACTTATCACGCAAAATTATTAATCAGCAACTGCACGCTAGTACAATGATTAAATATCATAAAGCATCAAGAATCCCTCGAGGTCTGAGAATTTCATTGAAACCATCACTCTGTAAAAATTCAAAAAAATTCCGTGATAAATGGTATGCAATACTTAATAAGTGTTCCCTCGACTTAATTCTCCTTATAGTAGAAGAATTATCACAGATCCTTCAAGAACTAGAAAAAGAAATCAGCATAGTGAAGGAAGAATTAAATAAAGCCATGTCAAGTGAAGAACTTAACAAAATTTTGGAGGACATCAAAGTTCAACTCACAAAACACACGGAAGAAGTTAATGAGAGGAAACTTCGAAAATACCATAGAGATACTCTCGACTATAAATTAGATGAAGTGTATTGCTGGGCAGAAGCCTACGCAAGAAAAAGACAAAATCGCCAATATACATCCCAAACGGATACGTCATCCACAGATACAGATACCTCAGGAACAACAAAAAGAACAGTTTTCACTGAAAAACCAACGACCAGCTCTAATCAAGGACCACAGCCTTTTTTAGAGTCAAGTCCAAACACAGGGGACGACCAAGGAGGTCAAAACGAAAGAAACAACATAGAGGGTACGAGAGACCTCCCACAAACACGGAATGTTACTTCAAAGAAAGACAATAAAAAGAATCGAATATAAACAATCTAGTGATTAACATTTCTGACGTGAAATTGTCTAATCTACAGATGAAAACATTACAAAAAGGCACATCTTTTGTTCCTACATCTCAAACTAACCACCTGGAACTTAATATCAGTTTGTATAAACTCATGAGAAAATTGAGACTTTATCATTTTTTTGAGAATATAATTGTGGAAAAACAAGAACAAAAAGAAGATCCTCTAAAGGGACTTAAGACTACGAGTACCTATATGGCACCTGTGAGCCATAAAACATTGGACTTATTTGAAGAATTAGTCAAACAAGACCTGGCTAAAATCAATTATCGAAAACATACCAAATCCAAAAATCTTTCACGAAAAGAATATGCTATTCTACAATCTACAGCGAACAATAAAACCATTATTTGTCAGAAGGCGGATAAAGGGGGAGCGTTGGTTATCATGAATGTGGAGTATTATAATCACCAAGCTATGCTTCATTTACAAGATGAAAACACGTATATGGAATTAGATTGCAACCCAACCAATGAGATACAGAATGTGCTGAAAAACATCATTCAAAATGCAACATCCAAGAGGGTCATTAATTAAAAAGTGGAAAAGTACTTGAAGACTAATTATCCCAAAGACCATAAGTTTTATCTCACACCTAAAATACATAAGGATCCCATCAGTCCTCCATTCCGACCCATAGTGGCCACATGTGGAAGTATTCATGAACCCGTGGGTAAATTGTTAGACAAATATTTACAACCCTTTGTGATCACCATGAGCTCTTTCATCAAAGATACTACTGACTTTTTGAACAAACTAGCCAGTGTAAGTCTACAACCAGATGAGGAAATTACTATGTGTACTATAGACGTTCAAGCATTGTACACCTCCATACTGCACTCTTTGGGCATGGTGGCAGTGGAAGAAGCGTTACTTTCAATGGACTACGAAGAACCTATGAAGGTATTCCTAATGGAACTCCTCAACTTTACACTAATGCATAGCTATTTCAAATGGGCGAATAAATGGTACTTACAGAAGTCGGGTACGTCTATGGGCAATTCGGCTGCACCATCATATGCCAATATCTTTATGTATCAATTTGAGAAAAAACACATTTTGGAGAATGAAACATGGAAAGACAATTTAAGCCTATATGTAAGATACATAGACGATATCTTCCTCCTATGGAAAGGCAACAAAGAAATCTTGGTTAACAACATGAAACAACTCAATACCATTGATCAAGGTCTGCAATTCACTTTTGAAACTAATGACAAAACCATCAAGTACTTGGATGTCAATATCATGAAAAAGAACAATAAGTTCGAAACAACTTTATATACAAAAAAGACGGATCGCAATAATCTGCTATCATACCAAAGCTTCCATCCCACACCGCTTAAACACCATCTACCTTACTCGCAGTTACTGCGAGTTAAGAAGATTGTTTCAGACCCAGAGGAATTCACCATGCAAAGTCAGAAAATGTTACAAAAATTCAGAGATAGAGGATATCCTGAGTCAACCTTAACATCGTCAATAGAAAGAGTACAACACAAAGACAGAAAAACCTTACTAACACCCATTAAAACATCCAAAGAAACTAGAATTACCTGCGTCAGTAAATTTTCCACAGCAAGCCAAATGTTCAAAAAAACCACCAAAAAACACTGGGTATTGTTACTGATGGAACCAGATTTTAAGAATATTTTGGAGGAGATGCCGATTTTCGCATTCAATCGAGCTAAAAATCTGGGTGAATTAATCAAACAGACTCAAGAAAATACACCTAAAACTAACTTTAAAGGCACAATACCCTGCAGGAATTGCAATAATTGCAATAACATAATGGAAAGCAAGAGCATCTGTGGAAAATTAGTACGGTTTGGTAAACATTATCTGCGCCATCTTGCCTTTTTCCCCGGATGCCACACTTTTTGTCATGTGCACCCGCCATTTTAGGTGCCTCGATCAGAACCACCCACTGCACGCCACTGGCCCCCAGCATAGCCCTTCGCCCTCGCAAAGCCCGCACGCTGACAACCCCCACACTCGCATGCCTTGGGTCATAAACCCCCCTTCAACGCAGCTCTGCCTCAGAACCCCATCCTGTTCCCAGCGCGACACCTCCCTTCATTCCTTTTCATGGTCCCAGGCCCTTTGATACTAACCCCCCCCCCCCTTTTCCTGTGTGCCCGTTTGTCTTCCTCTTTCCCAGGCTGACACCTAGCTCTGCCGATACTGTTTATTGCCCCTCCCCGTACAGTAGAAAGCTTCCCTCATCAAAGGACCCCCGAGTTGATCAAAGCCCCCACCCTATGAGATCCGATCAAACCCCCACATTCCGTGAATCGGCGGAATGTCCAGCTGCGCGATAATCATCACCTGTTGTGACCGGGATGGGGACTTCAACTGTAAATGTGTGTGGGAACGGGCCTGTAGGGGAGATTCAGAGGATGTCCTTTCATACTTCAAAGCATTACAAGACTGTGTTACCTGCAATAAAATTAATTTAACTGTGTATAAGAGGCCAGGCCTCAGAGATGCGGGTAGAGCACCTCGTGACGATACTGGCTGTCTGAACTGATGTGTTCTCCTCCGGAGAGAATAAACCTTGTTTCCTGCCTTCCAGTCTCCAGCGCCTGCCTCTTCATTGGTTAATATTTTGTGGGTTAAAGAGGCGATACCGCCGGGCAAATATTGATTGTCCATTGACCTTAGTTTTAACAATTGGCGTCCCAAGCGTGGGGCCCATCAGTGACTCGTGGATCCAGTGGGAGAGGTCCTGACAACAGAGTGAACGACTGCAACGATCGGGAGAGCTCTTGCCCAATAGACCCTCGTCTGGCAGCCGATCATCCGAACTTCACTGGCTCCGAACAGACCTCTCTCGAGTGATCTACGGTCCTGACTGGGAACCATCAGGAGTGCCGCGAGGAATACGAGGAAAGGAGGACGATCGGGCGCTGGATTCGGAAGATAAGAAACTGTCCATACGGTCCGGGTAAGGTCGTGTAGACACGACGAATTGCGAAATAGTTGTTTAATTGTTCAGAAAATACTAGTATTACTCTTTGTTGACCTATTTGGAGATTCACTGTCTGCAAACGGAGAAACAGTAGGCTCTTTCTCTTTGCAAACAGTGCAGGATAAGTAACGCAGCCAGCGTGCCTATCTTTCTCCCCCACTGATTGATTATTTATTTACGAATTGTTTTCGAGAGATTCCCTCTCCCACACTGATTAACTGTTTTTTGACCCCGAGCTACTGTTCGCGGATTGTTTTCTGGAGATTCTCTGTCTACAAACAGGAAAGAACAGGTTCCCCTTTGCAGATAGTGAAAGGGTAGAGGACGCAGACCTTTGCGGATCTACTTATTCTTCCCACTGGTCGTTTATTTATTGTTTTGATATTGGTTCATGAGGTATTCACTGCCTGCAAACAACGTAGAATAGAAATATTCTGTCTAGTCTTTGCACGCAGTGATAAGATAGGCAGTGCTGACTTTTTGTCCTCTTCGCGAGCCGTCATGTCTGTCTTTTCCCCACTGGTCGATAGTTGGTTCAGCCCGGACCGTTTATTAGAGGTGGATCATCTAGCTCCGCTGGAAGGCACCCCTAATAAAGACATGTTCATAAACTATGGATTAGTTACCATAGCCTATAGTAAACTGTGGCACAGGTATACCAAAGAAAATCAAGAGAAACAGTGGCCACTGATAGGATCCTTCGATCTTGATAAAATAGAAACGTTAGAAATAGCCCTTCGTAATAATAAGACAACGCCTATTATGCTCGACAGTCTCGGTATGTGGCGCAAAGAAGCAATGCAACGAAAGAAAAGAGACGAGGACAGAGTAGGTAAAGGAATATATCGACAGGACAACCCCAGGACACAACGACCCGAAAGTAATCCCCCGACACTGCGCACAGGGCGACCAGACTTAGGGCAAAACCAATGTGCTTTTTGTAAATACGCCAGGCACTGGAAAGCCCAATGTCCGACTCTACTGAAGGAGAGTAGGAGCAGAGGGCCGACAGGAATAACAGGCCGGCAGAAAGGGAAAAGGCGCGAGACAAAGATGAATCAGACCGACATGGACAGGCCAGATAGAACCACCACGTTCGATTATGCCCGATGGCACAGATTTCGCCAGGCCGATTTCAGCGACATGTTCGAGTCCTCATAGATCAAACAACGCTAAGACGGGAAACCCAGTCTAGCTCTAAATTAACCACGACAAACCCCGATAAAGCAAAAAGAATAATGTACACACGTGATCAAGCATTCTTACGTTTAGCCAAGTAGGGAAAAGTTTAGGGTATTTCGAGGTAAGGGTTACACGAGTATCCTCCGCCGAGAGGACTAGGGATATTGTCGATATTTGAAAACCTCCTACCTCCTTTTCCGCATCCTTATAGGCATATAACTAAAAGCTGCCCCATTGCTCTCCAATTGACACCAACGGTTTGTCAATCAAAGCCACCAGAAAAAGGCAGCCAACGAATAAAAAGACAAGAAACAGGTAAAAAGAACTCAGAACAATAAGTATGCGCAGCATACAGAAAAAGATAATTATGGCCAATAACTGTTTTATGTTTGTCTTGGGTCTTTGTATATAATACTTGTACTGTCTCCCCGTCTGAGTTTGTGTGTACGTGATGCATGAATCTACGTCATCCCTCTGCCTGTGTTTCCGTGTTACTTAACTTCTGTTATCAGAAGCTTTAGCATGAAACAACCTGGAAAGAAAGGAATGGGAAAACGAAATCAGTAGGCCACTGATAAACATGAACTTTTATTTAACATAACGAGCAAGAAACAATAACAATACGTAATAATAACACCTATTAATGCCCTAACAACAGGAAACGTTGGAAACAAGAACGGTAAACTGTAGAAAATGAAAGTCAGCAGAACATCCCCACCCCCCCCCACTCTGGAAAGTTCCAAGGTGGGGCAGGGTTGCGGCTACGCCCAGCCGGCAGCAACCCATATAAGGCGGGTCCTGCTGCCAACAGTCGGCCAGGAAATCGTAACATAGGGTGGAGCCGGAGGAGAGACAGGGGCCAGCGGGACCCAGCCAGGGGATCGCCTTGACCACACTGGAGAGTTGTAAGGGGGGGAATGTCTATGTCCTCGACCCTCCTCCCTCTCTCTCCCAGTCCGGCCGCGGTGGCACGTGATAGTTGCAGATAGTCCCGTCACATGCTCCCCCGGTCCGGCCACCAATGGCCGGGGACTGGGGCCAACTGGATCCGGCTGCAGCCGATGAGCCAAGGAACCCGTTCATGGGGCCAGAGCAAGGGGCGTCCGGCCAACATCCACCGGAAGCCCGGCCCAGAGACGGACGGGACATTTTTTTCCTTTTCTCCTTCGTAATGGCAGCGACAACACGCCAGGCGCCACTTCTTTCTTTTCTCCTCCGTAATGGCAGCAGCAACACGCCAGGCGCCACTTCTTTCTTGAATAAATGGCTGCGACAACTCTGGGGGGGGGATGTCTTGTACATACCTCCGCGAAAATTAGTCCAGGTCGGGCTGGAAGGGAGAGGCGACGCGGACGAGCCTCTCCCACCTCCACGGATAGGAGGCTTCCCAGCCCCAGTCCGGCCATCACAAATACCTCTGCAGAAATTTGTCCAGGTTGAGCTGGGAGGGAGAGGCGACGCGGACGAGCCTCTCCCACCTCCACGGGTAGGAGGCTTCCCAGCCCCCGGCCCGGCGCCGAAATCCTCCAGCCGGGCGGCGCCGATACTTGCGCAGCACCGAACATGCAACGGTGCCGATACTTGCGCAGCACCGAACATGCAACGGTGCCGATACTTGCGCAGCACCGAACATGCAACGGCTGCGCCAATACTCGCACAGCACCGAACATGCACCGCAGGTGGCCATACTTCCGCAGCACTGGACATGGGACTTGAGGAACACGGGATGTGGAGTGACCATCATGCATGCCCATGAAAGAGAGCAGCGTGGGGTACACCGGGAGAGGGAGACGGCGCGAACGAGTCTCCCTCGCCCCCCAGGTGGGGGCGCCACAGCTGCACCCTAGCCGAATGTCCTGCTCCTACGACACAGAGTTCCTTTTCTTTCACTCCAAAAGGTCTCCTCCACTCTTGCAGACTCAACGAAGGGCGGCTGCTGCAGGCCTCAAAATGGCGTCTGGGCCCCCTGGAAGGCGGGTCTAGGCCGCTAGAGTAACTTTGACCAGCAATATAACTCGGACGCTTGTCCACCGGGGCACGAGCCCCCACCTCCGACAGCATCCCCACAGCCTTGAAGATTCTACAAAAGTCCCAGGAGCTCTCGGCCCCTGCCGGCTCCCGGTGAGGAACGACTGCCTTGGTCGCTAACGAAAATAACCACGACATAGCCACCCCTTCTGTTAGCACGAGTGTTTGAACTGCCGAAGAGGACTCTGGTCCAACCGGCGGTTATGGGAAACATTTTGTCTCTGATGCTACTTCCGGACTAACCCGGCCCCGCCCAAAATGGCGCCGGAATCAATGAGAGCTTGCGAACGCCTCGTGGTGTTTTTTTTTTTTTAGCTAAAAAGACTCGGTGTTCTGAAATATGTATATGATCCTTTGTACACTTGACGAAAAAGAGGGAGGGTTCACTCGACGAACATGTAAAAGGGTCCCGTGAAAAGTGTTTTTTTCAAATGTACAATTTATTATGATGTTTATTGTAGCCGATACATAACCTCGCTTACAACACACACCCACGGTATACATATAGGAAATTTGATTGCAACTAGTCCAACTGTACTGCCAACTATGAAATGAATGCCCCTTGATCCCTCAACTATCGATAGACATTTTTAGTCCCCTGCAAATGAATGAATAAGCCTTTTTTAATATTTTTAATATTCCCAATACTGCAAAATAACCCCCCTACTGTACGCACTTTAGCCATTGCCGTGCCCGGCCCAATACGATTGCACTGTCATATCTACATGCTGAACGATTGTGCAAATAAAGGTTTTCCGAACTATGAAATGGGTATTGCATGCTTTTTTTGAAAAATGTGGGGTCAGCGGGAGAGTTTTTTGTGCACCCTGCTTTGTTCTCTTTTTAAGGTTATTAGAAGATGGTTGCTCAGCTCCAAAGGGAGGATCGAATCTAAGACACGATACTCTGCCTCCAAGTATGCGACTGGCTCTGGAACTAACGCATGGAGGAGGACCTCGACTTCTGAGGACGGGTAACGTGAAGCGGTGTAAATGATAGAACGTTATGAAGGTACGACACTCAAAGGTACTAGGGAACAGAGTTGGCCGAAGAGCTGGTATGCCTTAGACCATCACAGCATTGGAAAAGATTTAAGGGCCCCGATAGCTAGATACATCTACCAACTAGATACCCCGCACTAAGAGCCCCTGATTTTTTAACGTTTCCCTACACGCGACCTATAAGGACACACTGCCCCTTTTTCCCCCCCTGGCTTCAGAAACCAAGACCCCAGGGATTCTATCCCGAGGAGACAAGACGAGTATGAGGTAAGTAAAGAACTTTCGTGCCCATGCATTTGAAATGCGCGAATGTTGTCCCCCTCCCTTCCCTTCTTTTCCTCCCCCTACAGGTTACACTGGAGATCACGACCGAGGTATGGTGAAGATCTGAAGCCCTGCCATGTCTGATACACGAAGCGGACTAACGTTGCCAGATGGCACCTAAGCACACCCACAAACTGCTCTTGTAACGAAAGAGCTAATAAGTTGTATAATATGATAAAACACGGTCACCCCTAATCCGTGTTGCGTGAATGGGCACGTGTCACGTATGTCTGAAAACACGGTCACCCCTAATCCGTGCTGTGCGAATGGACACGTGTCACGTATGTCTGAAACTATGAGAACATGTTTTTGTGCGACTGAGGCGCTGACTTGACTGGTCGGCGGACCAAGAGTGCGAGAAGTGCGATACAATGGTGTCTTTTACTCAATGCATGCCCCCTCTACCCTGCCTAATGCTCGTCCGTCCCAAACTGCATGTTTTCGAAATTCTAACACGGACCCGTAATGTCTTATGTTGTGTAATGCGCTGAATAGCCTATCTTAATACACGGCCACCCCCCATGTCACACGTGTACTATTTAGCCTATTGTTGCACATCTCTCTCTCTCTCTCTCTCTCTCTCTCTCTCTCTCTCTCTCTCTCTCTCTCTCTCTCGCTCTCTCTCTCTCTCTCTCTCCCCTCCACACTCTCACTCTTCCGAACGACTAGCACCAAAATTGGCAAACCGCCACCCCTAGTGCACCCCCCCAATTGGCTCCAAATACCGCAAGTATTTGCACAAAATTTGTCTTAAATATAATCACCCTGATGCCGTGTCACTACCTCTCCTTTCTGCTAAATATTGATGAAACCTAGAATTGACCAAACGGGAAAGGACAGGTAAGGCGACTAAGGTTCCCTAATCTGGCCCGTAATAAGGGAACTACATGTCAGTGGCTTCTAAAAAAAAAATTGCCTCAGGATAATGCGACCTTCCCCATCCCGAATTGTCGCAATCCCCGAACAGTAAAAAGTGATCGAAACATCCCCGTCTTCCCAGAACCCCCTCAGTTTTGTATCAGCTGCCCCGGACGAGAGTTTTAAAAATGTCCCTCACCCCCTGTTGTAGGAAACAAGTCGACTTACAACTAACACGGGCCAGCCGTTGTTCCTAGAAATGATCTGTTGGTGAGCAAGCTACGGAGTTTTAGAATTCGAGAAATGTCACTGAACGCTTACCAACTGAACTGTGGCCTTCTGCTAAATAACGCCCTTATGACACAAAGCAAGATGATAGTCCCTAACCACAGTTTGCTATGTCCCTAGTTGTTTCCAAAACCGTTTTTTTTTTTTTTTAATAAAGTAATAAGGTTGTAAGAGGCTATGTAGGAACTAGACTGATGTTTGCGAAGTTAAAGATTAGGCCGAAATGAAGAAATCGTTGCAATTAACCCTGTTGAAAGTAAAATGTTTAGCTGAAAGGTAGGATGCATTTATAGGATGGAAAAATGTTTAGCCTATGTTCGTCCCTCAGAAAGATACCCATCAGACCATGGTGATAGCACGTTGCACTTTTTTTGAAAAATATAAAGTCCTGGAGAACGGTATAGCTTTGTAAGGCACGTACTAGGAAGGTGGGTCTCTGTCAGAAGATCTGACGTAACTGTAATACACAAAATACGATGAATAGGCACCAGATTTCGTACCACGACAATGAATGTAACGCCAACAAGCACCAAAGAAATAGTTACGAAGGAAAGTTATAGGAAATCCAACGAGCCCATCATCAATTATTTATATGATGGTTGTGAACCCCAATGTAACGGATGTTTCTCATTTGCGTGGAGCTGGGAGAGAAATAGACTTATGTGATTACCTTCCTCTGCCAATTCTCTAAAGACTGTCTTTTCAAACTCATTTAAGGGTACCGCTGTTGGAGGAAAGAGAGACCGGATGTGGGAGCACGTGGCCTGACTACAGATCGTGGAACATCTGCGACATTGGCCAAGGCGAGACCGCGACAGAAAGGAGTTGCAGGACGAGGCACTGTTTCCGACAAAATGAGAGGAAAGGGCTGACCTGATGCCCCTGCTCAATGTTCAACGTGTGCCGAAAAGTCCCCGCTCTCTGAATTCGGTCATGAGCCTGCCTACCCGAAATTTTCCACCCCCTGGTCTGTTCCCGATTTGGCCCTGCTCCATCCCCCTTTTTTTCTCCGACCTACCCTATGGACTACTTACACACTCTTCTTCCACCTGAACTTTTTGACAATCGACTCCAAACAACACAGGGCGAAAAGGACCTTCTTGACCAGGAAAGCGAGGAAAAGATCATGCCCTGCAACGCGGAGCTCAGAAGAGAGCTGGACTCATCGCTCCACCGTGCCAACAGAAGACGACAAAGAATGCTGAGAACTCACTAATAACGGTCAATGACAATAGGACCTCCCCTTCGAACAATGGCACCTCTGATTATCGTTTTTACTACGTCTCATTTCTCTCCCAACCACCATTGTATTGATCATGCTCCAACTAAAAATGAACAGAACTTACATATGTAATAACCTATCAGTTCACATTCCGAATGACCACAAGTATCTATGAAATGTACTCAATGATCACACTACAGAATTGTTTTGTCCGATATTGCATTACTATGACCTTCCTGCAAACGAGTTTATCGATAGACCCGCCTCCTAAGACGAAATATTTCAAATGTAATGTTTATAGCTTCTTCACCTAGGTTCCCATTTCTTTACTTATGACCGCCACAGTAGACATGGATAGGAAATAGGCCAGCAAGATGTCTTGGATATGTTAAAGGGAGGACTGTGGAAAATTAGTACGGTTTGGTAAACATTATCTGCGCCATCTTGCCTTTTTCCCCGGATGCCACACTTTTTGTCATGTGCACCCGCCATTTTAGGTGCCTCGATCAGAACCACCCACTGCACGCCACTGGCCCCCAGCATAGCCCTTCGCCCTCGCAAAGCCCGCACGCTGACAACCCCCACACTCGCATGCCTTGGGTCATAAACCCCCCTTCAACGCAGCTCTGCCTCAGAACCCCATCCTGTTCCCAGCGCGACACCTCCCTTCATTCCTTTTCATGGTCCCAGGCCCTTTGATACCAACCCCCCCCCCCTTTTCCGGTGTGCCCGTTTGTCTTCCTCTTTCCCAGGCCGACACCTAGCTCTGCCGATACTGTTTATTGCCCCTCCCCGTACAGTAGAAAGCTTCCCTCATCAAAGGACCCCCGAGTTGATCAAAGCCCCCACCCTATGAGATCCGATCAAACCCCCACATTCCGTGAATCGGCGGAATGTCCAGCTGCGCGATAATCATCACCTGTTGTGACCGGGGTGGGGACTTCAACTGTAAATGTGTGTGGGAACGGGCCTGTAGGGGAGATTCAGAGGATGTCCTTTCATACTTCAAAGCATTACAAGACTGTGTTACCTGCAATAAAATTAATTTAACTGTGTATAAGAGGCCAGGCCTCAGAGATGCGGGTAGAGCACCTCGTGACAATACTGGCTGTCTGAACTGATGTGTTCTCCTCCGGAGAGAATAAACCTTGTTTCCTGCCTTCCAGTCTCCAGCGCCTGCCTCTTCATTGGTTAATATTTTGTGGGTTAAAGAGGCGATACCGCCGGGCAAATATTGATTGTCCATTGACCTTAGTTTTAACACATCAATCACCCTATGAAAGGTAATAAAATAAATCTGCGCGTTTACGCCACCTGTGACACAACGAATATAATATACATGATCAAATGCCCATGTGGCAAAGCATACATTGGCCAAACAGAACTAAAACGAAAAACAAGACTTAACGAACACAAGAGTAACATCAGGACCAAAGCTCTGAAATCAGTAGTGGCTACACACTTTTTGGAAGCTAACCACCAAATAAGCCAACTGAAAGCTTGTGTTTTAGAAGTGGTGGAAAAAAGCCAAGACAAGGACAATAAGAAAGCGCTCCTCAAGCGCGAGAACTTTTGGATATATCATTTACAAACCCTTAAACCAAAAGGGATGAATGAACGGACAGAATTCTCTTGTTATTTATGAATTATGCCTAACATTATCTTTTTTACCATCTAGTAGTCATATTCTTATGTTTTCTCATTTTGCAGCGCTGAATGTAGATTGATACTATTCATATGATTATCATGCATCACTACGATTCACGAAAGTATATATTTGTTTAGTCGCTACTATGTATTATTATTGTTGCACTGTGTCGTAGCTACCTCCGTACCGCTTTAATTAATCATGTTTTCATGGTATCCTTCCCTACGCGTCATGGTTACCATCGCGTCCTCTCGCGATATCACACGATATTATTTATTAGATTTCACTTCCGCATACATCACACGCCATTCTAACCGCATGGAGCCCACGGATGGACTCCCGGTTCCGTGTAAGCCATCATTTTGAAACACACGGTAAGAGTTATATCGAGGCTCAGCCCTTTGAGCCCACTATCAATCACTGTTTAGATTGTTATTTAGGGGGACTCCGTCTTAGAGTCAGTACCGTTCAGCACCTTGGGTGTTACAATGCGCACGGAGCACTAGATGCTTTTAATTTGGTTTCATTACGTTCGTGCATGATTATACTCTTGAGATAGAGCATTATTTTTACTAGATACGTGTAACCCCGATATCGACTTTGACAAAGTGTGATTATTTTGTATAACACCATTTAGAACTGTATGTGATTATATTTATGATTACGTATTATGCATTTATGTTGACAGTATTATTTTGCGTAACATTCAGGAGTTATAGTCATATCCTTTGCTTTACAGACTTCCCCGATGAAGGCTATCAGCCGAAATGCATTGGAAGTTTTTTATGATGACTAATGTAATGAAGAGAAATGTATTTCTATGAAGATATGAACAAAGATTGATCCATATGGAAGTATGAATAAAAATACTCTGGATATAGTACAAAAACGTGCTTCTATGAACTATTTTTATGATTAAACTGTAACTGGAGTCACCAGTGCATAAATCAGTGCCCTAAGAGACACCTACACGGTCTGTGTCGGTGCTATCTCATGTTTGTTTAATTCTGTACTCCCGAGCGGGGAGTCATCTTAGGAGCACGATAAAACAAAAATAATTTGAGATTAACCCTCGCAGTGCACAGCCACTTTCTTCCAGTTCATCCATAGTGCATTGCCCATGGACTGTGGGTGTGGGATTCCGGAGCCGATGTTTGACCATTTTGCGTTTTCTGCTGTGGTGAAAAGCTCCACATCCAGAAATAGCCATTGCTGGAAGTAGCAAAGAAGGACTGCTGCTTCGGGTTCCCACTTGTAGACTTGTTGCTGCATCCTGCTGAGAAGGTTGTTGTCTATTACCGGGAGGTATGCCGCCAACAGGTGGATCCTGAGCTAACTGAGAAAGCTGAGGGGAGCAGGTGCCCCCTGCTTTTGATTGTAGTACATGGCTGTCATGATGTCTGTCCGTACAAGGACTACCTTGCCCACTAAGTGGTGAAGGAAGGCCTTGAGGGATAGATGCACAGCTAGCAGCTCCAGATGGTTGATATGGAAGTCTCCTTGCGTTGGTCCCCACTGGTGCTGGACAGTGCAATTTTCTAAGTACACCCCCTCCATCCAAGGAGAGATGCATCCATTGTGACAATGTTCTGTAGGACTGGGTCAAGTAAGGGATGTCCCATGGCAAGGTTGCTGGTGTTTCACCATTGCTGAAAGTGAGGGGTACCAGGGCTGATCAATACTAGGTCTTCCCAACGGTCCTCATTTGAGATCACTGCTGCGCTAAGCATTCCTGCAGCTGAAGCATGTGCAATCTTGCATGAGATACTATGGCGATTCAGGAGGCCATCATTCCTAGCAGTCGCCTTTCTGTCCTTACTGTGACCTGTTGATTTGGTTGAAAAAGAGGTAACAACGCTTGGAAATACTGTAGTCTTGCCAGACTGGGATATGCCTTAGCGATCTCTGCATTGAGGATAGCTACCAGATACTTTTGAACTTGAAGGGGCAGGATATGGAACTTTACAGCTTTGATGGTGAAGCACAAAGTGTACATTAGGTCTATTGTGGCTTGAGTGTATGCAAAACACTCTAGTCGCTTTGCCAGCCAATCATCCAAGTATGGAAATACAACTCTTTGCAGATGTGCTGCTACTACTGCAACGCATTTTGTAAAGACTCTGGGCACAATGGTAACCCCAGAAGGCAACACTTTGAACTGGTAATGCCGGGCACTTACCAAAAACTGGAGGTAGTGCGATGCTCCAGATGAATCAGAACATGGAAACAGGCGTCTTAGAGGTTGAGTCACAACATGAAGTCACCTTGCTGCAACTGAGATATGACATCTGGAACGTTGACCATGAGGAAGTGTTCTGAAAGGATGTACTCGTTTAGGGCTCTGGGGTCCAGAATAGGCCAGAAGGACCGTTCTTTGGTGAGAATGAGGAAGTATAGGGAATACACACCTGTCTCCTGTAATGTTGTTGTAGAGTTGTGGGACAGGTTCTATGTCCAGCTTGAGGAGGAGCGTTTGAACTTCTTCCTAAAGCAGACGTTGGTGTTCTGGGGAGAGGGTGTATCTGCACATTGGTATGTTGGGTGGTGTGGAGGTGAGCTCTAGGTAGTAACCATGTTGGATGATGTGTAGCACCCACTGGTCTGATGTGACATGCTGCCAAGCGGGGAAGAACATCTGCAGACATCCCTGACAGGTGTTGTGTGATCAGGGGGGAAGGAGCGGCAAGTCACTGTTTGTTTGGAGGGGATTCCTTGGGGGAGTTACCTTTGCCTCTACCCTAGGCACCTCTGAAATAGCCCCTGGTGGAAGCAGGTTGGGCAAGCTGGTGCTGAAAAGACGTGGAGGCTTCAGGGGAGGTGGTCTAGAAGCCTCCGCCACAAGCAGAGTGGCAAAAGGACCTCCGTGAGTAAGGCATCTGTAATTCACCTATGGCTTTTGCTTTATCTGTATCTTTTTACATTTTCTCCAGCATTACAACGAATGTCTGACAAAATATCGAAATCAAAAATATCGAAATACAAAAATATCGGAACAAAAATATCGAAGTCAAAAATATAGGAATCCTATCCCTAACAAGGTAAGTACAAAAATATCGAAAAAATAATATCGTAGTACAAAAATATCGATATTAAAAATATCGTTTTTTTAAATGTATTAATAATAATGTAAAAATAATTATAAAATACATATAATGTTACAAATATTAAATAAAAATATTAAAACATAATTAAAAAATTAAAACTAATACATATACATTTAAAATAAATTAAAAACGTAATAATTTAATGTAATTTTATATTTTTTAATTTCATTTAATTGATTTAATTTAAATTTATTTTATTTTTACCCTGTACGACTGTACCCCAAAACCCCAAAACTGACCCTGAACCCTAAAAATACCCCTTTACCCAAAAACCCAAAACTGACCCTGAACCCTAAAAATACCCCTTCACCCATGAACTGAAAACTGACCCTGAACCCTAAAAATACCCCTTTACCCAAAAACTGAAAACTGACCCATAACCCTAAAAATACCCCTTTACCCATGAACTGAAAACTGACCCATAACCCTAAAAATACCCCTTTACCCAAAAACTGAAAACTGACCCTGAACCCTAAAAATACCCCTTTACCCAAAAACTGAAAACTGACCCTAAACCCTAAAAATACACCTTTACCCAAAAACTGAAAACTGACCCTGAACCCTAAAAATACCCCTTTACCCATGAACTGAAAACTGACCCAGAACCCTAAAAATACCCCTTTACCCAAAAACTGAAAACTGACCCTGAACCCTAAAAATACCCCTTTACCCAAAAACTGAAAACTGACCCTGAACCCTAAAAATACCCCTTTACCCATGAACTGAAAACTGACCCTGAACCCTAAAAATACCCCTGTACCCATGAACTGAAAACTGACCCTGAACCCTAAAAATACCCCTGTACCCAAAATTAATTAATATTATTTAATTACCAATTAATTATTAATTAAAATATGTACAAACATATATCAATTAATTAATTATTATTAAATTACTTCCCACCCTATTCCCCTATAAACCCATAACCCGCTACAGAACATATTTATCTATTAATAAATTAATTAAAAATAATTAAAAATTAATTCTCAATTAATTAATTAATAATTCCTACTAATTAATAATTAATTTAACATAATTAAATTACTTCCCACCCTATTCCCCTATAAACCCACAACCCGCTACAGTAGTAAAAGACAATATTTAATAAAATAACATTAAAAATAAATAATAAAACATAATAAATACAATATAATATACACTAAATTTATTTAAAAATTGATATTAGTAACATCAAAGTTATTAATTTCGATATTATTAACATCGATATTTACAACTTCGATATTACTGATATCATGCCAATATCGATATTTAGACTGTCGATATTACTTACCTTCGATATTTTTGTATATCGATATTTAAACTTCGATATTTTTGCATATCGATATTTAAAAATCGATATTTTGTCTGTGTACCCATTACAACCTGGGGCCCAATGAGATGTTCCCCATTGAAGGGCAGGTTGAGGAGATGCTGTTGAACATCTGGCTTGAAGCCAGAGACATGAAGCCAGGCATGCCTGCAGAGGAGGAGGAGGCTTGAGTTAATACCCCAAAGAGCAGTGTCAGCAGCATCTAGGGCCCCTCTGGTGGTTGTGTTAGAAATCAATTTGCCCTCTGTGACCAACTTCCTGCCCCTTTTAGGGTGCTCTTCCAGGATGTTTTGGAAGAGCTCCACCATTTTGTCTCATTGGGCCCGGTCCTATCTAGAGAGTGAACCCATGGAATTGGCGATGCGCAAGTGGTTGGCAGATCGTACAGCGACTCACTTATCTGCCGCATCTATTCTTTTATTCTCTTTGTCTGGCGGAGGAGCAACATCAGTGCTCAGAGCATTCGCCCTCTTAGTAGCAGTATGAACCACTAGGGAATCTGGTGCGAGCTGGCTTCTAATATATAGAGGGTCTGAAGGGGAGGCCTTGTATTTTTTATCAACCCGGGGGGTAATGACTCGCGCTTTAACCAGGTCCTAAAAACTATCAGAGGCTGGCTTGAGCATCCCCTTAAGGATAGGCAGATACTGCATGGAGAGGTGTTCAGGGGACAGAGTCTCGAAAAGGAAGTCCTCCTCAATGAGCTCCTTATGCATTTCTATGTTGTGACAAGCAGCAGCCCTACAACGAACCTCATGATAAGAGGCAGTGTCATCTTGTGGAAAAGGTCAGGCAGGGTAGCTGTCTGGATGAGTATCGACAGGTGGATCTACATCATATGAGTCCGAAGGGTCTCGTTGTGGGGGTTCATCATAAGTGTCCCCCACAGAGTGTCAGAGTGTGGTGACCTCTGTGGAGTGTAGGATAATAGGTCAGGTAAGAGAGGTGGCGGGGAAGAGGATGACGGGGATCTAGATGCAGTATAAGGGGGTGGAGAATGTCTGGTATCCAGAAGAGGTGGTGGCTTTATCTTCTTTCTTCACTGTTTGGAAGAGGAGAGGGCTTCAGATCTTCTTCAAAACTGAGCTGTCTCTTTGAAGGCCTTGGATCCAGCATTGGAGGTTGTGTGAAAATGCGGCCTGTTCGAGAGTGGATGACAATCTGTTTTTATCAACAACTGCATTGGCTTCCAGTGTAACAATGCAGTGTCTTCAAGTTAGGCTGCATTGTACACAAGGCACTGTCAGATGTAGGCCCTAAGTTCATTTCCAAAAGGATCAAGAAATACATCCCCCCGTACCCTCCGCTCCTCTGGCCAACATCTCCTGACCGTTCCTAGATACAAGCGCCTCAAAGATGGCGGGACTCGGTTTTCCACGTTGGCTCCTCGAACGTGGATCTCCCTCCCTCTCCCAATACGGTCTAATGATTCCCATCTTCAGTTCAGGAAACAGCTAAAAATGTGGCTATTCCGACAAGCCTATTCCATCTAAGCCTTCAATTTATGTAGAGCTCCGTCCTCAGAAGCGCCAAGAAACCTACCCGTTGAACGTTGCGCTATACAAATATTTTAACATTAACATAACATAACATTGAGCTGCTCTTGCAATTTCTAAAGGACCTGCTTGACTGGTTCGTGGGCTGCTCTTCAAATCGGAGGCGAGTGTTTCGGCACCGACGTTGACTTGTGCTTCGAGACAAATGGTTTTAGATCTGATAGTGAGGCCGGTGCCAAGCCAGGAGCAGCTGGTGTCGAGGGCTTTGGTTTTAAGATTTTCTTCGGGTCAAGTTGCCGCTGGGCGTGCTATCCGAAGTGGACTGTCAGTGCGGCCCATGGCCTGAAGGCATTGGCAGCCCAGAAGCCTGCTTCTGTGGTCCCAGAATACCTGAATGCCTTTTATGGGATAGAAACTCAGAGCGGTGTCGATGGGGAGGAGGAGCTGTACTCACGACCTTTGGGGCCAGTGGGAGAGCTTCAATCCCGAAGTCAGAGTCGAACTTTCTTTGGGCGTGAAAGCCTCCTCGTCAGAGGCTGAAGGCTTGGATAATGCTCCCTCTGAACATCCTGGGTCCTAAAGAGGTCTGGGGTATCTAATTCAATCTTGAGTGACATCTCAAGGTGTCGGGTCTAGCAGTCTTGAATGGTCTTCTTAGATGGAAAAAAATCAACACGCATCACAAGAGACCTCATCATGCTGGGTGAGAGGCAGAAATAGCAGACCTGTCGAAGATCGGCCCAGGGGTATTTGGAACAATACCATGGGTAGTATTGAAACAGTGTCTGTTCCATCATAGAGAAGGCATTTGAGAACAAACCGCTCTGAAGGAAAAATAGACCCGAGAGGCATGGCTCCGACGAGTGAGGCCATTTCGGAAGCCAAAGTTGACTGCCGCACTGCTCCCAGCGGTAACTGGAAATCTCAACCCGATACGCAAGAATAGATGCAATACGATAGTAAACAATACTGACAGAGAGATAGGGAAAAAGAAAACTAGTTAACAATCACTGTGACGGAGTCGATTTGTAGCAGAAACAGAAGCACACGTCCAAACCCAATGGCTGAAAATAAAAACTGTCTAACAATGGAGCTGTGCGCATTGCAAGAAAGAGGTCAGATTACCTTGTGACTCAAGAAAAATTCTTTGAAGAAAACTAACATGCACACATCCGAGCCCAACACTAGATGGCAGAAGTATGCAGAGCATGTGTATCTACAGCCATCAAACCTCGAACATCGAGTTACAACCCCTTTCAATATTTTGGCTTGTATATCAGACACCTAAGAACTCAAGACAGATATCTGCCGACATTGGGGATGCTTGTAATAGTTGTTATGCTTGGAATGAAGACTTCATCCATCCAGCCTGGTCTTGCTACCCAAGCAGGTATTTATAGGAACATATATTAGAATCTATAGAATTCATGGCTGAGGTTACATTATCATATAACGTGTTTCTATCTCTGCCAGGTTCATCACGAGGTCTCACCCAGATTTTAGATATTTTTTGCTTTGCACTTATGTTGACTAAATGATGACTAGCCCCGCACTGATTCAGAGGCCCATCGCTTACTGAAAAGGAACAAGTCATATAAGGCATTCATTCCTTGAAGGCATAAGCTGAACTGATCACTATTCCTGCTAGATCAAAAGACATATGAGTGATCATATAAAAGATTGGGTAGACGAGAACATGCCTCTCACTGATAATTGTAAGTCCTATTTAAAACCTGAACTTATCACGATGTGATGACAAGGTATCACTACATGCACATTGAACCCCATGGTACTGATGTGATTTCACTCAGAATGGCACCATTCCTGCATTTATTAAATTGAAAGGGGTTAGATATCTATTCTACCCACACAGGCACTGTCCCTTAAATGATATGTATGATTTATCTGTGATGTGCAGATCAATGAACTCCCTTTGTCTCACAAATCATAAATTGAATGTTCCTATTTTGTAGGCACAAAGTGATCAACATTGGCAATTTCCTTCTCCCTCCATTGACGCTCCTCTGTGAGCCTCTTCATGTGGATGTCTTGGCTTGGTATGACTATAGAAAAGTGCACTGCTAGTGGATGCAGTCCCATGGTAGCACAATTTTAATACACGTTTTGACTGTCCTCACATTAAGCAGGCAAAACTCAGATTACTTAGTGGTAATCCTCATAATTACAGTTCTCTTTACTCCTTACTTCAGTAAGAAATGTCCACCTTTCAAGACCATCACACCATAGTACACAAAAAAAGCTCAATCAACTTTCCCCTGAAAAGGCCCCTTCCCTATCATAGTATAGACTGATCAACTAGTTTGTGCCTACCGAAGCAAAGTTGAGATCAATAAAGAGAATTCTCTTGGTGGGAATGTGGATTGTATTGACTGAGTTTAAGAAAAGTAAATTAGAGTAATTAAGATAATCAGAAAGTAATAGTATATTTAGCAAATTCTCTCCTTCCTCGCCCCAGTCCATAATTTATTTAGGGTATACAGCAACAGCATGCGTTGCCCTAATCCCACTACAAACACACATCTGTAACAGCCAGAAAACATATATCTGAGAAAAAGTGCAGAATCAAGATTCAACCCACAGGGTAATCTCTGGTCACTAAAGCTAAGTTTCCACGCTCACTAGCAATCATGGTGTAATGGGAAACAAGGGATAAGGACACTGCCCATGGGACTGCCTTACATATGTCCAAGAGGGACTTGTCCCCTGCCAGAAAAATAAAACAAACCTCATGCCCCCTTTGCTTCATAACTAACAAGCGCGTCAGCAAAAAAAAACAGCAATCTTTATAAGGTGTTGAAGTTATATCAAGTTTGTAACTGTGGTGAACATAACCAACACCCTACACTGAGGTTGAAAGGAGATGCAGATGCAGACAAATAACCTTCTGGAAAGCCAAAGGGCAGGGGGGCTTCTCACAGAGGAATCAAACCGGTATCGCAGGATTTTTTGAAAGTGTGCCAATACCCTGGAAGTAACTCCCTGAAATAAAGCCCAGCACAGTACATAGTTCATGCAGTCTACTCTAGCAATATTGAAGAAGGTGACTATGGAAAAGGAAAAGAAGAGGTTTTCTTTAAGTGTGTTAAATAAAAGATTTTAAGTGCATATTTGATAGAAAACAATGTATTTGGAGAAGATGTGCTGATATTTGAAAACAAAATGACCAAAACACATTGAAACTGCTCTTTGAACGATAGTTCATATCGAGTTGTGGAAATTGTATCTTACAGTATTTTGCTGGTGCCAGTAGGTTATTACTGCTATGACTGTTACGTCATTAGTCAGGTGGAGGTTTTTTGTTATGATAAAGCTTTTCCTGACACTGCTGTTAATATGCATCGGCATAGTTGGTGTTCTACTACAATATCGATTTTTTTTAAATCATACAGCCAAAATATTGCATTTAGAATGTAAACTAACAATATCGTGAAAGTAAGTATATAAAGGTAAGTAAAGTTTTATTACATTCGTAACTCCACAGCTCCTTATCTTGAAGATATATATGGATAGATAGATAGATAGATAGATAGATAGATAGATAGATAGATAGATAGATAGATAGATAGATAGATAGATAGATAGATAGATAGATAGATAGATAGATAGATAGATAGATAGATAGATAGATAGATGGAGATAGATAGAAAGGTAGATAGATTGATTTAATGTGCGGGGGTGTGAAATTTAGAATAGTAAATGTACACTCACCTATATTTGTATCTTTATGATACTCCATTATTCAAAGATCTGGATATATTTTAGCATCACTCAATAATGTGACATACATCTGGGTTGCCACTATTAGTAATCCTGCACGGAGCGGCCGCTATCGGGATTGTCTCTGATGTGATCTCTACTGCAACATCTGCCAAAGTTTTGTGTAGCTCAGGACTAATTTCATCGATCAGATGTAGCTCTAGTTACAGAAAGGTTTGGAGCCCCCTGCATCACACACTCACTGTTAAACAGAAACATTTTCATCATCAGTTGGTCTGGCCAATCAATAACCGGAACACTGACATACACCATAAAGAACTCGCTCACATCATTAATGGATATTGAACCATATTAAGGGCTGATTGCAGTATACACATTTATATGGAGTTTGGGATTAATGTCATATTCTCCTAATAGCGGCCATCCTCAGATTGCACCTCACAGCTCAGCCTCTCTTCATACAGGCAGATGTTGATCATGTGTTGCCGCAAGTGCAATTTCTCAAGATTGTGCTGCACGATCACCCAATATTTTGTTCCATGGCCAGTGGCAACACGTGGTGTCGGTCACATTATAGGTGCAGACCTAGTGCCTGAATATGCTCCCTGCTGTGTAGCATTTCCTCCTGCTGCTCGCTCAATGCAATCACAGACGTTTTGCATGGCCAGGAGGATGGGATGCAGATACCATTATATAAGGGAAAAATTGTGAAAACTGAAGCCATGCATCAACAGTGATATGCAGAGTTCTTACTTAGAGCTGGTGTTTGTCGGTGGAGACCACCAACACTCATTTTTGGAAACTGGCAGTTATTTTTTATCATCTGACATTTCCCCAAGAACAAAAGAGAGAAAATGCACAAAAAGGAAGGAAAGAGGAAGCGAAAGATGGGAAAACCTTCACAACGGGAGAAAGCAGGGACCTACAGGAGTGAGTTTAAATTAATGAGCCATACACAAAAAGGTTCAGGTTGGCCAGGCTGCAACAGGTATACAACTGTTTCTAAACATTAAAGTCGCTTCTTGCACAATTTATTCTCTAAATAGTCATACCAGTTAAATTTGCTTTTTATTATCAAATTGTAATGTATATCAATGGAAGAAATATGAGAGCGATTTAATGACTTGCGCCTCTTCTTGGTCATCTCTTGCATTTTTTTTACTGCTCCAATACACTACAAGTAGAAGCAACCACTCCACATGACAAGCAAAGCAGTTTTACAGATAAGACTCGCTGGCATACTCAGCAACTTGCCATGGTAAAGTCATCACTTATAAATAGGGTCTGATGCAGCCATCAATCCAGGCACAGCACCTCTGATAGTGCATTTCTTCAGAGTTGGCAACACCATGGACCCAGCTCCAAATAACTAAACCAACCTCTTTACGCTACAGGCTCTAATGAAACTTTCACAGACAGAGATGGATTAAGATGGCTAGGTATGGTTCTGTTATCAAGTGTATTATGCCATCTCACTTCTGAAAGTTCCTTCATACAGGGCATATGGACGATAGCTGTGAGCACAGGATATTTTCCACATACATGTACCACAGAAATGCTTTATTTTTTTTGGTTTGTGTGGTGCAGAATTATCACATTCGAAACTAACTCACTAGCTATGGATGGAAAACGTAGACTACTTGAAACGTTAAAGTCCTTTTTTTTTAAACATCTTTTTAATAACAAATTAACAAAACAGAAAAAGAAATACATCAGGAGTGTTGGTGATTCCACATGAGAAATGTCAAACATCGCTCATACATAATGAATAAGAACAATATATGATACATTGGATCTTGGGGATTACTGCGCGTCCTCTACTATTTGTCCCGCCGGTGGCGTGCAGATCTCACCCCGATGACTGTTCCACACCCCCCAGACTTTCCCCCACTTTTCGGGACATCCCATGGCCACGTACACAGCCTTCTCTCTGAACATGCACCAGTCCAAATCCTCAGCCCATTTAGAAACCCGGGGCAACTGACTGGCCCCCCACAACTAGGCGATATTCCGTTTAACTATCATACATGCCAGTGTCGCCCATTGCTTACAATACACATTAAGTCAGTGGGTTCCCATACATTCAGTATGCATCTCCGGGCTTCTGGTCGGATATCCTTCCCCAATGCCTCTCTCATCTCCTCATGTACCTTCGCCCAGTATTCCTGTACTCCCACGCAATGCCACAGGATATGCATGAAGGTACCTGGCTCACCACATCTCGTCCGACACTCTCCACTCGTCGCCAGCCCCATACACACCAATTGCGGCCCAGTAGTATGCGACCTGTGTAAGATCTTTAATTGCACCGGTCTGAGTCTCATCTGTATCGCTACCACCCTCGGGGCGGAAAGCGCTTCCGTCCAGTCTTCGTTGTCTAGCTCTATTCCGTCTGCATTCCACTGCGTTCTAATAAGTCCCAGGGGATTTTCCATATGGTTAATGAGCTTTTTATATATTAATGAGATGGTTTTCTCTGGGAGGTGGCCGTACAACACTCTATCATCAAGAGGAGAGGACTCCGGAAGCGTGGCGTCGCCAGGTATGTGTGCATGTAAGGCATGTCTAATCTGGAGATATTGATAACGTTTATTATTGTGGAGACTATACTGCTACTTAAGGAAGTCAAAGGTGTGTATCCTGTCCCCCCCAAACATCCTTAATCTGAGAGATTCCAATGAGATCCCATTTATCAAATCCCTTGGTCCTCCACAGACTCCCAAGTGTCTCTGAGCTCCACAATGGGGTGGCCAAGGTCAGTCTACCCTCCCAGGCCAAATACTTATTGGCCGCATGCCACGCGTGAACTGCGTGTGCCATTGGGCCCATCAGTGGGAATCGTTTGGGTCTGGCATAGAGCGCCCTTGTGATATATCCGCCCGGTGCCTGCCCTCGATCCATGGCATATCCTGGGTCTCCAGGGAGACCGTATATGATATGGTTCACACTTGCCAAGTGTGAGGCCCAATAATACTTTCTTAGATAAGGCAGGCCAATCCCGCCATCATACCATGGGAGAGTGAGTTTAGTAAATGCTATTTGTGGTCTTCCATCCCAAAGAAGCCTCCTCTGTAGGGACTCTATCTCTTTAAAATAGGATAAAGGCACCGGGTCTACCGTATTCTGGAGCACATTCATAAATCGGGGAAGTGCCATCAACTTAAACAGCACCGCCCTGCCCAGGAGGCACAGTGCAAGACCCTTCCACCGCTCTACGTCACTTCTGAACCGGGTCAATGGAGGAACTAAATTGCTGGCATATCGTAGCTTCGGGCCGTGTGTTATGTAGATACCAAGGTATGTAAACCCAGTCGGCTCCATCTGTATCGGGCACGACTGCGGGATCGCCGGTGGCTCGCCCACGAGGACGAAAAGTACAGATTTCGACCAATTTATGGCAAATCCGGAGTATCTGCCAAATATAGCCAGTATATCCGGAAAACAGCACAGAGGCGCCCTGGAGTTGGTAAGGTAGAGGATATTGTCGGCATACAGTGAGATTTTATCCTCCCACTCCGTCGTCCATCGCAGGCCGCGTATTGAGCGATCCCACCGGACCCAAGCCGCCAGGGGCTCCAGTGCCAGAACAAAAAGAAGAAGGGACAAAGGACACCCCTGTCTCATACCTCTCCCCAGAGGAAAATCCGCCGACTTACAGTTGTTCACAACCACCCTAGCTAAAGGGTCGGCATATAATAAACGTACCCAACCTATGAATTCCGGACCAAACCCCAACTTTGCCAACACTGCAAATAAGTAGGGCCACTCGACCCTATCAAATGCCATGGTGGCGTCCAAAGACACCAGAACAGCTGGTTCGTGTATTTTTGAAGAACTACACAGGATTCCGTGCAGCCTCCGCAGGTTAAGGGCCGTATTCCGCCACGGCATGAAACCGGATTGATCGGGATGTATCAAAGTTGTAATCACTTTGACCAATCTCGTGGGCAGCAATTTAGCCAGGATTTTAGGCTCAGCGTTTAGCAGTGAGATGGGCCTATAAGAGGGGCAAAGTGTCTTAGGTTTGCTTGCCTTATGGATCACCGTGATATTGGCCACTCGCTGGTCATATGGGAGTCTTCCCGCCTCCCTACTTTCTACAAACATGGCTCGGATGTACGGGGCGAGCTTATATGCATTTAGGGCCTGACTAGGATCGCGGTTTTCCCGCATCCTCCGGGCCGGCGGAAGCCACTGCCGGCCCGGATGATGCGGGAAAACCGCTGCGGAGGCACAGAAGACCCACCGCCAAATTAGGATGGCGGTGGGTCTCAAAATCCGTCCGCTGCTTTTCCGCCGCAGTCGCCTTCCGACCGCGGCGGAAAAGCCCTAACATGGCTGGCGGTGTCTGTCAGACACCGCCAGCCATATTAGGATAGCGGAAAACATATGCTTTACCACGGCGGCTTTTCCGCCGTGGAAAAGCATACGGAGATTGCCTTCGGGGGCCCGTTGCGGGCCCCCTTGGTGACGGGGGTGGGGGGTGCACATGTGGGGTACATATTGTACCCCCCTGCATTTGCGTGGACAAAGCGGCAGGCACCGCGCGGTGACTGCTGCTTTGTGCACGCAAATGCCGTGCATGCTTTTTTAACATTACGGCGGGTGCAGTTTGAAGCTGCACCCGCCGCAATGTTAAAGATTGAGGATGTGACCGCCACCCTGGCGGTCACATCCTAATCTGCACGGAGGGACCTCCGCAGCCCCTGAGGATGGTCCCTCCTACTCTATGGTGGCGGACGGACTCAGGTCCGTCCGCCATCATAATCGGCCCCTTAATTTGTACAGTTCTATGGGTATGCCATTAGGGCCAGTCGCTTTACCGGATTTTACCCCTCTAATCGCTTGCGAGACTTCTTCGTCCGTGAAGGGGGAATCTAAGTATCCTCTATCAGCCTCCGATAACCCAGGCATGCCGATATCTCTAACCATCTCACTACTCTCCTCCTCTGTATAGCCACCAACCGAGGTACAGACCCCTCTATAGTAATCGGAGACCTCATCAGCCACTGCCTGTGGATCCGTAACCCTGCCGGCATCCGTCGCCTGCAACTCAGGTACCAGCCTCGAAGCCCATTCCGTCCGTTCAAGCCATGCGATCAATTTACCCGCCTTATCGCCGTGCTCGTATATCCGACTTTGGATGGCATTGTTCTGATCAATTGCCCTATCTCTAGCTAAGCTTTTATATTCATCCTGTCGTATTCTCAAAAGATGCAGGTCTTCTGGACCGGCAGAAGTAGGCGCCCGTTTCTCCAACCGTATCACATCTGCCTCTGCCTCGATCACCGCAGCTTGGTGCTTCCTCTTCTTACCGGCCACTTAAGACAGGACCTCCCCCCTTGCCACTGTCTTATATGCTACCCACAATGACTTTGCTGAATTAACAGAGCCCACGTTTTCACTGAAATACCGGTCCGTCATCATAGCTATCTCTTTTTTAGTGGCAGGGTCCTTCAGGTGCCACGCATTAATAGGGGCTACTCTGCCCATCACTGGCTGCCCAAGTTCTACATATAGCCACATTGGGGAGTGATCTGAGATGCCTCTCCCAAGATAGCGTGCTTCCCTAACCGTGGCTGCCATAGACGCTGGTATTAAGACATAGTCCAGTCTGGACATACTGTGGTGGGCTGCAGATACATGGGTAAACTGTGTCTGTGTCGGATTTCTTATGCGCCAGCTATCTACGAGCCCCACCATCTCCATAAAGTCCGGGAGCCACCTCTGTGACGGCCTGAGTACCCTCGCCTGGTGCCGATCGATCTCTCTGTCAATTACTGCATTGTAGTCACCCCCCAACACTAGTAGGCCCAGGGGAAGGGTGAGGAAGACTGCCCCCAGATCCTTGAATGTGTCGGTCTGGAGACCAGGTGGTACATATATTGTCAAAAAAGTCACCGTCCTCCCCTCCCATTGCCCCGAGACCCCAACATAGCGGCCTCTTTGATCGGACCACGTTGCCGGGATATCCAAAGGAAATGCATTTTTAATCAAAATACGACACCCCTAGATCCCGTGGTAAACCCAGCACGTGACACCAATTTATACCCTCCCTTATGCAGAGCCGTACAACGAGTTAAAGTCCATATTAATTCCCTTTCTGCTATGGCTTAACAAGTGTGGATAAAAGGCAGACGGTGACTGCAGAGAAGATTTCTTTCTGAGATCCAGTATAGTTTGTGCCGTTCTTATGCAATAATTTCCCCAAACGCCTACATTATGCTGACAAAATATTAACTATATTGCAACGTCTTGCTGACCTTAAATATTTTTCTTGACTTTTTTCATTAACTGTTGCATGAAAATACTATCAATAGGCCAGGTTTATGCATTTATTAAAAATAATAATAATAAAATGTAGCCCCAGCTTCTATTTAATGAAAAATACATCGAGCCTTCTTCATTCTCATTCAAACGGGTCCTTATCTAAAATGAGATAACTCGCGGACGTCTAAGAAAAGATTTAGAGCAAACATAAAGTGGGTAGACTGCCCTACATGTTTATGCTTGAACAAAATGCACCTCATACATATTAATAACTAACTTTGGTATTACCATAAACTGAAAGCGACATAGACGCTGAGGGGCATTTGTCACTTCAGTGGACTGCACACATACACCCTGCCATCACTCTTTATATAAGATACTGAAATGTATTTACTTTGTGTGGCTCCAGGGAATGAGGCACAAATTAGAAGCTAGGGTTCTTGAAGCTTCTGGAATGGTTTTTGACAATCTTATCCACCATCTCACCTTCTGAAAATTAGTTCTGTGCAGAAAAATGCACTCACTTCACCCAATTAGAGTGGTAACGCATAATAAGTGTAGTGATAATAAGAAATCTGTTTTACAAGCAACCAAACAAAGAGTTGTTTTTTACAGTATATTTCGGGCAAAGCATGAAGTTCTGACAATTTTTACAACTGTGAAGTAAGTCCCTGGTAAGTTCAGTTTCTGTCGATTTTAAGTGACCTATTTTTGATTGTGGATATTCCAGAGTATTAAATAATGCTGCACTGCTCTATTTTTTGTGCAGCATGCTGCTCTAGAAATAAAGGTGTGTTGGAAATTACTATCTTTTGCATGGTATTCACCCAGATTTTAGCCTTCGCTACCCAAATTTCTTTTTTTTTTTTTGCTGAACCAGTTTATGTAGTAGGTATTCGTTCTCTACTCCTACTAACCATTGGTAAAGAGCTTGTGCTTTCCCTCCCAAGCATGTAAAACTGGTGTACATTTAAGTGACACATTTCATTCATTTATAAGTCCCTAGTAAATGGTACTAAATGTACCCAGGGCCTGTAAATTGAATGCTACAAATGGGCTGCAGCACGCAGTGTGCCACCAACTAAAGTAGCACTGTAAAACATGCCTTAGGCCTGCCACTGCAGCCTGTAAGGCAGTTTTGAACTGTGATTTCGACCATGCAAATAAATCTTCTGACAGGTCTAAACCTTCCTTTTTAATTCTTATAGGTTGCCCCTACTGTAGGCCCTATCTGGTCATAGGACATGGTACATAGTATTTAAAAAGTAGGACGTGTACTTAAGTTTTACTTGCCTACCAATGAACTACCTCCACTGTAGCAAGGCTAGCTCTCACATAGACAAACACTGGGTTACCTTATTACATTTAATAAGTTATAAGTTAAGTTTGGGAACTGATAGAAAACTACTTCTTCCACTCCTTTGAATAGTAATTTTAAATCCTCTTTAACTGTTAAGTCTGATTTTAAAGCATCTTCAGCAACTGCATGCAACAACTGGATGACGTGCAACTGTCTGAAGTTAAATTCCAATAAAACCGAGGTGCAATTGCTGGGAAATAATACCTAGTTTTGGTCACCGGATTGGTGCCCGAAGGAGCTTGGCTCGATTCCAACCCGGCCACTAAGGTGAAAAATCTGGGGGTGACGTTTAATAACCAGCTGTAATTCGATAAACAGGTGAATGCCATTACTTCAAGCGGCTTTTTTACGTAAACAATTCTGAGATAGATTTTACCTTTTATTCCTTTGGAGCTAAAGAAACTAGTGGTATCTGCCTTCACTCTATCCAAAATAGATTAGCGTAATGGTCTGTATATCAATTTACAGAAACGGCTCCTTAGCAAACTACAAATTCTGCAGAACTCTGCAGCTCGCCTATTGCTAGAAATACCAAGACAAAGCTCAGTGGCTAAGGCTCTAGTGGAGCTTCACTGGCTGCCAGTTGATAAGAGGATATACTTTAAGGTGCTGTGCATCGCCTTTAAGCCACTATATGGAGTAGGTCCTGACTATTTTAAAAATAAACTGGCCGGATATATTACCGCTAGGCTACTTTGATCATCCTCAGCAGCCAACCTTAAAGTGCCCAAGTTTACAAGAATACTTTGGGGGCGGGAGGGGTAGAAGCTTCGTGTATGGCACAACCAAATGGTAGAGTGCCCTACCCCTCAACTTAAAGACCAGTTCTTCCCTTTAGTTTTTAGAAAGAATCTTAAGACCTGACCTTTTAACTTATTGCTCCAAAACTAGTTGTCCTAACAATCCTTATGCTGTGCTACCGGCATCAACACGTCCTTGTGCATTCGAGCACTTTATAAAACTTATTTTCGTTTCATTTTCTGCTATAAATTACTATTCTGAAAATGCCACTTTAAAAAAGTAATATATTCTGCGAGTCAAGACAAAGATTGTTGCACCACTGCGGAGATAGCGTGAAACTAGAGCGGATTCTATAACAGAACTTGTGATACCTGAGAAATTGTAGCTGTATTACGGACAGTTGACCTTTGCGTGTTTTATTTCTTTATGCACCAATACTTTTCAGTTACAGGTTATCCATTTTAGGAGCAATGGACTTTGTGTTTATATTCATTTTGATAACAAACTGATATGCATTTATTTATCATTGTTGCATATATTGATTTTTGTCACAGATGATTGTCGGTATTTGCAGGGTGGAGTAATGGGGAATTGCTGAGTTGTTAGTTTTTGTTTTTTCTTTTTTCATGTTGGATTCAACCGTGGTACGGTTTTGGGGAGTACATTGTGGGAGTTGAAGTTGTTGTTGCACTTTGGAAGAATGTAGTGCAAATGGTCACGGGGTCAGAAGCACTGGGATTGATTGGGTACACACAAGTGATAACTCGGTTCAAACCAAAGTATTACACGGTAGAGAGAACGGATGACTTTCTAATATACAGGGAGAGATGGATGAGGAGGTTAGGATGCCGGTTGGGGCTTGAGTAAGGTAATTTTGTTTGACCTTGAAAGTACGAGAAAGGGGGGAGACGGGCTTCGGTTTGAAAATGGGCTAGAGGCACATGGGAGTGAAATAGAGGGGGTTGAAGTTAGCATTTTGGGAATGTGACACAGGGCTTCATTTGCTTTTTGATAGCGCGTTCAGTTATGATTACATGGATGGGTGAAAGGGGTTTGAGTGATGGGAATGGGATTTTCTTGTTTGAATGAACAGGTTTCTAGTTAGGCACGTTTGGGAGTAGCAGGGGCATGAGTGAGTCAGCGTGAGTGTTTATATTCTTTGGTATTAGTGAAGGCCAACAGTAAGTAGTTAGCTGAGTGTCTTTTTATTCATTACAGAGACCCCATGAAGAAGAGCCAGTGTAGGCTCGAAATGCACTGGGTATGAAAAAACAAGCTGATTCTGTTGCACGTTCTACTTTTTGAGTGTACAGTTTGCTGTGAAAAGCCTGATTGGCGCGTAGTAGTCATTTGAAGTAAATGAAGATAAAAGGTTGAATGGCGCTGTCTCCACAGTGATTTGATAAGTTTGGATGAATGAAGAAAAAGAAACTGTATAGCTATTGGTTTCCAACGATGAAAATGGATAAAAGCTGTATAAAGGGTTTAATGAAAGGGGAATTTCTACCCACAAGGCAGTGCGACAGATGGGACACGAGACGTGTGTCCTGAGATATACTTTTAAAAAGTTGCAATTTTTCTGCCTAAACCTAATGTGCTTCTCTGCCAGTGTCCAGGGGCACACAACTGTTAATGACTCTCCTGTGGTGTGATGTGCATTTCTTCCAGACAGGGGACAAAAGGGCCTTGGGAGTGGGGAAGTGTGTTCCTCTCCTGAGCAGAATCACCTGGTGGGTTGTACTCAGCCCTTCCCGAGCTTCAAAGGGTCCTTCCTGAAGTCTGAAACTGCCTACCCTGTCACTGGCAACTGCAGCTCGCAACTAGGCATGCCTGCCCTTTGCTGAGTGTGTAATTGTGTGTGGAGGTTTAAGCATGTGTGTGTGTTACTCAGAGTAAAGGTCAAATGGTGTGTGATGTCACTTCCACTACCACTGGCATTTTGGTGAAAGGTGATGCAGGAAGATGCCAGTGGTCTCCCTTTTCACTTCAAATGGAGGCCAGTTTGTGATCTCCAACTTACCGGGGTGAGCACATTCCAAAGTTCTAGTTATTTTAAAAAAAAACACAAGGAAATCTTGCCTATTGTATACTGGACCTTTTTGCTGTTCTGGAAGACTCTAACTTGAAAGGAAATTCTTGATCAAAGATGTTGTTATTCACCTTCCTTATTAACTTCCAAGGTTCACTCAGGGAATATAAGTGGTTAAAGCAACTTAGAGGCATCAACTACAGGTATCCAGTGAAAAGAACACATAAAATTACCCTTCACTATTATTTTTTCTACTTAAGTTACCAGGAGGGAGTCACAATGATTTTTTTGCTTTAATATTAGAGCTTTCCTGGAACAACTGGGAAATAAAGATGTGGAAATAGTTGTCATTGACAGGCGATTACTGGGTGCTACCAATATAAATGGAGTCCTGATGGTACTTAAGGACCGTCAGAAAAGAATTAGTTGTGGTTATCTACTCCTGCTCCTTAGAAAATATTATAGCCTTTGAGCCCGACGTAGCGGGCTCTACTGGACATTAAAGGCCTGCCCCAACATTAAAGGATCGAGCCGAAGGCAAGGGCCTTTAACAAGGGAGCGGGCCTTCAATGGCCAGTAGAGCCCAAAACAGAGAGCTCTAAGGCTATTAGAGCATTCTGCGCCTCAGCGCAGAATTTTCTAATTTGTGAAAAAAAGGCCTCACAGAACCCGAGGGGGCTAAAATCCCCTCTGGCTCTGTAAGACCTATGTTCACAGCAACAGCTGTGAACAAACATTGGAATGTAGATGCTCCAGGCTTCAACCAGCCATCAGAAGCCCGGAGCACTCCATTGTCTTAAACGAAACACTCAACATTCCAATGTTCTAATGTCTGAGAGAAAACTCTAGTGCGAGAGAGAGAATACAGAGTTTGCCCTACAACCAGATGAGGTGCAGAAGGGCAATTATCACTAATTTCTTTCAACTGAATGAGGAGTCCAAAGTAAAATGCACTCTTTGAATCCTGTGAAAAAGCCTGCAACAGTCTCCTACATCCACAGAATGCCAGGTATACAGGCATCTAATGATATCAAAGTAAAACATTTATTCTGTGCCATTGTTCTTCACATCAGTCAGGGCCCTGCTGCTGAGGTGGAAATGTATTGCCCAAGCATCCCACTCATTTACCTGATCTGCATCATGGTTCCCTCTGCTCCCATCTACATTTTTAAAGACAGGAATGAATGTCTTGTGTAGTCTTACCTGGATTACCTGGATGAATTGGTGTGGAACCACCTTCTGTTATCTATGAAAGTTTAAAAAGATGTAACAAGGATATGCATTACTCTGAATCTTTTACAAGAACGATCATGAATGTGTTCCTATTCAGGTCCAGCAATCAATGAGAATCAAAGTCTTAGAGTGTAAGAAAGCAGTTATTTAAATGTAGAACTCTCTGCAACGTTTAATGTGGTGATAGGGGAATCATTTCCCACTGTCCTCTAACTTTCATGATAATTATTTTTGAACCACTAATAAAGGACAATACATGTCAGTATACACTTATGTTGGTGACGGGGATCGTATTTTATCACTCATACTCATCAGTCTGCTATTTTTGACGACGTTTCCTCACAATGTTTACCTATAGAAGTCACTAATCGTTGGTTATATTCAGGGTCACTAGAATTATGCCTTTCTGCAGCTGCAGCGTTTTAGGTATAAATATGATTTTGCCCCATAACGCATCATCTGCTGCATAATTTGCAGATTTTAACAAAAAAGAATGTTTCTAGCACAAAAGAATCAAAGGTTATTAAAAGTGCAGTGATGTTTCCTACGGTGCAGCAGAAGGCCCTTCGAAAAGGTTGACTATTCACCTTTCATTTACATCTTGCTGTTTTGGGTGTTAAACTAGTACTAGTAAGGTGAAATATTTGTCCAGACACTGTTAAAATGCGTAAAAATGACAAAATAATGAATTTCTACTATCACAAAATGTGCAGCAGTACGCCACATAATTTGCATTTTCTTGCTGCGTAATTTGGTATGCCCTGCTGCATAAATTGGTCTTCCCTTGTCACATAATTCCAGTAGCCCTGCTTATATTGGAGGAATAGGATTAAATGTACAGGTCTGGTACCACTCACTCCTTCCTCTTGATAGCCAACAAGGAATCTGCAGGCTCTATTTATGTCTCTGAATTCCACATTAGAGGAAGAGTTAGTTTCTTGGATGGTTAAAAGGAGAATTGTACAATGGGAAATGGTTACCCCCTGCCCTCAGACACAATATGCACAGTAGGAAGCCAATGATTGGAAAAACAAAATACAAAAACTGCACTTCTTAATTAAATTTAAGCCATGGCCAATGGCTCACGACAAGCTTTATATTATGTCATTCTACTGACATCTGCAGTGCAGTGCTTTGTGTGTTCCAGGCATCCAAGCAGTTTTGTAGAACTCGAACTAGAGAGGAATGGTGAGAGTTTTATGCAGGTAATATCTACATTATACTTTTCAAAATATCAAAAGAAATGCAAACATAAATCAAGCAAAGGGGTGACTTTCAAATGGTATAGAAGTTTCTATCACAGACAAGGTTGGAGTCTGATTCAGCTAATAAAGTATGTGCTATCACTTAAGTGCATGGGCATGTTCCTACGTTAGATCACGGTGTTGACCTCAACAATTTATGAATGAGTACCCCAGGACTTTGAAAGGTGAAACTGGAGGTCTCTACCAATTCGTATATCCATTTACTAGAATGGGACTTTCTATAGAGGACCAACATGCCACTCGGTGAGTGAGGAGTGCCATGCAATGCTTCTTCCCCATCGCACATCAGCAACAAATGGAGTATTCCTGTACTAAAACAATGATTTGGATGGAAAAGACCACATGAGCAAGATATTAGTCAATCTATAATTTGTGACTAACCATCTCCAACAGAAACATCTATCTGTAAAGTCTTGATTTTAAGCCTGGTTCACTGAACATACAGGACATCCAGTTACTTGTTAAACTGTACAACAGTGATAGAGGGTTTCTGCACTGATGTAAAATAATGTCTTGTTTTTCAAAACCGGACCCATCACTAGAATGAAATCCATGTCATTCTTTGCCGTGAGGAGAGAATTGTATCCAATAGTGCTTCCTCCACAAAGGGGATCAACTGGCCTCTGGGGAGATTGCATGTACACCTTGTAGGTTGATACCTTAGAATGACAGGTGGCACGAATGGTTTTGGGTCTTCTACAACTTTGTCATTTTTGAAGAATGTCCTCCGTTAGATCGATAACTGCAACATGATTGTGACAGTGGTAGTGGGACTATCATGTGGTATTGTGGTTGACACAGATAGAAATGGATTATGGTTGTCCAGCCTAGGTCCAGGAGCACCAGAGGCATGCCAGATTTTCAGGATGAACGCTTACAACTGTATATTAATAATTTAAACTGGAATACTTTCCATTGGCAGTGGCTACCTTGATAACATTACCTAATTGTTACCCCCGAAAAGACAAAATACTTGGGAAATTAATCAGAGAAGTCATATAGACATTGTAAATTGATGAAACATTCATTAAAAATAAGATAAATTAAATAAACCAGAGAGAAATACATAAATCATCTTGGATTATGAGCAATTTTTTTTAGATATCTTCCTTGTAAATAGGCATAATCAAATAAAACATTCATATAATAGGTTGTCCAAGAAAGAATGTGCAGAAAAAGTGCTAATCTATGAATGTGAGTGAAGAAAGAAAAATAAAAAAATCTGAAATTGTTCAAAATTACAAATATATTATTTACACATAAACAACACTGGTTGCTGGGGTTATTTGGAATAGCTTCACCAGTGTTAGGCCTGTTTACAATACCTTAATAATGTATTATTTATAAGACCTCCCTACAGGACGAGGCAACTTCTTTATAATGAAACATCCAATTTAACAACAAGATCAGTATAATGTATTCCTGGCTGTAAAACAGGGGGTGTCGACGTTTCGACCCTTCTTAGCCGGTGAGGGTTGGTTATTACCTCCGCATGCAGGTCTTCATCAGGACAGAGAACCTAAACATAGTAAGAGTGTAGTCAGAGCCTGTCTATCTGGTGTGTGTAGTATATTTCAAGGAAGAATGGTAAAATTACTGAATGCGGTAGCTGCCAGTAAGGTCAGGACACTCAAATGAATATGCAGTCAGGATGGACTAAATCCATGCACAGGTCATGTCGGCGGTCTGCATCATTAATATTGCCACAAATTCAAAAAGTTGTCAAACATGTATAAAGTTGACTTATCACCATGTCTTGGTGGCGCACTTGAAAAGCATCAAAAAATGTAATGTAAATATTCTTCTTGCAGGGCAATCAAATATAATGCAGCCACACGTACATCATATACACACACGTTTTGTCAGCTTTTACTAGGATTTAGTTACGGACGGGAGCCGTCCTGAATTTTTTGCATTATTAATGGCTTTTCTATGTCCTGATGAAGACCTGCATGCGGAGGTAATTATCAACCCTCAGCGCCTAAGACGGGTCGAAACATCAACATCAACACCCCCTGTTCAACAGCCTGGAATGCAATATACTGATCCTGTTGTGAAATTGGATGACGCATTATAAAAAAATTGCCTTGTCCTGTAGGAAGGTCTTAAAATGAATACATTATTAAACTATTGTAAACAGGCCTAACAGTGGTGAAGCTATTCCAAATAACCCCCACAACCAGTGTGGTTTTTGTGTGAATTAATATATTAGTAATTTTTTTAATTTCTGGTGTTTTCCTTTTTCTTTCTTCACACACATTCACACATGAGCACTTTTTCTGCACCACTTTCTTGGACAACCTCGTAATAAATGAATGCTTTATTTGGTTATGCCTATTTACAAGGAAGATATATAAAAAAAGATGTGCTCATAATCTAAGTTGGTGATGTCTTTCTCTCTAGTTTATTTAATTTATCTTATGTTCAATGAATAGTATATCAATTTAAAATGTCTATATGATGTCTCTGATGAATTTTCTGATTATTTAGCCTCTTTGGGGGTATCAATTAGGTAACGTCAGGACCAACTGTTGTTTATACTGTATCTGTTCCCAGGTCCTTTGACACGTCCTGGGAGTACCCCATTAGTTTATAATGGCAGCTTGATAACATGGCATAGGTCAGTGGCATAGGGTGGGTTGCCAGAGCCTGGGACAAGGCAAGTATTGTGACCTTTAACCTGTGAACCGTTAGCACTTCCCGAGTCCATGCTTCCATGCTCATGACGAGCTCAGCTCGTCATGCAGTACACTGCTCATGTGCTCATGACGAGCTGAGCTTGTCATGCAGTACACTGCTCATGTGCTCATGACGAGCTGAGCTCGTCATGAACAATGGGATTTCAAGAAGGTCAGCGCTAAGGATGAATACCTCTAGCATTGAAGGTGTTAATTGACAAACCTCTTCTTGCATTCCTGCATGTCTTCTTGCACAGCAGTTTTAGTTGTCCTTCTGGGGAATGTGTTGCAGTGTACAGAGCCTTCTGTATAGTGAGCAAGCCCTGGCAGCATTGCAGTGAAGGAACCATCAGTCAAGTGCAGCAACATTCTGCAGTAATGTTCTGATACGGAACAAGAGGTTTGGCAGCAGCGCAGTGAGGTTATGATCTGTAGTTTGCGGATTGTACATCTGCTGCAGTATAGTGTTAGGGGCCTTGTTACCGTTAGTGAGTGCATTGAAATGGACCTAGCATAGCTGCCAAGGTTTCAGATTGATACATGACATTTTTATCATTTCAGTGTAATTATGAATGGCATTTCAACGACTTTGAGTGACACGTTCTCGCAAGCAAAATCAAGCAATGAAGACAAAGGAACTATATACATATCAGATATTACACCCATTTGAGCAACAAGAAACTCCAAGGAGATCTGAGGCTCTGGCTGGTGGGTAGGTAGAGCTTTCTACTTTTGGGAATCTCAGGTAGACCCTTCAGCAAACTAGGCCGGAGCTCCATGGTTAGTGCAACCAGAAAGCTTCTTCAGAGTAGGCACAGGGAGACCACAAAATGCTGGACTGGCCGGGACAGTTTAAACCTTTTTGTGATCTCTCCCTGTGTCCCAATTCAGCTTTGTCCACGTGTCTGTTTTTTGGGGCGGATCGATTGGGCTGGCATCCCGCCACTAAAAAGTCACATGTGCTCCCTTTCACGAGCGCTCCTGTTGTGTGAAATCACAAAACTGATTAGTGAAAAACACAGAAGCTTCATATCTCCAGGACACAACTTGTTTCGTGCAGGCTTTTCCTTTTACAATGTATTTTATTACTTAAATCGCAAGCAGGAGTAACTCATTAAGTCTAGTTGTTTTGCTTGTAAAGAAAAAACCTTGAGTCAATGGCCTACATGCGCGTGGACCTAGGAAACTTAGGAGCTCTGTTATCAGGCGTTATTGCAGTTATCAAATGCGGCTTATCGAGACTACCCCAGAATGGATTTTTATGTAAAAACCGACGCCGCACTGGAATCCTAATGCCTCGGCGACATAAAGGCAACTGGGAATCCTATCCTTTACCACACCTCAAAGCCGGCTCCCATGGTCTACTGCTGGAAGTCAAGACTGGAAATGAACAAGTCCGGTTAGCAGTGTGCATGGTTCACTCAAACGCGTACCAACTACACTATACAGTTCATGCCACTGCTCGTCCTTGTAGTTTAAAATATATATGCGGGCTTTATCACCATGTAAAATATTGGGGCGGCCCAAGATCTACTGCGTTTTCTCTTTTTCCAGGGGAGGACAAACTACAGCTAATAAATTAGACGAGGACTCGAGGTGTATTTATTGAGGAAAACAATGTGCATTTCCGCACAGGTGTCTGCAGAGGCCGCCTTGAAAAAAATGCATGCAAAGCAAATTCGTATGAGACTTTGAACGCGTTTTCTGTCGGTAATCTCATTTCCTACCCCCTGTGAATGCTCTTTTAAAGCTCGCTGCTGGCGGTTCTTTTGTTACTCTGCGTGCCGCAGGGATGCCCGGAAAAAGAAGCAGAGACAGCAGCCCGCTTTTAATAAACCAATAAAGCGGAGTGCTACAAATGCGATCAAATAACTGTAAAAACGCAATTGCAGAACTTGGGTAAATAACCTTCCTTCCATGCTGCAATGTTTGCTTCTGTAAAACCTAACATTCAGTCCACAGCTCCAGCTGCCTGGCCCGCGACGAACCTCAAAGCAGCACAAAAGACTTGTTTCTTTTGTTGAAAACCTTGTTAGATGCAACAAAAAACAGAAATGTTACACAAGAGCAAGCACTGCCTGTGACCTTTCACTCCAAAACAGTCAGGCCTCATTAATTTCCCGTAGGCCTGACAGCTGAAGCCTTAATGCTCACACTTGCTGGCGGAGCCTCACAGCGGAAGCCCGCTAAGCACTGCCCCGTCCGAGTGACCTGCACTTTGTGTGCCTGGCCCGTGTCTGCGGGAGGGGGAGGGGACCGCAGGCGCGGGATTTCAACCCTGCGAGCGCAGCAATGTGCGCTCAGGTGAGCCGCGCGCTCATTTATCATTTCAAACCGGTAGTAATCACGGGTTAATCAATGACCGGGGAGCGGCCCACGTGTGGTCACCGGGAGCCAGCAGGTGCGGGCTGCAGAGCACACGTCACAGGGGAGCCCGCACTAAGCACAATTAAATAAAAAAAATACAAAAATGGTTGGGAAAACAGACACGCGTCTGTGGCTGTAGGTCCTTTCTAACAAGAACCACAAATTGGCTTATTATTTAAACCAGAGCACAGAAGTTACTTTGTTTTTCTTTCTGAAAAGCTAAGCAGTTTAAAAATGCTCCGTTGCCACCAAGCATGCTGGTACGTGGATAGCGGATGCCAATAACTATACTGGGAGGCGATAAACTATGCACGGCACAATGCTTAGGTTAGATGCATGAAAATAAAAAAAACAAGCATTGGAAATGCAATAGGTCTCGCATTAGGAAAGTTTGAGCTATTGGTATTGTAAATGACACTTTTTATTTAGGTGTTGGTTTTGAAAGTAGCAAAATTAATAGCTTTGTCAGTTACAATGTCAATAGTTTTAACTTTTGCAAATGTGACACCTATAGCATTTGTAATGCAATGTGTGTTGTATTTACGTGACTTAGATGTCTTGATATTACAAATAACAATGGCTTTTAATTTTGTAAATAATTCATACTTAAATAAAAGCTATCGTAATTTATAATGGCAATAGCTTAAATGTTTGTAAATAACTTTTGTGAAGATTATGTTCAGTGTATTTTATTGTGACGAAAATCCAAGAACATTGCATTTGCACCTACACACACACAGAGAGCCACACAGATATAGATGTGGTGGTGGTGGATCTGGGGGATATGGTGGTGGTGGATGTGGTGGTGATGGTGGTGGATGTGGGGTGGATGTGGTGGAGGTAGTGGATGTGGTGGTGATGTGGTGGATGTGGTGGTGGTGGTGGATGTGGTGGTTGTGGATGTGGTGAAAGTGGTGGTGGATGTGGTGGTGGAAGTGATGGTGGTGGGTGTGGTGGATGTGGTGGTGGTGGATGTGGTGGTGGTGGATGCGGTGGTGGATGAGGTGGTGGATGTGCTGGTGGATGTGGTGGTGGTGGATGCGGTGGTGGATGTGGTGGTGGTGGTGGATGTGGTGGTGGATGTGGTGGTGGTGGATGTGGTGGTGGATGTGGTGGTGGTGGTGGATGTGGTGGTGGATGTGGTGGTGGTGGATGTGGTGGTGGATGTGGTGGTGGTGGTGGTGGATGTGGTGGTGGATGTGGTGGTGGATGTGGTGGTGGATTTCATGGTGGATGTGGAGGTGATGGTGGATGTGGTGGTGGATGTGGTGGTGGATGTCGTGGTGGATGTGGTGGTGGTGGTGGTGGTGGGTGTGATGGTGGATGTGATGGTGGATGTGGTGGTGATGGTGGATGCGGTGGTGGTGGAAGTGATGGTGGTGGGTGTGGTGGATGTAGTGGTGGTGGATGCGGTGGTGGATGAGGTGGTGGTGGATGTGGTGGTGGATGAGGTGGTGGATGTGGTGGTGGTGGATGCAGTGGTGAATGTGGTGGTGGTGGAAGTGGTGGTGGTGGATGTGGTGGTGGTGGATGCGGTGGAAGTGGTGGATGTGGTGGTGGATGTGGTGGATGTGATGGTGGATGTGGTGGTGATGGTGTATGTGGTGGTGGATGCGGTGGTGAATGCGGTGGTGGATGCGGTGGTGGTGGTTGTAGTGGATGTGGTGGTGGATGTAGTGGTGGTGGGTGTGGTGGTGGTGGTGCATGCGGTGGTGGTAGATGCGGTGGTGGTGGATGTGGTGGATGTGGTGGTGGATGTGGCAGTGGATGTCATGGTGGAGGTGGAGGTGATGGTGGATGTGATGGTGGATGTGGTGGTGGTGGGGGTGGTGGATGTGATGGTGGATGTGGTGGTGATGGTGGATGTGGTGGTGATGTGGTGGATGTGGTGGTGGTGGATGTGGTGGTTGTGGATGTGGTGGTTGTGGATGTGGTGAAAGTGGTGGTGGATGTGGTGGTGGAAGTGATGGTGGTGGGTGTGGTGGATGTGGCGGTGGTGGATGAGGTGGTGGATGAGGTGGTGGATGAGGTGGTGGAGTGGGGCTACTTATTTATCCTCCTCAAGATAGGTGGGCCAAAGGTGTTATATGTGCCAATTGAGGTAGCTCAATATTCGTGATTCCCTTCATGAGTTCCCAAACTTGGCCCCAACAAAACCCACAGGGATATTGCACCTCCTTTAAAAAGACCCCTATTGGATTAGTCAAACTTTGCTAAATACACTGCAGTGTAAGTTAGAGCACTGAAACAATTCCTGAGAATTGCCAGGAGCTACCGAATACCAGGGGGGTCCAGATAAAACGAAAGGTTTGAGATATTAATTGAACAAATTCTGACTATTTCGTATTGCCAGGGGCAACCTGCAGTAAAATCTGCCAGAAACGAGGTATCCACCCAGTTATTCCCAAAATGTTCAGACATTTTCGAAATATTGTGGCAATAGTTGCCTGTACGGTTAATACCCAGCTGCATATTTATCTATACATTTGTAGATTTTTTTTTTTTACATCATTGCCTGTTAAGTGTGGACTAATGAATGAGGAACAACATTGAATAACAATCGCATCATATTTTGCGTATTTCCGTTTGGTTCCCACCAGCCCTATGCTCTTAATACCCGGCCACAATGTAAAGAGGAAATCCCCCATCTCTGATTCCGTATTACCGCAGCGCACTTTGGAAAAGTAACGAAGAGCTGCCGTGAAGGTGCCACTCACGCTTACTCTTCATTCACGTCTCAGCGACGCTGTTAATGGGGCCGAAAGAAAGCAGTACGCATCTTACACCTGACGCATTATTGTTCGGGCGAGATACACACATGCCAACATGTAGTGTTGCTGTGTAGAGAGGAGGGACTTTGCTCACGTTCTTGCTCTCTTTATGGCACATGCCTGGGTAAGCTCTGTAATGAAACGCCAGTGGCACGTGCCTTATTGGTGATTTTATTTAATATATTTATTATAGCATTTTGCTGCTCACATGTTTACTTAACATTGCAGCAAACGCAGTGACGTGACTGTTAAATAATGTAAATACCTAGGCGCATGTGCAGTTTGAACAAATCACCGTGCTAATTAAAGGTGACGTTGACAGCTGCTAAAAATACCAAATCAAGAAAAGAAAAAAAATACCATCCGGTGGAGCCTAATGAAGTGACGACTGCCCAGCTTTATCCATATTCAACAATAACACAAAAAGAGTTTAGGTTTAACACACGCACCACAGTGCAGATGCTTCCGGACTAGGGTGCACAACTACAGAGATTAGATAAACATGACACGATACACCACTGAAGTATGCTCGTTTTCGCTAACACTGCTAACAGACGGAGGGCATTGCTGTGGGGAGGGGGAGGAGAAATGCGACATGGCGGGCAGGGGAGGGGGCGGAGTGGGGAGAGGGTGTTAAGCAGCAGGGGCCTTTGAAGTGAGCACTTCAAAGGTGTGGGAGGATGCGGCTGAGGGAACAGACGGCGATTTGGTGATGTGCACGCGCATTTTAGGTCAATGCGCAAGCGCATTGACCTAAAAGCCACGGGCACAGCACCAAATCGCCAAGTTGGGTAAAGTCTGTTTAAAGTCTGTTTAAGCCCCTATAGAGCTTCGCCAGCTATGCGCATAGCAGGCGAGCCCTAAAAACAGGTCTCACAAAGGGACCCAGTTTCCAGGTCATGCGTAAGTAGCACAAATTATGTTTTTGTTTTGTATTACATTGTATTTATATCGTGGTTTCTACCCTGAAGATTATGGCTTTACGTTATGAAAATGGTATAGCACATTAGATATGACAGGCGCAGGGGTCTCTCTTTCATGCGTAAGAAACATCAGTCAAAAGCAGCTGCGTGAGCTTGAATATAATACACTATATACCACCTAGTAGTTTAGTTTGAGACAGTTAAAAGTGTCAACGTCCACAATAAACAGAATTGTAATTCGGACACCTGGACACTACAAAAATGCTCCAGGGGTCTCCAACCTTTTCATAAGATCTACTTTTGTTCAAGGAAAATCATCCACAGCTACTAATCATATTAGTGCCATCCACATAAGAAAAGGTTATATTAGTGGGCACTCTATGTAAGATTACCAGACGTGATCACCTCGGTGCAGGATTACTAGCAGTCATTTCAAAAAAAGGCTTTTTCAATTTTGAATACCTTTACAAGGGTGCTACATAACAGCCACAGCTACAACGCCCCTGGCACCAAGGTAATAATAGCAAGGTGACAATAGTAGTCATAATTCTCCCAAAGCTGAATGATTTGTCATTCGAATAGCCACTTTAACTATAGTACGGGAATTATGGGGTTGGAAAATACCCACATTTTCATCTTGAATACTCACTTTTCAATTTTGGAATACATATATTATTTCAACCAAGCTAAAAGCTTCAATTTTAGTAGGCTCTGCTGCACACAGGAGAGCTACTGTAAGGTAGCTGGACAGCTACCAGTAGCTCATGAGATACTCATTGGAGAAGCCTAGTCAGTAGATTACTACCTAGGAGTACCTGAAACAAGCCTCATTTAAGTATCAACCCACATATCACTACACCTTCCTCCCAAAACAGCTGTTGGTGAACAACACAGGAGTCTAATGAGATCTAAAATGTTCATCTAGTGCACAGAATGTGCCTGCACAGAGAAGACAGATTTAGAATCATTCCCTATCATGTGCATATGGGTACATTACATTTTTTACTACGTCTGCTGCTCACGTTCTTAAAGTAACTGTGTGCTCAAAAAATTATTTTCCATTTGATTGAAATAGTTATTTAAGTTGACTCAAGTCTGAACATTTTGCAATCTATGACAATTCGTCTAAAATGGCAAACTAAAATTCATTCTGATTTACAACTCCACTTCTTATAAAACATGTTTTAATTCATTCACCTTGAAAGTAGTAGCTTTAAGTTATGCAGAGCAAATGTTTTTTTATAGACAACACATGTATGTTTTTAAATGTGTTGTATAATTTCTTTATATTTAACTCACAATTTTGAATCCAGGGCATATACATGGAAGGAAAAGCAACTATTGACAAAACAAAATGTGGGAAACAGTGAAAAAAGAAAAGGCAACATAGCACCTACTTCATAGGATCTCACTACCCATTGCAGCAACAATCTATTAAAATTGAAACATGAGATTTGGCTATAGTTTCTTGCAAATCTAAAAAGCTACTCGCATACAGTTAAATGCAAGATTAAAAAAACTATGATGAAACAAGGTTAAGCACATGTTACTATTTTAAAATTAGGGAGGAAGTAAGTGACAGAGAAGATGAGCAGCCTGAGTAAACAGATGTGGAGAGCGGATTCTGGATGTAGGAAGTGATCTCTTTCATTTTAACTATTGTTAACCTCTTAAAAAATATATAATGCCTTCAATTACTTAAACCCTCACTTTTATTTTAATCAGCTGTTTCATATCTCCATTAACACACTGGTGCTAATTTAAGTGTCTCTGCTCCACAGGACAGTCTTTAAATTCAGCAGTTTCCATTAAAAAAAATGCACAGGAATGCCACATTTATGTTTTGAACATAGAATGTATGCACTCTAGCTGGTCATTCGAACTCTGTGGTGCAGCAACATTAGATCACTGGGGAGTCAACTAAGAGACTGCTGTAGTTTATGTTAGGTGAAGAGTCACACAACTCCGTATATCCCATTAAGACCACCTGTCCCCCGTACACAACTGGATGCCCTCTCCCTACTGCCCAATGTCCCAAGGGGGGAGGCACCATAAGGGTGAGTAAACATATACAAGTACCAATGCAAATGTTGCATCCTTATTTGCAAATGGGGTCCGCTTCATTGTTTTGGCCTTGCCATGCCACTGAGTACCCTCAAAATGTCTTTCACTGGTCCTCCACTGATGAAATACTGACATAGATCTGATGATTCCACTGTCGAGGTTGTAGTTTTGTATGTTTTTCTAACAGTGCACTTTATTACTCCGAGGTCTGACGGAGGTGAACATGTTGCTATGATAATCCTTGCTATATGCTGCTGTTATGGTACATAAATAAAAATAAATAAAAAACGAATAGACTGCTGATGATGTTGGAAGTATGGTTTACACAGCATGCCAATTTGTTCTAACATGGGCCAGGAAAATATTTGAGAATCTATATTAAAAAAAGTGTCCTCGGTTCCAGCAAGGAGTCGTTGGCTGCAGTCAAAACAGTCCTCAGCAATTGGAAAGACACATCGAAAGCTGCGCCCCAGGCATGGCTTAACTGGATCACCTTCCTAAGGGGGGCTGACAACATCACAGCGAAACACTCACAGAAAAGTCACAGGCAGTCAAACATGTGGGGTTCCCTAGACCTCTACCTATCTTCGCACAAACCCCCATAGGCGGCGAATCTAGCCAATCAGCGAGGCGGTACACCCGGCCGGTCCATGTGCATACAAAAGGAAAATAACCTACAAAGCTAAGATGCAAGCCAAGCAACACGAAGGGATGGCAGACGACAACGACAAGCAGAACTTTGATGACTAGTAATCGAACTAACCGAATGAGACTGGAAGCAGACAGCCAAACCCCCCCCAGGGCGTTTTTTCTTCTCTTTCCTTTCCGCCTTTCTTTCTTCTACGTTCTTTTTCCCTTTTTCCTCCAACCATGTATATACCATGCTCCATGTAAATATATATATTTTTTTTATACAATAAAAAACTACAGAAATAAAAAAAAAGGTGTCCTTGTTTTATCTATTAATAGACTATCATTTCTGTGACAAAACGAACCCCCTCATTTTGTTTACCTACTAATGTCTCCTCCATAGGAAATGAATGCCTTCAATTCTGCCATTCCAATTTTAACAACATGGCATTAGGTGTTCATAATTGTCAATAATATCATATGTGAACACTCTACTTGTTTATTAGGATTCTGAGGTGAGGCTGCCATAGAACACTTGGCAGTTAAGTGTCTCCTTTTTGTCTCACATGGCTGAGGAAGATATTTGTGAATTTACAAAAAGGAGAGTTTGTTTTAGCTTCTATAGCACCTTCTATGATTTCTACCAGAAACTCATGAGAGAAAACGGGTTTCTCTCAAACATGGTTCATCAAATTCCAGCAGAGCATCAGAATTTTCATAGGGTAAAATTCAAATTAGGCACATGCTAACACCGGGAAATCTGTGGGGCATAAACCTCTCATTTTGGTCAGTGTACATGGTACAAGTTTGAGCTAATACAATATGACCAATATCAGTGGCATAAGGAAGCCTTCGCTGGCCCTCCAGCACGAATAGTGAGGGGGGCCCTTGCAATTCCCATAATCTCGAGCTGAAAAGTGGAGGGGGGGCCTTATTTAAGTATAGAAAATGTCCCCCCCTGCACTGCGGGGGCTGCCGTAGTGTCTGACCAGTATGACCAGTAAGTATTTTTATATAACAATGCCTAGTGTACCCTCAAGCAGTTTTAAAAATGGTAAGTGGTGCCTGTAGACATGGTCACAGTTTAATTAAAAATGCAAAAACACAAGAAAATGAAAGCTCAGTTAAAAAAAAGCACCTTACCAACTCACCATAATTCCTAAAATTAGTATGATACGACCAACAAACTAATTATATGGGGACTAAAATCTGTTACTACTATTTATATCTGTCCCTCTTTGTCATCCTCAAAGCCAGTCATATACTACAATGCATGTCAATGGGACAAAAATTGTGGCATGTTATCACCCGAAAAAAAATCCAAGCAATATTCCTCTTGTTGCATTCCACCTAAATAGCCCTATAAACATTAGACCATCTAAAACCCAAAAAAAGTAAGTGTTTGATTTACAATAGCAATGTTATCCAAGGCAGAGAGCGCTCTCAGGTAGTTATTGAAAGGGAGGGTGGCACAGAGCACTTGGCTGTGCCTCGAGATCTCTGACTCCAAACAGGGTCCTCTGACTCCACCAGATAAAGAACTATGTGGAAGATCCCTCCCTGTTGGATAATATTGCTTAATTATTTCTGGGACTAGCTATCTTTCAAACAACTGTCCATTGTACGGAAATTAATAGAACATCATTCCAGTGCAGCACAAGATGAACAGAGAGCTTATGACAATTTTCTGTCACTTCCCTCCAGAAAAAAAGATTATGTGAAGAACACGCATTGCTTGGTGGGGAGGTGGTGATGATGAGTGATAAGTAGTGAAATGAATGGGATCTGCCTCTGGGAAATATTGCGGGGTATGATGGGGACAAAAACAGGATATCTTTGATACAGTTATCTCACCTGTGCACTGTCCACCAGGGTAACAGCTTTTTATGCTTCCCCAGCCAAGTTTGGGACATCCGGCTTAACAAAAGGAAAATTGAAAGTGCCACTTACTGTAATCACAGTGAGTCTATTCCATTAATTATTTATGGTGAGACTAATGTTGGGGACAGTTTATCTCTAATTGGAATATGGCCCTTTTGCTACACCAAACCACGGTAGTAAAACCTATTCTTTCTCCTGTAAATGGCCCTTCACCCTGACTATGTATTGTAGATAGACTTATTTAATGCATATCTAGTCCAGACTCCATGAATAGGATGCTTGTTATATCACGTTTCCCCACTGTTGGGTCAAACCTTCATGTGCAACTGATTTCCAACAAGCTATGACTAGCATCTTTAAATTCATTTTGAGAATTTGAGAAGAGGTCTGACTTGGTGGTCAAATACATATTTAAAAATAATAAACACTGCACAACTTCAGCCAGTAATCTTTTTTTTTTTTTTTAGGATACATCCATTTCCAAGGCTGATCCCATTTGTGGGCATTCCCATATGGCTTTTGATACATTTTGGAATTCTTCCTTTTTATAATAAGGCCACTTCTCAACATTCGTTCTCTTTTCGGGACTTCTCTCTCTTGCTTAACTGCCCCAAACTTTAATATTCTTGTCTGGTTGCTTATTGTAGCCTTCTCCACCTTTATCATTTCTTGTGTCAGTACTCTGATCCTGTGCTGTCACTGAGTGTACATAATAGTACAGGTTAAAACTTCCTTTTTGTTTTAAGAGATTGCTTTGGTGCAGTTTTGACTCTGAGACTGCATGTTCCAGCAGTGACAGTTTTTTGTTTTGTTTTTGACTGCACTATTTAAGTACGTGCATGGGTTCATGTAGTTGATCCCAACAAGAAACACCTCAGAGCGGGATCTTCAGAACTCCTGCACCTGACTCCTAATTTCAGAAGCCCTTTTTCAGTTTTGGATAGTAGGTAGCCCACTTTCAATACTTGCAGCCCCCTAGAACTTCTCTTGAAACTTATGCATGATCCACAGCTCTTGTATACCCGTATCAGCTCCAGGTTCAGTACAGAGCACACCGGACATAAAAAAGGCCTCCAGTGCAGATACAAGAAATTTTTAATGTCTATTGAAAGTGAAAAAAAACTGGTACCCTTGCTACCTGTTTAGATATCATACTTGTTCCTTATGCACCCAACAGACTGTAAAGCTGCTGCAACGTTTTATTGAATATTCAAGTCTTGGTACTAGCAGTAGTAACAGAGCGGCAGTAAGGATCATATAGTAATATTAGGTATACTGAATAAAGTCATTAAAAGAGGATAGTCCTGTAAGTGAATTGGTCTTATAGTCTGAGCTCACGAGATATTTAGCATTTTTGACATAGGAATATACAAGAGCTTCGGTTGCCTAGAACAGCCTTTGATTATCTACAGTTTTTGTGTCCAACCTGGACCCAAGATTAGGTTCTTGTTCAATAGTCTATGAATCTTGCAGCTGAGTCTTTTCAGTAATCCCATTGTCTTAGGCTCTGTCTACGTTGAAACAATTCTCTACTGACCGGTTTTAAATTAATAGCCTTTCAGGGTCAATCAACTGGTCCCCAGTTTCACTACAGGGTATGAGGTAGTGCATGAGCCGAGTAGGACTGGAGAGCCTGGTTCTCTAACATGAGTACTGTGAATTGAAAGTTGTAGAGCAAGAACCTAATGACTCATATGGCTCGATTAGTGCTACCTGACCAAGGAGTTATATTGCTTCTTTGATCCTACCAGCTTAGACCAATCTAGCGGAAGTTCCTAAAATCTGGCTTTGCTTGCTCTGAGCGTCGGTCTGCCATTTGAGTGTTTGTTTGCAGAATTAAATAATCCCCCTTGTGAAATGTGGGTAATACACTACATATTTAATTCTTAAGTTTCATGGAAGATAATGTTCTCCTAGCCCCTACGAAGAACATAGCAAAACCGTAGAAAATGTCCAACACCTAGTGCAATGACAAAAGCTAGAGGGAAATTCTAACAAAACCAAGATTTTGGTCTGAGGTATAAGCACATCTAAGAAAGGATCCATTTTATTAGGGAACCAATACAGAAGATTACAGGGTAGGACATTTTGGATTTTGAAAACAGTAGCAGCTTTATCACAGGTTCCCTAGATAAGAACTTCTCTAAATAAGCTCGTCTATTATTACCAAGCAGCCTCTCATTTCAAGAGAAAATTAAGAGGCCAGACCATGGTGCAAGCATTAAATGTTTATGTGACAAGAGTGGATGTGAAATGTCTTTATAATGCATAACGATTGAGCTGTGCACATTGTGTGTAACACTGTAAATCCCCTGTGAATGTCTCCACTAACGTGCCAATCAACTGTGTCAAAACGCTGCTGGTAGCGTGTAGTATTCTTAGATGGACTGGATCCCAGCCTTGTATGGATGAGACTGTAGTCCACTTCTGAAGGTAGAATATTTAAAAACAATATTACAGATTGTATTGCGTTGTTCTTAAACTGGAAAAGTCAACAGCGATTCTGTGTCTTAGCCACATTAAGTTATGCTGCATAACATTGGCCTCTTACGATTCTGGGAAAATGTAACATACAACACTAAAATACAAGAAACACACGTATTGGAGTTGGCCTGAAAATGCTGAACGATTGTCACCTTCCTTTTTTTTTCAGTGGTCGTTGGGCATAAAAAGAGACATGGCTGTTACAGTTCCTAGGACGCTTAATAGCTGTATATGCTACCATGTCCTAAAGAAAATCAATGTGACACAATAATCAATAGTTGTTTATTCTGCTTAAAACTAGATTTAGCCTGATGTCCTCACTCAACACTACACACCTACGCCTTCCACTCCCGCTACCTCTACTGACCGGTCACTTCATCCCCCCATCACTATTGACTTCTCCACTCAATTTAAGGCGGCCACTATTTATAAATTGATGTCTCATCCCCAGACTGCACAAGTTACATTCCCCTTAGAACTACAATGGGAAAAAGATTTGAGCTTAGACCTCCCTATACATACTTGGGAATTTCGTTGGTCTAGGATTCACACTACCTCCCATTCTGCTAGTACAACACAAACCCTATATTATTTTTATAATAGACTCTTTTTGACCCCTTACGACCTATATCGTTTTCATTTGACAGAATCCCCTAATTGTTGGTCATGTCCTCATGCTAAGGCAGATTTACTACACATGTTTTTTCATTGTCCTTTGACCAACACCTTTTGGACCACTATTTGGAATAAACTCAACGATATCCTCCAACTTGACGTTCCCTTTCATTTCCATCATATTTTCCTGAGTAGTCTTTCCCCTGTTTTTGCTGATCTTAAGGGGGTTGCCCCTTTTATTAACCTCTTTTTGGCAATTTCCTTACAATGCATTACTGTCAATTGGAAGGATACTTCTAAAATTTCTTATCAAGCTTGGTGGAACTTACTATGTCATCATCATAGAATGGAGAGAGCTTACGCTAGCTCCACAACCTTGTTAATCAAGAGAGACTTACTATGGTTACCCCGCACTACCTTTTTGTCTAGGAAGTTAACCTGATTCATGCTGATTTTACCTCCTACTTGTCACATATTTCTTATTGTAATTTTATTATTGATGCTTTTTCCTTTATTCTTTTATTTTTCCTCTTTTTCTTTCTTTTCTTTCTTCCTCTTCTTTTTTCTTCCTCTTTCTTCTTTTCATCCCCAGTTAAAAATTCTTTCCAAAATGCTCCTGTTACTAAGTATAGTTTATATTTATAGGACATTGTTTTTCTAAGTTTGTTATGCATTCCAAGTTGTTAATTTTGTTCCTATTTCCTGCTAATTTCTTTTTTGTAATGATGTTTTACATTGCTTTTATTCCTTCAATAAAGCATTTTAAACTTTAAAAAAAACTAGATTTAGCAAGTAGGGAGTGTGCGTTTAAAAAGTGCATAGAGGAGACACATTGAGCAGCGTTTTTTATGACCTAAAATATGAAATTAAGAGGGCAGCTGAGATATAGGGGGATACCAAGGTATACGTATAAATTGTTTTTTCATTTGCCTTAATGTGCAATTCCATAATTAATGGAAGTTGTATTTATTCCTTTTAACATCTTTTGCATATTGTATTACTGTAAAAGGTGTTATGGTTTTATGAAACGCTACTTTCATAATAAACTTTGAATGATAAAAGAGGGCACCAACCACTAGGACACAATGTATTTTTCATTATTACACTTTGACCCAAACCAAGAGAAAGAAAGACAGAAAAGAGGAAAAGAAGAAAGGGACAGATAGGAAAAAATTGACAAAAGAACAAAACCTGAATTAAAAATAAACCTGCAAGGGTGAGCTAAAGAAAGAGGAAATGTAGGGTGATGGAAGTAAGAGGCATGAGGTGGAAACAAGATTAGGTGAGCCATTTTATACGACAGCACTTGCCAACAAAAACCTGAAACATGCTGGCATCATGCATTTATTTATTTAGAAATTAGGCACTGTTTTAATCCCTATCCAGAGGGCGGTCACAACCACTGGGAATTTGCAAGTAGATGACAAGCATTTACAATGCAATAGGTTTCGCAGCATTAAAGTTTGAGTTATTGGCATTGTGTATGACAATGCGTTGCATTAAATTTTTAGCAAACTTTGAATTGGTGAGCAGTGAGAGTGTGCGCAAGAGTATGCTGTTCTTGAAAGCAGTGTGGTAGAGCAGAGTTGACCCCAGTGACCCCCACTATGTCCCCTGACGTGCTGCGGGAGCCGGACTGAGTGTTTGCCTTTGTGGGGGGGCGAGGGGGCCGCGCAGTTTGTAAGGGTAGTTTGTCCCCACCCATCTCCATTGCACGAGTCAGCGCACTAATGTTCTTACTGAAGATGCACAGTCGGGTTCCCTGCGCCCCGATGTTCTGCTTCTAAACGCTGGACTTCCGGCGATTTGAGCATGGCTTGGTCTTCCATTTATTGCTCGCTGCCACTCAGGACGAATGACAGGCAGCAGCGTAGCCTCGTGCCACGGTACTTGCTGCACTAGTGGAAGCGGCAGCTCTGGGCTGGGCTGGGCTCGGCAGGCCACAGGCGGAGAGAGTCGAGCCAGTTTTAAGGCAGCCTCCCCAAGACACCGACTTAATGGAAGTTGCATGGGAGAAGTGGCATTGTGGTTGTCAGGGAAACGTTCATCATCCTTTGTTTCAGCTCCTATTCCATCCTAGCTTTTATTTTTTTTGAAGTTTTATATAGCGCGTACTAGACCCGAAGGATCAAAGCGCTTTACATGAGCACCAGTTACGCTACATGAGGACACACATTTATCGATTGTGTTAGGCAGGGGGGGGATTAAGTGCTTTGCCCATGAGTGTCACTGCCGAGGCTCGAACCCGGTCTGAATAACCAAAATCTTAGTGATCTGAGCAACAGTCAAATTTCCAGATGAAAGCACTTCCTTTATCAATTTGTATTTAAATATAATAGTCGCATAAACCCTTAGGTGTCTATTCATTAAATTAAGACTCAGAAAAGGAAGACATATGGTCATCTCAGGTATACAAGACAGTTCAACTGCCGTAAATATTAAATAATATGGACAAATGACAACCGGGCGAGGTTGTCAAAAGGCATAGGAACCTACCAAAGAAGGAGCCCATTACAATTGTGAGACTCCCAATAATACAAAAACTAAATCAAAAGGACGGGCGCGTACTGAGACAGACAGCAAAATTTGAGTAACAACCAGAACACACTGAAGCATAGAAGTGGATAACTGGAAGGCTCAGGTGGACGCAGAAAAGTGGGAAGCGGGGAGGCACACCTGCTTAGCGATGGGTCACGGGAGACAAGCAAATCAGATCGTCGCAGAGCAAGGTGCCCCCGGCGATGGGCAAACAATATCAGCGCAAATAACACGAATGGCTGGGAGATTAATGGCTGGGTGATGAGTGATCTATGGCCACTGGCTATGTACTAAACTTAATCTACAGTGTAGAAGAGGATATGTTGACAGAGTGAGCCACGCACATGGCTAGTTGCTCTCCCGCCCCCTCGGTCCCCTCTCCTCCTCACCTTAAACTCGCGGCTGTGCTGCAGGGTGTATTCCAGGGTCCAGAGGCTCCGCAGGAGGCTGGCCAGCTGCTCGGTGACCTCGGGCCCGAGCCCCTGGTGCTGCCCCGGTACTGGTCCAGAGACTCAGAGCCATCAAGCCCATCCAGGCCCTCCAAGCGCACTTCAGAGCTCTCCAGCCCCCTCGGCCCCCGGTACTGTTCCAGCGCCAGGCACTCCGCGAAAAGGTCGGTGTTGCTCAGGCACTGCAGCACGGCGTTCATGAAGCATGTGTTCCCATGGTTCTTCAGGCCGGACAGCCCCGGGGTCTGAGGGGGGTCAAGGATGCGCGGGGAACCTGGCTCCGGGGTGAGCCAGGGGGATGGCGGTCCAGGAGGAGTGGGTGCTGGAGGGCCGGGAGGGGACTCGGAGCTGAGCCGGGAGAGGGTGGTGAGGGTGCGCAGGACGCGGCCCATGAGCGAGGCAGAGCCGCCGCCGCAGCGACTTCTTCTCCTTCAGGCCCGGGGGGGCGGGGGGCAAACCTCTGCCATGACAGCCCCAACACCGTGGCACTTCCTGTCACCACCGGAAGTCGGCATCGATATAGAGAGAGGACACGGCTTTAGTGAGGCCATGTACAATGAGTCAAGAGAAGACAAGAGGCAGCCTCCAGCGGGACAAGCTGGTGCATGGTAGCCGACTCCACAGGATCCAAGAACCGGGTGAGTCACTGCCTGATAAATACCTTGCCCTGCGTTCGCGCACCCATCACGGGGGTGCCAGCTATATCTAATGAGAAGAGCCCTCCCCTCCCCAATCCCGGGAGCACCAACACGCTGCCGAGCGCTTCACCACGGTCCTCCTTGAAGCGTCCTGGGGCCTCTTGCCAGTGTTATGGAGGGAAAGTCCTCATTAACGTATCGAATCAGCTGAGATAACCTGTTTCTCCTGACTCCTCGGTGTGGGGGCCATGAGGGAGGGGTTGCGCTGTGTGAAAGGAGCACTCCTGTGCACGGTGATGGGCATTGGAGCCGACGGCGGAGGGGGGAGGGAAAGTGAAAGTAAGCAGGAGGCTTGCAGGGGAGACAGGAGATGGGTGTGCGCGCGAGTGTTTCAGGCATGCTGTCTGCGCGCGACCTGATCCGATTCCTGAGATTGCGCGTGCCGATCTCCTGTCTCCTGGGAAGCAGAGCCGGTGACTATAGGTCTCGCAGCGAGACAGTGCTTTTCGCGCTGTAATCGCAGGCGAGACAGCGCTTTTCGCACTGTAATCGCAGGCGAGACCTAAAAAACCCTACCATGGCTGGTAGCTTCCAAGATTTAGACATTTGCAGTTTCCTGGTGGCAATAACGAAAAGGTAGTCAAGATCCAAAGTACCACCAGGGCCCCTGAATGTAATGACTGCACCATGTTGACCAAAAGCCCTACCATGAGGTATCAGGTGATCCAGGGACACTAGGAAAACATGACCATAATAAGATAGAAGCCCATCCTGTCCAACCAGTAGCCCCAACCATAAATGTAACTCAAGAGAGGCTGCAGATGCTGGTGGATATAGCAATGTTTCAACCACAAAGCTTAGATAGCTACTTAATATTAGAAAACAAAAATCCATTATTGGTATAAACGGTAACTAGACATAATATTGAATACAAAATGTAGAATAGCCATAATATCGAAGTAAAAATATAGAATGGACAAAATATCGAATGGACACAATATAGTGGTGAAAAATATCGAATTGAAGGTAAGTAATATAATATAGATTTTTAAAATATAGAAAGTCAAAATATCGAAGTATATAATATAGGTGTTAAAATATATCGAATTTTTAATAATATCGATTTTTTTTAAGTGTTTTGTATGTTAGTATATGTGTGAAAAGTGTATATTATGTTTGTAATTTATTTTAAGTAATGAATCTTATGTTATTTAATTTTTTCATAATTTAATTCTGTAGCGGGTTGTGGGTTTATAGGGGAATAGGGTGGGAAGTAATTTAATTATATTAAATTAAATATACATTTTCAGAAATTACTAATTATTTTTAATTTAATGTTGCGTTTTATTTCTGTAGCGGGTTGTGGGTTTATAGGGGAATAGGGTGGGAAGTAATTTAATTGTAATTAAGTAAATATTTTTTATTTATTTATTGGTATTGATTTTTAATTTATTGTTTATTAATTTGTAATTGGTAATTACTTTGTTTTAATTGGTAATTAATTTGTATTAATTGATTAATTGATAATTATGATAATTGTATTAATATATTTTCTGTAGTGGATTGTGGGTTTATAGGGGAATAGGGTGGGAAATAATTTAATTGTAATTAATTACATATTAAAACTACTTTTTATGTATTGATAATTTACTGTTAAATAATTATTAATTGGTAATATTCTTATTATTAATTAGTTTGTGTTATTGAAAATTAATTAATTGTTAACTAATTATGAATAGGTAAATAATTTTAATAACTAATAAGTATTTGTATTTCTTTTTTTTTTTTATTATTTTTTTTTAAACCTTTATTGGCATCAAAAGGATATACAAGTCTAGGCCTACAACCAAATCGGCCGGCCGCAATGTGTAAAGCAATCAGAGGTTCCAAGGCAAACATTACAAAATCAATCAGCAAGAAGCATAGGCAGTACAATCGTAAAAAGGGGGGAAGAGACTTAGGAACCAGAGGGCCAAGACACAGGAGCAAAAAAGGTTAATTTTATAATATGGGGATAAGGCGTACGACAGGCTCACTTTCAATATAGAGACGTCCGAAGTCCCAGAACCAGCCTCAGCGTCAATAAGGGGGTAAGGGGCCGCAGTACAGGAGTGACAACACAATGCACACAGGAAGATCAGGATAATTGAGACATAATCGACACCTGAGCATTATCATCGTCACATGCCCACCACCCAAACCACAGCTAAGCCAGAACAGAGGGATCGGAGAAACATCACATCAAAACTAGCCCGTCATAGTGACCTCTAGGAAAAAGGAGGGAGGGGGGCGGGGACGAGGAAAAGAGGGGGAAGAGGGGGGGAAGGAGGGGGAAGAGGGGGGGAAGGAGGGGGAGGGGAGGAGGACAAGGTGGAACAATGAGAAAAGGAAAAAGAAATGAAATATAAAAACGAAAGAAAGAAGACACGTCGACACAGGCGTCCCGTGGCGGGAATACAGGAGACAACAGGAGTATCAGCACCAGTGAGGGTACAGCGATCGAGAAGAAAAGCAACCGAACCATAAAAGGAGGGTTAACGACGCCACACACCCCACCCCGAACACACCACGGGAGGCAGGGACAGACGCGGCATTACGAAAAAGAGATACAAAAGGGCCATAGAACCATAAAACAAACAACAAATAGAACCCAACCCACCCGTCCCACCCTGCACCCCTGTAGAAGGCTATGGCCTACCCTTCAGACAGCGTGCCTGTCGCCCTAAACCAGAACCCGAAATATAGCGAGAAGGAAAGAGAGAAGAACGAGACAAAAAGAAACAGAAACGGAAATAAGAAAACAGGAGGGAGGAGCATAAGAACAGAAATCAATATGGTCGGCCGCGCCCTCCGCCCAACCAGACAATCGCAGCAAAAACAGACCAGGACGACACCCCATCAAGCGCCATAAAACGTACAGAGGAGGGGACCTCCCACCGCTCCATGTGTACAAACAACTGCGCCACTAAGTCGAATACCAAGAATCAACCAAGAATCGTGCATATCACCCCCATCCCTTCCGAACCACAAATCCCACCCACCACATGACAGTGTAAAATGAGATACTAAATACAAGACCAGCATACAATCGAAAAAAATGGTGACTACCATAACAAAATGGGGGGTAAATCGGTCCGCAAGGGGGCAGAAGTCCAAACAGAGAGTTTAAATGCATCAGCAATCGCAGCACGGATGATGAAAAACAGGAGTTCAGTTTCGCCGCTGGGGAAGGCGAGGGGGTCTCTGTGATAGACAAAGGCAAATCCATCGGAGCAGGTGCAGGCGGCAGTCCACCAATAGTTCCAGGCATCCGTGCCGGACAGGGCCGCGGCACAAAGTCCAAGTCCCCGGGGTCAGAACCTCGAAAAACAGGGAGCTCCAAAGTCACCGGCACACAAAACGGTCTTCGATCAGCGGCAGCAACACTTGCAGCAATCGAGGGGGACGAGGCAATGGAGTCACTGAAACAAGAGGGCGGCAAGAAGAAACGGCTGCCCAAAATGGCGGCAGATCGTGGCGGACCCACAGGGACATCGGGGGCCAGGGATGCGCGCAGGGATCTCAGAGCTTCCAGGATATCTCTGACCGTAAGCTCACGCTCACCAGACCAGACCCCCGCGCAATTAGGCAACCCAAGCCCGCCGCCACAGGGCGATTCTTGTTGCAGAGGGTCGGCCGCCATTTCGTGAAGTCAGCCCAGTCGCCGCCCTCCACGACCCCCGAAAAAACAGTTCAAAAATGTAGGACTTTACAGAGCTCCGGGGGTCCCAGCAATGGCAGCCTTGGTGCCGAAAGGATGTCCGCCCAATACGGGTCCCCGCCTACACCAGCACCGGCGCCCCCAACAAGCAGAGTCCGGGCGCAGAGGACCAGGGCCGCCGGACAAAGCAGCGGCGGGGGGAGGACCCCTTCACAGAATCAGTCCCCGGTGCATCTCATCCACATCAGCCGCGCGGACACCAGGGCAGGCCCGGATCAGGATCGCGCGGAGTTTCGCACAACGGCTCTCATCATTGGTTCACGCTCTCGGCCGGGGCCGAGAGCCGTCGGATCCCACAGGCTAGGTCCCGGTCGAGGTTCCACGGAGGCCCCGATCTTGCGGAGGGCACAACTTCGGAGCCGCTACACGTTGAAATCTCCGGGCCAAATGGTAAGTACAAACAAGGTGTTCCTTTTCCAATTCCCCGATAATGTGTCGTCTCCGGACAGGATATTAGACAGGATACACGATCAGGCCGGAGGGCTGCGGGAGCCGAGCTAAAAGGCGACCATTACGCTCGCGAGCTTGGCTCCTCCCTCAAGTATTTGTATTTCTAATGGATTAATTATTACATAATATTAAATTGGTAATTAATTTTAATTATTTTTTATTGGTATTGATATTTAATTTATTTTTATTAATCCATTAAATCATTACTTTCCCTACGGTTAAACTCACTAGAGTGAGAATAGTAATATTTACCCCTACGCTATCCAACGCTTTCCCTACGGTTGCACTCTCTGGAGTGGGAATAGTAATTTTTACCCTCCCACTATCCAACGCTTTCCCTACTGTTGCACTCTCTGGAGTGGAAATTGTAATTTTTACCCCTACGCTATCCAACGCTCTCCCTACTGTTGCACTCTCTGGAGTGGGAATAGTATTTTTTACCCCTACGCTATCCAACGCTTTCCGTACTGTTGCACTCTCTGGAGTGGGAATAGTAATTTTTACCCCTACGCTATCCAACGCTTTCCCTCCTGTTGCACTCTCTGGAGTGGAAATAGTAATTTTTACCCTCCCGCTATCCAACGCTTCCCCTACTGTTGCACTCTCTGGAGTGGGAATAATAATCGTTACCCCTACGCTATCCAACGCTTTCCCTACTGTTGCACTCTCTGGAGTGGGAATAGTAATTATTACCTCTATGCTATCCAACGTTTTGTCTACTGTTGTACTCTCTGGAGTGGGAATAGTAATTTTTACCTCTAAGCTATCCAACTTTTCCCCCACTGTTGCACTCTCTGGAGTGGGCGTAGCAATTTTGACCCTCCCGCTATCCAACGCTTTCCCTACTGTTGCACTCTCTGGAATAGTCATTTTTACCCCTACTCTATCCAACGGTTTCCCTACTGTTGCACCTACTGGAGTGGTAATAGGTAATTTTACCCTCCCGCTATCCTACAGTAAAAATATTGTATATTTTTTATTAATATTACATTAATATATATATAAGCATTAAAAAATAAAATGGTGTGTTTTTATAACTTAAATTAATTATTTAATCATTTTAAGGTTATTTAAGTATTTTTAAGTATGTTTTAGTTAATTATATTTATTATTTCGTTAATTCTAAATTACTTTTGAGACATTTAAAAAAATGCGATATTTTGACTAACTATATTTTTTACAACAATATTTTTGTACTTACCTGTTTGTAGATAAGAATTTTTGCATTCTATATTTTGTCATCGATATTTTGGTAAGTCTATATTTTTGTATTCGATATTATGTCAGTGATCCGGTATAAACATAGCATTATTGCCCAAAACACTACTGCAGCAGCTGTATCCACTCTGATTCTTAATAAATCGCCACAGTGCATCTGCTTCCAAATAACAACTGCATGGCCTGTCTGACACATCTGAACACTAAGGACCTTATTACAATGCGGTAAGAAATGGCTCTGACCATCGGTCGGAGCCATTCTTACCACATCGTAATCTCCTGTTTGGAATAATTTATGTCCGACCCATTTTTATGGAGTTGGACGGAAATTATTCCAAACAGGAGTTCCGAATGGCTTACAATAGGCTTGGAGAGCGCGTACGCCATTTGGAAGGCCTTCAGCAATCTCTTGGACGTCTCTTTCCGGCCGAGGGATTACGATGGCTGTTTCCCACTGCCTTTCTGTGCCAGCCTTTCCGACACAGAAAGGTATTGGGAAGCGGTCTTTGGGTCCCCCAGCCGGGCCCCCATGGGTGCAAGGCTGCCGAATGGTGGCCTAGGGGGCACCTATGGTGCTCCCCTGTTGATCCCTGCACCCGGTGGCAGGCGCCTTGAGGGGCCTGCCACGGCGTACAGGGGTGAAGTGCACCTCTGCTCTTTGCTAGAAAGAGCATGCATTCCGGTCAGATTGCTTGCTCCCATAGAAAAAGTATAGGATTGCGACCGAACAGGGTTCAGTCGCATCCTAATAGCTTGCCTGGAACAGACGAGAGGAGGTCGTTCGGTTCCAATTCCAGTGCGATGTCGGACAGACTCCAGTTTGTCCGACATAAAAATTTGGCCCTAATGGGGTAATTACGATGCCGTTCGGAAGGGCTCCAAATCCGATTCAGTTTGCCAAATCCGATTCGGAACCCTTGTTTCCGACCGAATCGTACACAGTTCCCAACGACTGATCTTGATGCTGGGAAAATGTTAGGGCTGTCCGATTCCGAGCGAGCGATGGTGCTGACCGATTTGGACAGCTCTTCCGAATTGGTTTTTCTAGAACGAATCAGCTGCCATAATCTGTATTTGGGGGCCCGTAGCAGGCCCTCCTTCACCCGGGGCCTTTTGAATAGGGCCAGTGGGGGTACCCAAGGGACCCCCCCATTTCCAACCATGCACAGTGTGGCAGGCACAGGGTGCACGATTTTTCCCAGCCACCCCTTTCTTCAATGGGAGCCTGTGTTGTCGTTCGGAACACAGGCTCCCATTGAAGTCAATGGGAGTCCGAGCGATTTCGATGCTTCCGCATACGATTCGCTCAGTCGGACTCCGCCGATTCGAGTAGTTCAGAAAGCATTCCAAGACCGATTCGGTAGGAATGCTTTCCGGGTGAGATTGTAATCGGCCCCTAAGTATTCACCATTTTTAGGTCTCGGCTCTAGATGGCGCGCATGCTCTGTCTTGAACCGAGACATGCTGTTTCTGTGGGTTTCAGCCCGCCCATAGGCTTCCCATTTTCTGGCACCATTGTCGCTCTCGCAGACTATCCCCCAATTTGTTCATGGCATGCATTTGTCATGCCTCTTCCTGTGTTTTTCACTACCCGATCAAGTACAGTATACCTCCACCATCCTTCAATTTATGATTCATTTAGGAACTTCTTTTTGCTTCCTTTAGGAGTCCTCCTCGGAAGCGCCAGTGTTTTCATTAGCACTGATTTTTGTTTTTTAAATATCCCATGTGTCTCCTCTTTACTTATTTCAGGCTGAAGAGGCCACCTCCACTCCCGTTCTCAATTTAAAATGCTCTGCTTCCACTGCATGAGAAAAGCTGCTTTTCCACAATGCAGAGCCCCTCTCTCCCAACTGCCACCTTGCCGTGCCACCCTTCCCCCACACCAAACTCAGAGTAGCTGCCCAGCATGCTGGCTTGGGACATTGTGTGTTTACACTGGGCTTTTCACTGGCTCCTGCTCTTGACTTTAGCAGAATGCTTACAGCTTCCTTTTTAAAATGAAAGCTGGCCATTAAAGGTAACCTGGTTTGAATGCCTCAGACCCTTGGGTCAAGAAACCTTTGTGATTCTTCCAGGTACCTAACCAGGAAACAAGTGCCAGGAGAATAACTGCAAAGAGAAGAACCAACTAAGACCAGTACATAAAAGAAAATAAATACCTGTCCAGTGCAGCACGCACAAACAATATAGTGGTAAGGATCAACTAGTAAGCAGCACTTCATAGCGCTGGGGGCAGAGCTACATGTTGGGGACCACTGCTTTATCATGCAAACCAAGACATGCACAAATGCTTTTTGCTAGTGTTGCCCCATTAAATCCAGACCTATTGGCTTTTCCAGTGTGAGAAGTCCCGAGTGACAAGAATTATTTACTGCCCCAAACTATATTGTATTTTACTGGTTAGTTGCCCCACTTCCTCTAGCACTAAGACCCTTTTATACAATTTGTTGCAATTTGGCATCATCATGAAGCAATTTATGATGTAGCTGGGAGACAGCTGCCTACATTGCACTAAAAATAACGACAGCCCCAGCTGGTTCTGTGCAAGGGAAGTTCAGGTGCTGTTCGCCCTAAAGGAAAAACTCCACATGAATCCACAAACAATGGTCCACCATAGACGCTTCCTGGATTCACAGACCATGATGCACATGCCTGTTTAATGGCTGTTTTACATCTCATCACCTTTATAATAGTGTAGTAGTGTGATAAAAGCTTCCATTGCTTTGAGGGTGAGGGTGGACATGTCACACTGCATAGCCTTTGAAAGCCCTCATCTGTTTTTCATTGTTACACACCTTGAGTCACTGGCATGGTGAGCATCGTAATACAACCACTGTACCCTCTCCCAGTAGCAGCTGCTACCGGACCTGGGTGATGCGGCAGGGGAGGGGCGGGACAAAAAATGTCAATAAAAACCCACATACATGTGACGGCCGGCCATCGCCTCTCCTCCGTCCTCTTCTTCCTGTCTCCTGTCCGACAGCAAGAAGGATGAAGAACCCGGGCTCCCAGGCTCCCCTGAGCCAATCACAATGCTGCAATGCAGCGTTGTGATTGGTCTGAGCGCCGTTGATTGGCGCTCAGAAGGGGACAGGGAGCCTCTGCATGTTCCTCACCAGGCTGTGTAATGCAGCCTGGTGGGGAACATGCAAAGTGCGCATGACTGTTTGGCTGGCCTCAGGGAGCTAGCCAAGAAGTCCTGCGCACTTCAGGAGTACAAAACCACTCCTTTCCCTGCTCTGGCCAGCCTGGCCCCACCCCGAGAGTCACTGAAAACTAAAATGATAATAACAATACGGTATTGTCATTTTAGTTTTTCTTTTGAGTAGTGGGGCGGTGCTCTTCCGATAAACTGCCCTCTCCAGATATGTTCCTGTCCTTAAGGCACAGCAAGAAAGGGCCGACCTTGGGTGCTTTTCTTTTTAGCTGGTAGTATTGTGTAACAAAAATGATATTTTTTTTATTTATTCTTTTACAAAAAGCAATGTTCCACCCAGTGCTATAGAAATATGAATGTTGTTTAACCAATTGATTTTAGTCAGCATGTTTTGAAAACGCCAATTGGGATGTTTGTGCCTGCAGCCATGGTAAGTAAATATCTCTCGCCTAATTGAAAAAAGAAATCTCAGGATAAATTGTCCACATTGGTGCACCTGAATGATCATTAAATATAACCAGGGCATAAGGTGTTCATTTTATGCAGGGAAAACAAAATATCAGTGCACAAATGTTATTGTTTACTAGTTAAATTAAAACCTGAATTTATTAGATAGCAACTTCTGACATAAGTGTGACCTTTAACTAGTCCAGGATTTTTAGGCTCCAATGTTAATTATTCTGGGGCTCTCGGTTTTGCTTTTACACACCGGCAGTCATTTTAATGCTGTGACAGCACCTCGCCGGAGAAAAATCTTGATGGTGATTTCTAATGCCCCAAATGGTGCAGCCACAGTCTCACTGCTATTACTGCAGTATTTGGGGGCTGTCAATATTGCATCTGGTACTACCAATATCTGGGAGTCAGCTGTAATTCTGGGTGCGATATTACCTGGATATTTTAAGTCATGCATTAAAGGCAGGGCCACTGCTCATACAGCAGTAGAGGACCAAACTATACGGCAGGGTTGATTAACATTATGTGGCAAGAAAACATTATTTTCCTCCAGGTGCAACCTGGACAGCTTGTCCCCGGAAACTAAAGTGGTTTCTCCTCAAATTGACATTATATCCCAAATCAAATAGGTTCCATACTAAGAGATGAAAGGAATGTTCTGTGAATTTACTTTCAAATACGTACTTTGTTGCTGTGCTTGAGTAGAAATATAAGATGCTACAATCAATGCTACTGGCTTACGCAATTCTGTGGCTGTGACCGTTCCCGTATAATTCAAGTTCTTCACACAGCGGTTAATTTGTAAACAAATAATAATGTACCAGGGCGCTCGTCAGGAGGCAGCTTGCAGCAGCCCATTTCTCCTGTTAGTGCTTCCTACAGCAGAACCAACTACTAACCATGAAAATGGGAAGAGGATGTGGAGTAACGGCCAGAGCTGCCAACTTCAGAGTTGGGGAACAAGGTTCGAGTCTCTGCGTTGGCTCAACATCCTGTGATTCTAGACAGATACCTTAATCTCTCCATGCCTACCATAAATGAATGTGTTCTTAACTGGTGCTCATGAAAAGCGCAGGGGTTGATGATTAAGTGCCAGTGCTGAGAACTGGAAACCACTTGCTCAAATTAAGCACTGTTTTCATGCATAATTCAGTTGAGTCTGTTTGTAGGAGAGTAGGGTCTGCAATCCTATGATCACCCAGATTTTTGCTTTTTGCTGCACTGGTTTACGACTTTCCCTGGCTGTGGGCCTGCTAATCAGACCCACAGCCTAGCTGTTCTCTCTATCCAAATTGTACTCAGGTACTGAATTGGCACTGGGCCCTCTCCAAGTCCCTGTATCCAGGGCTGAGGTGTACCCAGAAGTCTCCCAGGGGTTGAAGCATGTATTATGCCACCCCTGGGCTGACTAACTAAACTGACACAACTGGCTGCACGACAGCTGGGGCAAGGTGGTGTACTCACCCTTTGCTTTAGATATAGTATACCTATATCTAACCCTAAAATGGACACACAGATCTCCTATCAGTCACTCCTATGGCAGGCCTTAACAATCCTGAAGGCAGAGTGCTTGGAATCGTGTGAGATGGTGCTCTGGCATGAGCTGAGCCTGTCTGCGGCTTTCGGGATCCATCCCTTAGCCGTTTCCATGATATCGCATACCATATACTCTTAAGTGCATTATAATCCTCGCGGTTATATGCCAACTCTGGTATCGCTTTATCAAAACATGTCGAGTAAGGTGTCATACGAATTGGAATACTAACCCCTCGCTAATTCTGGCGACGGGGTTAGCATTCCACCCTTCTAGAGGGACACGACATGTATGTAACCCCTAACCCCGGTTAAAGTCAAACAGAGCCTCAGCTCCACAAAATGGATGCTGCCACCGAGACACAAGTCTGCCCTCCTGCTGCTGGGAGTCCTCCCAGAGCAGGAGATAAGGACAAAGGGTTTCCTGCCAGGGGCGGTGCCAGCACCGTCCCAGACAGGGTTTTGTGTATTGTAGGTAGGCAGGGCTTCAGAGGAAGGTGACTGCACGTGGCACCCCGGTGCTCACTGTGCATAGGCTGGCTGGAACCAGTTCCAGGGTCACTCCAGACCCTGTGCTGGGGAAAAGCCCGCCAAGGAAGTGGGTGTAACCACCCCCCTCCTAGTCCCACCCCTAGGGCAGGACTTAGTCGCGTGCCAGCCCCTTTTTACAGGATAAAGGTAGGAACTGGCCCCCTTCCAAATCAGATCATCTTTGAATCCTGAAACTACTTTCAACGAAAGGAACTCAAGACTTCTTCCTAAGATTTCTCCCTTGTGACTAAGGAGTAGTCACCCTGCATCCGCAGGCACCATCTTAAGAACACTGCGGTCTGCTGCAAGTCTCTCCTCCGGATCAAGACTGCCCAGCTCGACGAGAACCGGCTTCCCTGGCACCTCTGACCTCTACCTACATCATCAGTCACGCTGAGATTCGTGGGTGTGACGAGACCTCGAGGGACCGGCCATCTTCAAGACTGCACGACTTCTGCACAGCAAGCCCGCCGAGTAATTTCCTGGTGAGTGCTTTGGGGTCCGAGAAGCCCCGACCCTGAGCAGCTCCAGCACCGAAGTGCAGCCTCCCAGCATCTCCACGATCTGCGTGGGGCCCTTCTGCTTTTTGCTGCTCACCGCGTTGTTTGGCTACTAGCCCGCTGGCTTGTGGCCTTCTGAACGACGCCCGACGACATCACTGCTGCTAGTCTGGTTGCTCCAGACTGGCCCTTGCTTCCCTCCATCGGAGAAGTACCCTGGACCCTCCTGGTCCGGCTAAGACGCCATTTTAGGTCCACCGCGTGGGCCTTGCATTTGCCAAGACTTGTTGCCCAATCCTGGGTCCAGCGACGTCGACAGCAAGAACCTTCGTGGGACAGCTCGCACCTCCATCCTGGTCGCCGACAACGCCTCCTGGTCCGAGAGACTGCAGAGCCCAGCAGCGCCCACTCACCTGACTGCGGTGACTTCGCCCGGTGCCATCCTGGTGCCCACTTAATCACTGGCTAGTGATTCAAGAACTTGGTCCCCTCTGCTTTCAGGTTTCCTTCTTCCTTGATCCAGGCTTGGATCCATCGAACTTTTCTTCACTGGTCGCCTGCCAGCAACTTCCTTCTTCCAGGCTCCTGGTCCGGCAACGAGATTCCCGACGTCTTTTCAGACCTATGCAGCTGCAGCCCCTGGGCTAGGTAACTTCGGCACTTCGGTGTCCCAGCATAGCCTCACTATCCTAGGGTCAGGATCCACTGTCGTTTTCTCCCTACCAGGTCGGGTTCGCCCGTGAACACTAACTTTGCCTTTACTAGCTTCCATAGACTTTGTCCCGCATCCCGCGTGAGAGTGCACACTCTGCACCCGAGTCCCCTAGGTCTCCTAGAAGTAATCTAACGATTCTATAGTCAAGTCCTAGCGATTCCAAAGCCTATTAGTACTGTACTTACCTGCTAGTAATTTCGCATTCCACTTTTAGAGTATATGGTTTTTCGTGCCCCTCGGGCATTTGTGTATACCGTGCTAACCTAAGTATTTTCGTAAGAGTTTTGTTGTGTGCTTAGCACCCTGTCCTCATAAAGAGTACAGGGTTGTTGTGATTCTAATAAATACATTGTTTATTTTCATAACACTTGTGTGGTGTCCTTTCACTGGGTGTTCAAGGGGTAATGTGATGGTAAAACAGCTGGCTTAACACGCCCTCTAGAGTCTTAGCCTTAGACTGCTCGTATCCATGCTACTAGGATAGCTGGTCTATAAGGTTGACTTACAACCAATCAGCGGTTGGGATTTGAGCTTGCTGTTGTTTTACCACACATGCCCTAAGAATATCTTGTGAAAGATCACATAAGTACTAAAGGTACCACCACCAACTTCCCAGTCGAGCGGGGGGTCCGGCAGGGATGTGCAATGGCACCCCTGCTGTTCTCCCTGTTCATTAATGGTATTGTAGACAGGATGTTGGACGCAATGGTTGATGCACCTTCGTTAGCGGGCATCAGAGTTCCAATTCTGATGTTCGCTGACGACACTTTGATCGTGTCTAAAACCCCGTCGGGTCTCCAGCGAGCCTTGAACATTTTTGACTCATTCTGCAAAGAACGGGGTCTCGAGGTTAATGTAAATAAAACCAAGTTGATGGCTTTTGGGCAAAAGCGTCAATCTCGACCCAATGTATTTTTGAACAATATCAAATTAGAGTTGGTAAATGTTTTTACATACCTTGGGGTCGAGATCTCAAGTAAACTTGGTTGGTCAAGACACATAGAGAAGGCGGTGTTGAAACACCAGCAGATTTCAGGAGCCCTCAGGGTCGAGCAAGTAAAATCCAAAACCAGGCCTATAAAACCTGTTCTCATGGTTTATGACGCAAAAGCCTTGGGCGCAACCCTCTACGGGGCCGAAGTCTGGGGCTTTGAGAGTCTTACCACCCTTCAAAGATCTGAGAACAGGTTTGTGAGAGGGATAACTAGTCTCCCCCAAAGTACCCCACTGATACCGCTTGGTTTGGATCTAGGTAGAAGATCGCTTAGTGACCGTGCCCGACTGAGGCCTATCCTCTATTGGAGACGGCTATGGACAACCGTGGAAATAAGACACTACGCTGAGGGGTTCTTAGCACTAGCCAAATTAGATGTTTTTCGTAAAATCACATGGTTAAAAATGCTAAGGGATGTCCTTGCTGAGCTTGGGCTCTCCAAATTATGGGAAAACCCCCTTGGGGAAGTATTCCCTAGTAAATCCAGTATTAAAGAACTATATTGGAACCACATCGATCAGAAACTTTGGAGGAGCGTAACCTCGGAATCCATGGGGGGTAGATTCATGGAAATTAAACAAAGACCATCCTTAGAAAAGTATTGGGACAGTATAACTGTTCCAATAGACAGGAAATTATTTTTCCAGTTAAGGGCAGGTTCTCTCCCCTTGTGGTGTGTGACGTCCAGTTGGAGAACTAGTAGTAGCTCGTGTTGTCCGTCATGTGGGGCCCCCAATGAAAGCATCGCGCACTTTCTTTTTTTATGCGAGGCTTATGTAAATCCAAGAAAATCTTGGTTGGCTCCAGTTTGTAGGAACCTCGGTGTCCAAAGTGGTGTTGAGGGGTTGAGAATTATTTGTTCCTCCACTGAAATGTCCATCGTAGTCGGAACTGCTAAATATCTGGGGTGGGCATGGTCCATAAGGAGGAGGGCTCTATCCTCTAATGTGTTCTGAATTTTACATTTTCCTATGTATGATTTATCCTTGCAGTCAGCAACTGGGAGATATATATGAATTTTAACTTTAATATGCGGCTAATATGTATGGTATGAGTTTTTATTGTATAAACTCGGGAATGGTCCGTAACGCGGAGGTTTCTATATTGCAACATGCATCTAGTTTCCGCATATCATGAAAAAGCTTATTTTAATTCTAATTGATAACAATTTTTATGCTATGTATTATGTATTTTTAATTATAAATTTATTGTTACAGAATGTTTGAAGTTTTTAAGAAATGTATGAATTTATATGTGTGTGCTTTTATGAGTGTATAACTCGAATAAAGCTTTTTCTACCTTCTACCTACTAAAGGTACATATAACTTAGCTTAGAATACTCTGAGTTCTACTGAACCAGCTGTTGTAGCTCCTAGGGCCTAGCACACCCTAAACTACAACTCTAGCAAGGGATCAGTAGGCAAACATATAGTGTAGGTAAGTGCACCACTTACACCTCACTAGAAAAGCATGTCTACCCAGGGAGATTCTACTGAGACTCCCCTGGTCAGTGTTGACCCTCCACAGGTCACTTCAAGATATGCAGCTCTCAGTTTCCAGGAGATGAGACAGATCTGTGTCTCCAGAAAACTGAAGCAGGGGTCTAACCCCACCATTCCCTTTCTGATAGGTCTCTTAGAGACATATGATGCCAGAAAGCTTTCTCAGTTACATGAGAACATGCCAGCCTTAGAGGGAACCTCTGGGGATCCAGACCTCCCCAACACTGCTACTGCAGTTGAGGAGGAGGAGGATCAGGAGGAACTCTCTGGGGATGAGGTAGACAAAGGTCTTGAGGTAGTCAGAAGGCTAACCAGGGCCAACTTAGACTTACTTGGGCTAGGATCTGGGGGACCCCCAGTACTAACCCGAAGTGGGCCTAACCTTGGAGTTAGGAGAGATAGATCTCTTTCTAGGGACTCCAATAGATCTCTGCACTCTAATGCCTCTTCTCAGGGGAGAAGGAATCCTCCACAGAGGAGATTTACTTCCCCTCAGAGAAGGGAGCATGAAGCTAGGATGAGACAAGCTGAACTGAGGATTGAAAGGGAAGAAATTGCCCTGGCCAAAGAGAAGCTTGCCCTGGCAAGAGAGCAGCAGATGAGTGGGTTAGCTCCCACTGGTGGCAGCAATCTCCCAAGAGATAGAGAGAAGGGTTTAGATACTAAACACCTGACTAAAATAGTGCCCCCCATTAAGCAAGGGGATGATATCCAGAAATGGATGGCTGCTCTGGAGAGGGCCTGCACTGTGCAGTGCATTCCCCAGAGTCAGTGGGCAGCTATACTGTGGCTCTCCTTTGATGGTAAAGGTAGAGATAAGCTCCTCACTACAAGAGTAGAGGATGCTAACAATTACCAGGTCCTGAAGAATACACTGGTTGATGGGTTTGGTTTAACCACTGAGCAGTACAGGTTGCTGTTCAGAGACACCCAGAAAACTCAGTCTCAGGACTGGTCTGACTTTGTGGATTGTGCCACTAAGGCTTTGGAGGGCTGGTTGCTGGGTAGCAAGGTTACAGATTACACAGGGTTGTATAATCTAATGATGAGAGAACAAATTTTAAACAATTGTCAGAACCAGTTGTTGCACCAGCACCTTGTTGATTCAGATCTGACCTCTCCCCAAGAATTGGGAAAGAAGGCAGACAAATGGGTCAGGACAAGGATCAAGCAGAACCAGAACCAGAACCAGGGTGGTCAGAAGAAAGCAGACCAGAAGGGTAATGTTAAGAATGAGCAAAATGACCAGAAGTCTTCACCAGGTCCCCAACAAACCAAAGAGGGTGGGGGTCAGGCTTCCCAGAAGAAGAAGACTCAAGAAGGCCAGTCAAAAAGGTGGTGCCAGTACTGTAAAAGTAAATCTCACTGGTTTAGTGAGTGCACCAAAAGAGGAGGACAAACTCCTGCCACTACAGCCCCTAAGGCAACTGCACCCCCTAGTACAGTCAGTAGTGGTAGTGTACCTCCCAAGGCATTAGTTGGGTTAACCTTGGGTACTGAGGGGTCTGACAACTTAGTTGGCACACTCACTCAGGCTGTCCTTGTCTGTACATGGGATATGGATATGTCCCCTGAAATAAGTCCCAATACTTTGGGCAAATACAGGAAGACACCTTTGATAAATGGCAAAATGGCTCAGGCCTATAGGGACACTTGTGCCAGTGTCACCATGGTGACACCTAACTTTGTGGACCCTGGACAGATCATGCCAGGTACTGATTTCCTGGTGACCAACGCCAGCAATGTCACTACTAGTCATAGTGTGGCAATTGTGGCTTTCTCCTGGGGTGGAGTGAAGGGACAAAAGAGAGTTGTAGTCAGTTCAGACCTCCCAGTTGATTGTTTGTTGGGCAATGATTTGGAGTCGTCACAATGGTCAGAAGTGGAGCAGAGGACTCACATGGAGATGTTAGGCTTGCCAGCACATGTGCTTGCTGTGACTAGGTCACAGGCCAGAAGATGCCCCACTGAACAGGTGCTGGATCCTGAAATGATGGACCAGACACCTTCCAAGAAGAAGAGCAGTAAGGGTAAGGCTTTGCCTTCCCCCTTGCCCCAGGTTGAGGATCAAGTCTCTGAGGAGGCTGATCTGGAAGAGCTGAGGGAAACTGAGCCTAAAGAGCTTGAACTTGATCAAGTTGAGTTTCTGGGCTCAGGGGGACCCTCCAGAGCAGACCTGGGGAAGGAACAGTTGAGCTGCCCTTCCCTTGAACCCCTCAGACAGCAGGCTGCTGCTGAGGCTGCAGGGAATGCCACAGGTGCCCACAGGGTATACTGGGAAGATGGACTCCTGTACTCTGAGTCAAGAGACCCCAAGCCTGGTGCAACCAGGAGGCTGGTCATCCCCTTGTCTCTGAGAGGTTTCCTTCTCACCTTGGCCCATGAGATTCCCCTTGCAGGTCACTTAGGTCAGACAAAGACTTGGGACAGGCTTGTCTCACACTTTCACTGGCCCCATATGAATGAGAATACCAAGGAGTTTTGTCGCTCCTGTGTCACTTGCCAAGCCAGTGGTAAGTCAGGTGGCACAACAAAGGCCCCCCTCATACCACTACCTGTGGTGGGGGTTCCCTTTGAAAGAGTGGGGATTGACATTGTTGGTCCAATGGAACCCCAGACAGCATCAGGGCACAAGTTTATACTGGTGGTGGTGGATCATGCCACCAGGTATCCTGAAGCTATTCCCCTTAGGACCTCTACAGCACCTGTAGTGGCAAGAGCCCTAGTTGGAGTGTTCTCCAGAGTGGGTTTCCCTAAGGAGGTCGTTTCTGACAGAGGTACAAACTTCATGTCAGGATATCTGACTGCAATGTGGAAGGAGTGTGGTGTGAACTACAAGTTCACCACACCCTACCACCCACAATGCAATGGGCTTGTTGAGAGATTCAACAGGACCCTCAAAGGGATGATTCATGGGCTACCTGAAACTCTTAGGAGAAGATGGGATGTCCTGATCCCCTGCCTCTTGTTTGCTTACAGAGAGGTCCCACAGAAGGGGGTTGGCTACAGCCCTTTTGAACTTCTGTATGGACATCCTGTGAGAGGACCCCTGTGTTTGGTGAAGGAAGGATGGGAGAGACCTCTCAAAATGCCAGCAAACAACATAGTGGACTATGTACTTGGTCTCCGCTCCAGGATGGCTGAGTATATGGAAAAGGCATCCAAAAACCTTGAGGCCAGCCAAGAACTTCAAAAAGCTTGGCATGACCAAAAGGCTGTTCTGACTGTGTACCAGCCAGGACAGAAGGTGTGGGTGCTGGAGCCAGTGGCCCCAGCAGCTCTGAAAGACAAATGGTCTGGGCCCCACACCATCATTGAGCAAAAGGGAGAGGTTACCTACTTGGTGGACCTTGGAACTCCCAGGAGCCCCCTCAGAGTGCTCCATGTTAACAGGCTCAAGGCATATGTTGACAGGAAGGACATGAGCTTGCTCATGGCCACAGATGAGGGACAGGAGGAAGAGAGTGACCCTCTCCCAGACCTGCTCACTCAGAATCCTGGTGATGGATCAGTTGATGGTGTTGTCTTTTGTGGCAGCCTCACTGAACATCAGCAACAGGATTGCAGGCAAGTTCTGCAATCCTACAGACATATGTTCTCTCTGACGCCCAGCCAAACTGATTGGTGTACCCATGATGTTGACACTGGAGACAGTCTGCCTGTCAAGAGTAAAATCTACAGGCAGCCTGATCATGTTAGAGACTGCATCAAAACTGAAGTGCAGAAAATGTTGGAGCTGGGAGTCATTGAGCCCTCAGATAGCCCTTGGGCTAGCCCAGTAGTTCTAGTGCCAAAGCCTCACACCCAGGGTGGTAAGAGAGAGATGAGGTTTTGCGTAGATTACAGAGGCCTCAATGCAGTCACTAAGACTGATGCCCACCCAATTCCAAGAGCAGATGAACTTATAGATAAATTGGCTTCTGCCAAATTCTTAAGTACATTTGATTTGACAGCTGGGTATTGGCAAATCAGGTTAGCTGAGGAGGCCAAACCCAAGACAGCATTTTCTACCCCTGGTGGGCATTATCAGTTTGTGGTAATGCCCTTTAGTTTGAAAAATGCACCTGCCACCTTCCAAAGGTTGGTGAATCAAGTCCTCACTGGGCTGGATGACTTCTGTGCAGCTTATCTTGATGATATTGCTGTCTTTAGCTCCACCTGGGAGGATCACCTGGTCCACCTGAGGAAAGTGTTAGAGGCTCTGCAAAAGGCAGGCCTCACTATCAAAGCCACAAAGTGCCAGATAGGGCAGACACAGGTTGTATACCTGGGCCACCTTGTAGGTGGAGGCCAGGTTCAGCCACTGGAGAGTAAGATACAGGCCATCAAGGACTGGACTCCTCCAATCACCCAGACTCAGGTTCGAGCTTTCTTGGGCCTGACTGGGTACTATAGGAAGTTTGTCAGAAATTATGGGTCCATAGTGACCCCTCTTAATGACCTGACAAGCAAAAAGATGCCAAAGAAAGTTCAGTGGACAGCAAGCTGTCAGAAAGCATTCAATGACCTAAAGCAGGCCATGTGCACAGCACCTATCCTAAAGAGTCCAGATTACTCCAAGCCATTCATTGTCCAAACAGATGCTTCTGAGTTGGGTGTGGGGGCTGTTCTGTCTCAACTGAATTTTGATGGTAATGATCAGCCTATTGCTTTCATTAGTAGAAGGTTGACACCCAGAGAGAAAAATTGGTCAGCTATTGAGAGGGAGGCCTTTGCTGTGGTCTGGGCCCTGAAGAAGCTGAGGGCCTACATGTTTGGCACTCACTTCACCATTCAGACAGACCATAAGCCCCTCTTGTGGCTAAATCAGATGAAGGGTGAAAACCCCAAACTGCTTAGGTGGTCCATTTCCCTACAGGGGATGGATTTTACAGTGGAGCATAGACCTGGTACTGATCACAGCAATGCTGATGGGCTCTCCAGGTATTTCCACTTAGAGCAAGAAGACTCACCTGGTCAAGGTTAGTTTATTGTCCCAAAGTTTGGGGGGGGGTCATGTAGGAGAGTAGGGTCTGCAATCCTATGATCACCCAGATTTTTGCTTTTTGCTGCACTGGTTTACGACTTTCCCTGGCTGTGGGCCTGCTAATCAGACCCACAGCCTAGCTGTTCTCTCTATCCAAATTGTACTCAGGTACTGAATTGGCACTGGGCCCTCTCCAAGTCCCTGTACCCAGGGCTGAGGTGTACCCAGAAGTCTCCCAGGGGTTGAAGCATGTATTATGCCACCCCTGGGCTGACTAACTAAACTGACACAACTGGCTGCACGACAGCTGGGGCAAGGTGGTGTACTCACCCTTTGCTTTAGATATAGTATACCTATATCTAACCCTAAAATGGACACACAGATCTCCTATCAGTCACTCCTATGGCAGGCCTTAACAATCCTGAAGGCAGAGTGCTTGGAATCGTGTGAGATGGTGCTCTGGCATGAGCTGAGCCTGTCTGCGGCTTTCGGGATCCATCCCTTAGCCGTTTCCATGATATCGCATATCATATACTCTTAAGTGCATTATAATCCTCGCGGTTATATGCCAACTCTGGTATCGCTTTATCAAAACATGTCGAGTAAGGTGTCATACGAATTGGAATACTAACCCCTCGCCAATTCTGGCGACGGGGTTAGCATTCCACCCTTCTAGAGGGACACGACATGTATGTAACCCCTAACCCCGGTTAAAGTCAAACAGAGCCTCAGCTCCACAAAATGGATGCTGCCACCGAGACACAAGTCTGCCCTCCTGCTGCTGGGAGTCCTCCCAGAGCAGGAGATAAGGACAAAGGGTTTCCTGCCAGGGGCGGTGCCAGCACCGTCCCAGACAGGGTTTTGTGTATTGTAGGTAGGCAGGGCTTCAGAGGAAGGTGACTGCACGTGGCACCCCGGTGCTCACTGTGCATAGGCTGGCTGGAACCAGTTCCAGGGTCACTCCAGACCCTGTGCTGGGGAAAAGCCCGCCAAGGAAGTGGGTGTAACCACCCCCTCCTAGTCCCATCCCTAGGGCAGGACTTAGTCGCGTGCCAGCCCCTTTTTACAGGATAAAGGTAGGAACTGGCCCCCTTCCAAATCAGATCATCTTTGAATCCTGAAACTACTTTCAACGAAAGGAACTCAAGACTTCTTCCTAAGATTTCTCCCTTGTGACTAAGGAGTAGTCACCCTGCATCTGCAGGCACCATCTTAAGAACACTGCGGTCTGCTGCAAGTCTCTCCTCCGGATCAAGACTGCCCAGCTCGACGAGAACCGGCTTCCCTGGCACCTCTGACCTCTACCTACATCATCAGTCATGCTGAGATTCGTGGGTGTGACGAGACCTCGAGGGACCGGCCATCTTCAAGACTGCACGACTTCTGCACAGCAAGCCCGCCGAGTAATTTCCTGGTGAGTGCTTTGGGGTCCGAGAAGCCCCGACCCTGAGCAGCTCCAGCACCGAAGTGCAGCCTCCCAGCATCTCCACGATCTGCGTGGGGCCCTTCTGCTTTTTGCTGCTCACCGCGTTGTTTGGCTACTAGCCCGCTGGCTTGTGGCCTTCTGAACAACGCCCGACGACATCACTGCTGCTAGTCTGGTTGCTCCAGACTGGCCCTTGCTTCCCTCCATCGGAGAAGTACCCTGGACCCTCCTGGTCCGGCTAAGACGCCATTTTAGGTCCACCGCGTGGGCCTTGCATTTGCCAAGACTTGTTGCCCAATCCTGGGTCCAGCGACGTCGACAGCAAGAACCTTCGTGGGACAGCTCGCACCTCCATCCTGGTCGCCGACAACGCCTCCTGGTCCGAGAGACTGCAGAGCCCAGCAGCGCCCACTCACCTGACTGCGGTGACTTCGCCCGGTGCCATCCTGGTGCCCACTTAATCACTGGCTAGTGATTCAAGAACTTGGTCCCCTCTGCTTTCAGGTTTCCTTCTTCCTTGATCCAGGCTTGGATCCATCGAACTTTTCTTCACTGGTCGCCTGCCAGCAACTTCCTTCTTCCAGGCTCCTGGTCCGGCAACGAGATTCCCGACGGCTTTTCAGACCTATGCAGCTGCAGCCCCTGGGCTAGGTAACTTTGGCACTTCGGTGTCCCAGCATAGCCTCACTATCCTAGGGTCAGGATCCACTGTCGTTTTCTCCCTACCAGGTCGGGTTCGCCCGTGAACACTAACTTTGCCTTTACTAGCTTCCATAGACTTTGTCCCGCATCCCGCGTGAGAGTGCACACTCTGCACCCGAGTCCCCTAGGTCTCCTAGAAGTAATCTAACGATTCTATAGTCAAGTCCTAGCGATTCCAAAGCCTATTAGTACTGTACTTACCTGCTAGTAATTTCGCATTCCACTTTTAGAGTATATGGTTTTTCGTGCCCCTCGGGCATTTGTGTATACCGTGCTAACCTAAGTATTTTCGTAAGAGTTTTGTTGTGTGCTTAGCACCCTGTCCTCATAAAGAGTACAGGGTTGTTGTGATTCTAATAAATACATTGTTTATTTTCATAACACTTGTGTGGTGTCCTTTCACTGGGTGTTCAAGGGGTAATGTGATGGTAAAACAGCTGGCTTAACACGCCCTCTAGAGTCTTAGCCTTAGACTGCTCGTATCCATGCTACTAGGATAGCTGGTCTATAAGGTTGACTTACAACCAATCATCAATATGGGTTGTTTGGACTGATATATAGTGATCACTAGAATAGTGAACACTGCACATCAGGCCAACTTCTCACACTGTTGCACAACTTAGTCCTTTGATGTTGCATAATTCTAGTTTCCATAACAGAATCAACATCACCCCTACTACTGTGCGGGTCGCCTTTTGCAGCACTCTGTTTCACAGATGAAGAAATCACAGTCACTTGTGACAGTGCTCTGCAGGCTCCTCAATGGAATGAAGCACTATAAAATACTACAATACAAATACAATACATGCCTTCTTGCGACTTACCAAACTTTGGGGGTCATTAGGATGATGGGCGGACTTAGTCCGTCCGCCATCCCATCGAGGGGAGGGACCGCCCGCCATAAGGGCGGGTGTCCCGTGAGGGGTATTAGGATGCGCCCGCCACAGTGGTGGGCGCTTCATGCATGTTTAACATTGCGGCGGGCGATGTTTACACCAGCACCCGCCGCAATGTTAAAAATGCTTATTATGCATTTGCATACACAAAGCGGCAGGGACCGTGCGGTGCCTGCCGCATTGTGTATGCAAATGCAGTGGGGTACCACAGGTACCCACCATGTGCACCCCCCACCTCGCCTTCAACATGGGGGTCTGCAACGGGCCCCCAAAGTGAAGACCGCATGCTTTTCCGTGGCGGCATTGCCGCCACGGAAAGGCATCTGACGAAGCCCATCCTGATATGGATGGCGATGTCTGATAGACACCGCCACCATATAATCCCTTTTCCGCCTCAGTCGCAAGGCGACCGGGGTGGAAAAGCCCGCCATCCTAATGGGCCCCTTAGTCTCAGATTCCCGAAAGCCTAACATGAATGTGTGTCGAGATAACAATCTCTGAAACAACATTTTTATGACATTCCTATTTAACTTCTCGTGGTCAAGATCTGCTCGTTGGTGACAGCCCTGCAGATCCTGTTAACAAGAATGTCTCTTCTAAATGAAAGTATCGCTATAGTATGTAGTGATGTTTGTTGTCTTGCCTCAACTCGCGACTAGTGATTTTGTACCTCAAATAATCACTTTTTTTATTGCACCTCTACCCTTGCACCCCATGTGCTCCCACAGTCCTCCCTTAGCCAACAGCTGCAGACGAGGATGGTGGCGGGGCTGGTGCTTGCTCAAGTAACACGGTCGTGTGTGCACCTGCCAATAAATGTCAGAAGTGGTGTCAGTGCACACAGAACATAATATTGAAGTCACCAACGGTGCATTAAACATCTCCCAAAGCGCTTGACTGTTGTCTTTTGTAGTTCTGTAGAAAAACGTATATATCAGTAAATTGGTCCATCTTGACTCTAGTCCATTGTTTTATAGAGCCAGCAAATTTTTGCCCCATTCATCCATTTAATGTACAGGAAAGATGTGGCAATTCTGGAAAGAGGAATACCCAATTTGTATATTTGTATTGTTTCTGTTATACACTGAGCACCGAAATGCTTATAATTTTCAGGATTATAATTTCTTTAGTCACAGGTCAGTAAGCGAGGTGCCACAAGCAACTCCCTTTGATCTCCGTCCTTTTTTCAAGCCACTTTGAAACGACTGACCGGTCTACTAAAGCCCAGTGAGGTTCTTTTAAGCAAAAGACGCTCCTAATCGCACGCACAAAGAACAAAAAAAAAAAGCATTGGAAAGGCCAATAGGTTTCAGTAATCTGAGAGCCATAGGCGTGGGCAATGTCAATGCAATTGTGTGAATCAATAAAAGCAGCCCCAGAGCCGTAGCTCTCGGATTGCTGAACCCTATTGGCTTTGCATGCTTGTTGTAAAATCTCCCTCTGCCTATTACTCTAAACTTAGCCTAAGAAGAAACAAATCAGTGTTCTAGGTTTTCATATATTTGTGTGAACTATGCACACTAAGGGGCCGATTAGGATGGCGGACGGACTTGCGTCCGTCCGCCACCCCTGAGTAGGAGGGACCGTCCGCATGGGCAGCGGCGGTCCCTCCATGGCAATTAGGATGTGACCGCCAGGGTGGCGGTCACATCCTCTATTTTTAACATTGCGGCGGGTGCAGCTTCAAGCTGCACCCGCCGCAATGTTAAAAATGCATGTGTTGCATTTACATGCACAAAGCGGCAGGCACCGCACGGTGCCTGCTGCTTTGTGTACGCAAATGCAGGGGGGTACCATAGGTACCCCCCATGTGCACCCCCCACCCCCCATTCACCCAGGGGGCCCGCAACGGGCCCCCAAAGTGAATGTCCGTATGCTTTTCCATGGCGGAAAAGCCGCCGTGGAAAAGCATACTTACACCAACATCATAATATGGCGGACGGTGTCTCATAGACACCGCCTGCCATGTTATAGCTTTTCCGCCGCGGTCGGAAGCCGACCGCGGCGGAAAAGCGGCGGACGGAATTCCAGACCCACCAGCCATCCTAATTTGGCGGTGGGTCTTTGGAGTCTCCGCCGCGGTTTTTCCGCATCCTCCAGGCCGGCGGACACTTCCGCCGGCCCGGAGGATGCGGAAAAACCGCCATCCTAATCGGCCCCTAAGTCTTTGTTCGTAGTATATTGATTGCAATATAAAAGACACATTAAATAAAATAAGTTCTTAGGTTACACAATAATAATTTCTTATTCGGAAGGAACTATCTACTACAGTCAGCCTAAAAAAAATAAAGATAGCAAACCTGAACATTTCAGTAAATGAAACAATGAATTTCACCACCATAAACTGAAATGTGATCAAAAATAGGACAGTACTTGGAACAATGGACAGCACCCCGCACTAGCCTCGTTGCCGGGGTTTGGTGGCTGGGACTCCATTGGGATCTCGTCACTTGGCCATGTTCTTACTGGGACTACCCTCAAATCCTTTCAAGCCCTCAGCGCCAAATTTGACATGCCCAAGACCCAATTTTTTAAATATCTACAGCTTCGTCATGCTCTTGCACCGAATCTGGTGGGGCTGGACCGACTTCCTGAGTTTAGCCCCGTGGAAGCTAAGCTTTTCATGGGAGATCTGGGAGATAAAAAAGTCTCCAAAATTTACCAAACGCTCGTCACTCATTGCTCCTCTTCCCTCCTGTCGTTGAAGGCCTCCTGGGAGACGGATATCGGCCCTTTGGATGAGGATGACTGGAGGGAGGCCCTGGAGTCCCCCCGTGGGGCTGCAATAGCTGTGAGACTCCGGTTTATACAGTTCAAATACCTGCATAGGGCCTATTACACCAGAGAGAGACTGTGGAGGGCTGGCCTCATCGCTACCCCAGAATGCCTGCGCTGTGGGACTGAGAGAGGTACACTGTTGCATACTGTGTGGTCGTGTGTGGGTCTGACCCGGTTCTGGAATGGAGTATGGAATTGCTTGTCAGAGGTGCTGGGGTGGGACCTTCCTCGTACGCCCAGATTGGGTCTTCTGCATATCCTGGAACAAGTGGGTGGTAACATCTACAAGCGTCACCTTCTTCTGCTGGGCCTAATTGTGGCCAAGCGGGATTTGGCAAGGGCATGGAAGAGCGACCGCGCCCCCCCACTTAGCACCTGGAGGGCGGGCTTGGATTTTCTTATGGGGTTGGAATTGCCAGTGTTTGAAGCCAGGGGCTGCCCCCGGAAACATTACAAGATCTGGAAGCGGTGGGCGGACTACAGGGAGCTGACCTTGGAGCCCCCCATTGACCTGGATGATGGACTGCCTACCGGTAGTGACCTCGGGACCTAGGAGGTTACAGGACGCCTATTTTGCTTTAACTGTATACTGCAGCTGATGGTGATCACGTGCCCCGGGCTAGGGTGGGATAAGGGGTGGGTAGTGGGGGGTTTTGGGGTTGTTGGCGGGGGAAGGGGTGGGGGAGGCGGGCCAGTTGAGCGTTTAGGCTGTTCATGCATTCTGTTGTATGTTGACCACTGACAGTGTCCTCCTGACTATGGAGAACTGTACATATGATATGCCTAAATATTTAATAAACACAGTTGTGAAAAAAAAATAGGACAGTACAATTAAAATGTCATTCTTTCCTGTTTGTTTTTCTGTAAAAGATTGGTAAATGTTTTCCATTTATACAACCTCCATACATTTCGTCTAAAGTAAATTTGCAAGCATATTTCTAGTCTAAAGTACAGAAACAGACACTAACCCAATAAATTAAAGCTTCCTCGATTTTTAAACTTTGAAAGCTTTTTCTTTCAGTGCAGCACAAATCAATTTCCATGGTTCTTTTCTCCAAATCCAAACCAAATCATGGGCTCCAATTGATTTAATCCATATTGAAAAGTGTGAGAGCGAATGCCCAAAAATGCAATTACTGCAAACAAACTCCATTTTCTCCACTCAGGAGGGAATTTCCAAAGAACATTTTATTGCCATCAAACAATATTTCCACAGGCATCACCAAGCAATTCTATTTTCCTTTCATAGCCTCTCTCACAATATAATGCAATCTACTTTAAAAGAAATCTCCTGATTTTAGAGTCATTCCACAGAAGTGGATATTACCAACCTCGCACATCCAGTGTCAATTTGAATGATTTGTACCTTGCCAGGGATGCGAGCAAACCAATCACCAGGGTCCCACACTGCACACTTCCTCCGTTCCTACAAACCATCTCTTTGTTTCTATATTATTTACAGCTATAATCAAATGTATTGCGGTTCGAAAGAAGGAGGCAATCTTCAGAAACAACGATCCATACAATGAATCTCTCCCCATTGCAATCTTCTCTTTTTTCCATGTATATAAATCTACGCTGGATGTCCATTGCTCTGATCGATGACAGTGAAACATATCGTTGTTAGGTTATACTACAACAGAATGTTTTCTTTAACAGACTTTTTTTCTCCGTTTTATTTACACGTGAAATGTTCAGACTATTGAAATAAAGACACAAAAATCAAGTCTGCTTTGTTTTAAATAGTTTTGCATACTATTTAAATGTAAAGAAAGGAGTGTTCTAGCTGCACAGGGCTCCTTCCTGCCTTCACCTGCAAGTGCAATATTCTTTTCATGATGTATGATGTTAATTTCCCATATGCAAGTTCAGTCGATTAGTGCTGAATGGGTGGGAAAGGGGAAAGTGCGACGAGGGATGGGTGAAAGCGATGGGGTAGGCATTAGGTCTCCAATAGGTCTCCCCGATGCAGGAACTATGAGCTTTGCCAATATGTTTTAGCCATTGTGTTGCAGCATGGCTGCTGTTCAGTACTGGCTCAAAGTTAGTGAGGTAAATTATAGTAGCATGGAGTGGAGTGTCATAAAGTGGAGTGGAGGGAAGTGGGGTAGAGTGTTGTAGAGGGAGTAGAATGCTGTAGAGTGGAGTGGCATAGAGTGTCTTAGAGTGGTGTAGAACAGAACAGTGAAGTGGCATGAAGGGTGTTTGGTAGGCTTCGAACTAAAAAAGTAGCAGGATCAGTAGCAGGAGAGAGAAGGGCACAGATACAATGAGGATAGTGTCTCAGGAACAAGCACAGTTACCAAGTTGATGAAGGAAGCAGAAGTGGCATAAAGACTATGTTGGTAGAAAGAGGGAATACAGCGAGTGGTGCATGCAGTTCCAACAAACAGAACAGTGAAAGGGAACTGGAGAGAAGAATGGCTTACACAGTTGGATGGACAGGAGAGAAGAATAGAGGAGAAATGGTAGAGGAGATGGTAGACAGAGGTAGAAGAGACCGCAGAGTTCATGAGAATATCCATGTGTAAGGAGGGATTTGCAGGTGCATACTAAGCAAAAACGGGGTGCTAGATGTGCAAGAAACTTGCCCCAGAGGGTAAAAGGGATTCAGTGGTCAACATAGGTCGAATGCAACTGAAAGCAAAATAACATGCCTATTCCCTAATCCTTCAGCTGATGCATCAATTGTTGCAAGTCATAAAATAAAATGTTCCCTCTCAGATTTGTAATTATTAAAAGTAGCTTTATATGCTTTCTCGGCTAGAGTGCAACATATTAAGGGTATATCTTGCTTAAGGCATTCCCGACAACGGTTACATGTAAACCACAGCAATCATGACCAATCAAGAACACTATAATGAACTGAACTGTACTTAAGTTATTGAAATGATCATACTCACAATGTTAATATAAAGATCTTCATCTTATAAACTGAGAATTATTTCATTTTCAGAGGAAATTTTGTGGTGTGGGTAATGCCATATGTAGTACATGATTATGGCTTCAGACTTAACTGGGCATTAATCCAATGAAACAAGTACCCACTTATTTCTGCAGCACGTCTCCAAGCGCAACATATAACCACAAAAATAAGATGTTAGGGGTTTATGACAGAGCATGCTGGCACACAGTTTTAACACAATGCCCCTTTCCAGTTTCTTCCTTCCCATCCTGAGGCAGACTAGGCCATCGCAATCCCCCTGCTAACTGTTTCAGAAGAACGCAAACGCTTTGCACTTATCCCACACCTAGTGCATTAGAAATAGGGTGGCTATTTCTCATTTGACAGTGCACGCAAGTGTCCACTGTGCCATTGCACCAACCAAGTCCGCAGCACAATTACTTACCAATTACATAGGTATTTACGATTCATTTAATTTTCATGTGTACGGTTTTTGTACCTCAACTCTACTTACGTCACAATGGCATTAGGTAATTCTTGAAAGTATGTTAACTCGCCTTTCAGAATTTCAGATAATGAAGTTCACGTTCAATTTCGCTAAACATTCAGGTGCACGAGTCATGTATTTTTTTAAAGGAGAACAACACATAGCACTCTCTGATCTTGACATCTTTTAATCTAGGATTATAAAAAATATATATATTTGCAATATACTTTAGTGTATAACTCTTGGCAGCTCCCCATTTTCCCTCCTCCTTCCATGATTGCTCTTGCAAATAGATAATAAATAACAATTACTTAACTTCTTAGTACTAAATAAAAAAAACCTCAAGGAGCTGATAATAATATATGTTTGATACCCCTCATCCTTGCAAATATGCTGAAGCAAGTTTACAGTGATGAATTAACCTTACTGGCATCCAGGGTGCCCACAATTCTCCATATCAGGCACCCTGCTCACCCTTTTATTTTGACATTGCAATAACTTATCAAAGGAACTGGGAGCCAGATGTACGACCCATTTTAGCATGCGCAAACTGGTTTACGAACCCGTTTGCGCACGCAAAAACATCATGGGCCATGTACAAAGCCTATTTAGTGAGTCGCAATTTATTTGCGACTGGCTAAATAGGTTTTGCGACTCACTATTTGGAAAGGGTGTTCCCTTCCAAACAGCGAGTCTCAAAACCATGTACTAATGTTTTGCAACCGCAATTGCGCTAGCAAAACACTCGCAATTACCACCTACTTCAAGTAGGTGGTAATTCATTCGCAAATGGTAAGGGGTCTCCAGGGGACCCCTTACCTTTTGCAAATGCATGTAAAATATTTATTAAGGGCTGGCAGTGGTCCCGGGACCACTGCTGGCCCTTAAAAAAGGAAACAATAGCATTTCATATATATTTTCTTTAAATGCAGCACGTTTTCCTTTTAGGAAAACGGGCTTCATTTAAAAAAAACTGCTTTATTTCAAAGCAGTCCCAGACATGGTGGTGTGTTGAGCCCAGCAGGCTACCCTCCTGGGAGGGTCTGTCATTCCCCATGGGCTCACAAATTGTGAGAGGCTCATTAATATTAATGAGCCTGGCAATTTGCGACCCCATTGGGAATTGCAAACAATGTTAAACACACTGTTGTACATTTTATATTGCACCTCGCAATTTGCGACTCGCAATGAGGCACAAAATAAAATGGTCATACATCTGGCCCTGTGTCCTTTGTTTGTTCCACCTTATCATATTCAGCTTACAGTCTTAGGGCCTGATTTAGAGTTCGGTAGATGGGCTACTCTGCCTCAAACGTGATGGATATCCCATCCAACCATATTACAAGTGCCTTAAGATATAATGCACTTAGAATATAATGGCCATACATGTAGCTCAAAAACAGCGGGACCTAACTACTTTTGCACTGTGGCATCGCTATCCTAGGGAAAGTGAAAATAGATTGTTCTCCTAAACCCTGGGATGGCTTAATATGTTTTATACTAATCTTCTAATACCACCTGTAAGAATCTGAGAGTAGACCGCTATTAGCATGGCTAACTCCCTTCTCGCCAACACTCCAGAGTGATAATTGTGTATTTTATTTTTGCACTCTGAATTTCATGTGTAGCACTTGACAGTGTGGCATAATTAAACTACTTTTTCTGTATAAGTGAAAGTTCCAGCCAGATAATAATTTATCGTTTATTATAATATGCTTTATTGGGTGACGAGGTCTCTACCCCACACAATCGCACTAACGTGGACCACTCTATCAGGCTATGCTGAGGGTTGAGCGTTAAGGGGGTTTTCTTCCTGTTCAGTTTTGAGTTCAAAGTAAGTTAAGCCACAGGACCATAGAGGTAAAAGGTTCTCAGTGTTACAATGTAATCAAAGTAAAACTGATTGCCCTGGCACAATTTAATCAAAGTAAACCGGATTGCCCTGGAACTCCTGAAAACGGCCCAATAACGTGTCTTTTAAGCTCCCAAAATTGTCCTAGTTCCCAGTTAAGAGGAAAATGAATTTCAAAGTATTTTGCTTTGTGCATTCACACACTCTTCTCTGCCTAGGGGGCCTAGCAACGATACTGAGGCAATAGTCATAGTCAAATGGATTAGAAGACAGTTCGGAGTTCAGGGAGAAAAGTTATGCAATTCCTTCACACCCCCGTTTAATTCTGACGAAAACCATGCCAGATGGATTTTAGAAAATTGGAAACTTGCTCTTGAGCTAAGTGAGTCCCTATGGCTGCTCCTGTTTTCCCCTTTTAAAGGCGCTTGATGGCGTATGCTCGCAGCATATAAATAGCCACATAGAGAAATACAATACTTGCATAATATACTAAATTTAAATACAGTCTACCTTCATACCACTACCAAACACTAACATTGTATCTTGGAGGTGGTGTTTTAAAAACTCTGTGCAGTAACAGAGCTAGCATGCACGTTCAATAACATAACAGAATGGGGCCAAATTGGTAATATTTGACTAAGATAGTTTATCTGGTCTATTTGACCAGCTGCACATACACCCAGTAATAAACTACATTTAGAAATGTTAATCTGGATGCTAGTCCTGAAGCTTGCATGGGGTTCAGACTGATTAAAAAAATCATAGTTTCCCTCGCCCTCTTTTCTGTGGAATGCTAGCTGCCACAATGATGTCATGGAGCAAACAGAGATAACTAACGCACATTTAACCCCATCACTCATCGCTCTGTTCTGGTGCACTTCTGCCTAATTATATTGAAGCATGATTTATTAACTTAAAGGACGTCCATTTTTCAACCTCCCCTTTTAAACCAGATATTTTAAAGAAAAGCGACTTTAGAGACGAAAATCTCATTAATATTGATGTAAATGGCTTCGAATTAATTTTTGTGAGAGCGATTCATATTGGGAGGCAAAATTAAGAATGTACACAGACCGCTAGAAAAGCAAAAGCCATTAAGTAGGAATAAGTGACAACTTTTTTATGAATAGCGTTATTCCTTGGAATATAGTCTTATACCACTGTGAAAACAAAGGGCCTAATTTACAGATAAAGCCATATATCTGCACGCCTAAATGTACTCCTATGTGCTAGTGCAGTTTTACAACTTTTAGGGATTCACCAAAATCCCCAGTAATCTACAAAGAAAGCTGTGCCAGATGCAGGGTTCCAGGCAGATTCCTATGAAGTTGTCATTTTCCCATAGGGGTCGGGGTCCTCCACAACAAAGTTCTTCTTACAGGAAGGAATATGGGATCCCTTGTGTAAACACACATTTTTTTTCTCAATATTGGGAAGATAATATTCTCTGTGGAGAAAGCCATTCCCCTATACACTCACTATGTTTTGGGGTAATTCATTCCCCCTCTCTATCCTAGAAAGCGATTTACGTTAGCAACTGTGCTGGAATAATAATACTATTGTTTCTACGATTGTACGACATTACCCCCAGGTCCCTCCTGACCTCGTCCCATTCCTTAAAATATGGAGATGACCATCTCCACGACAGAAAAAAAGAAAGGAGCATGCTGGGATACCCTACCTGCTCCCTACCACTTGGAGTACATAAGCGGTACCAGCCCAGCATGCAGCCTGTTCTTTTTTCTGTCTCTGACAGAATGGATGTTCGAGTGTGCTGTGTTCTACTTACTGCACCTGCGCCTGCTCCTGCTGGGCTGGGGTGGCGTGCTGGTCCTTCTCTGCTTCCCCTGCCCGGCTGCCTGGCTTCGCGGGCAGGGATGCTGTTTCCTGGTGATTCATTTGTCTGCCTCCCGGCCTGCCTGGCTTGCTGGGTCGCGGGGCTTCTTCCTGGCTGCTTTCCGGTTTGCCGGCCCTTTGCGGCTGGTGCGCCGTCATCCCGCTGTTCTTCCGGGTCGCCAGGGCGCGTCTCCCCGAGCTTGGCCGGGTGGGAGACGCGCTGCTCCTGTGGCTTGCTGGCATGGCGCTGGTTGGATTCTGGTGCCGGCTGGGTGTGTGGGGGCCTCGTTTCCTGGTGCTGCGGCCCCCGCTACGGGTGAGTCCCGCTTTGCGGTGTTTGACTCTTTTCTTGTCCTGTGCTCGCATTTGCCCTGTTCAGGCTGTGGCCCCGGGAACGTGACAGTTCGTTTCCGCGAAGGGGAGCCACATTTCCCTTGCCGGCTGGGCGCAGACTGGTTGCTTCTGCTGGTGTCAGTGTTGAGTGTCTGCTGGGGCCCCTCCTAGTGGTCTGGCCTGCGCCCTTCCGATGGTTGCAGTTGATGTGTCTTCACTGGATGTGCGGTTAGCAGCCACATGCGCTGGCGCCTTGTCTCCGCTCCCTCTGTCACTCCGTAAGGCTAACAATCTCCTGGCCTTTAGAAAGGAGCTCAAAACGTTCCTCTTTTCCGCCTAAACCAGTGGGTCTATAGCGTTACTGCCTCTGGGTTTTTCTTGGTTATGTTCAGGACTTTCTGCCAAAGCGCCGGGACACCCGTTCTGGGTAGCCGTGCGCTCAAGAAATATAGTTTTAACATAACATAACATAACATAACCTCGCTATGCCTCTTGTTGGCGGGTCTTTTCCGGTGTGTCCTCACTTGGGGCTGCTGTTTGTCTTCCCCAGATGTGCGTGTGGTGTGGCCTACTCTGCCTGGCGCTGATGTCCTGGTGGGCGCCTGGGCAGGTTTCTTGGGGGGCGATGAGCTGTTGGAGCGCTCCTCCTGCCCTCCTGGTGAGTACCGCGTAGCGGTCCCTGTTTCTTTCTTTGTTGTTGTCCGACTTTCCTGCTGTCTTTCTTTTGCAGGTTCCTCCTGGGCCGGGTCCTTGGCTCCCTGACTGTGGCCGATGTGGCTCTTGCCTTGGCCTCGGCGGAGCGGACTTCTCTGCCCGGCGCTGGTGTTCTGGTGGGCGCCGGGCCAGTCTCTTGGGGTGGGGGGGGAGGGGGTGCTGTTGTCGCCCTCTTCCTGCCTCCCGGGTGGGTGCCGTGTGTCGGCAGTCCCTGTTTCTTTCCTGTTTCTCTGTTTGTCTTTTGCCTGCTGTTGTCCGGGGCTGTGGCTGGTGGGTGTCGTCCTCTGGGCGTCTCCCTGCCGGTTGAGTGGGGTGTGTGCTGTTTTCCTGCACTGTTTCATCCGCTCGTGTCACATGTCGCTTGGTCTCCTGTGCTGCCTTGGCTCTTCTGTTGCTGCCTTGGTTTGCCTTCCCCATGCCTCCTCGGCTGCTTGTGTTCTGTTGCTCGGGGGGGGTGGACTGGTGGTGCGTTTTTCCTGCCACCTTGGAGTCCTTTTCTCCTCCTCTTGGGTTTCGTCTTTGGAGGGGTTCTGGGGTGTTTCTCCTGTGGTTGGGGCCTCCTGCTTCGTGTGTGTTGGCCCCCTCCTTTTGGCTCTCTCTGGCGTTCTCCTGCCCGGCTATTTTGCTGCGGGGAGTCCCCTGTTGCTCGGGCTCCCCTGCTCTGCCCTTGTTGCGCCCCTGGTGGGTGCGCTTGTGCCCTTGGGAGGGTGTACGTTCCCTCTTGCTTCCTGCCTACGCCCTGGTTCCCTGTGTTTCTTTTTTGTGTTCTGGGGACGCGTCTGTTTTCCCCTGTGTGCCTTGGGCGTGCCTCTTTGGTTGGCTTGCCCTTGTGCCTTGGTTTGGGCTTTTTCTTCCTGTTCCCCTGGCCTGTGTTCTGTTTGGGGGTTCCGGTTGGGCCTTGACGGGTTCCTGTTCTGTCCTTCTCCGGCTGCTGCGGCTCCCTGTGCTTTCTGGTTCCGGGGTTCTTGCTGGCTTTCTTTTCTGTTTCCGTCCAGCCTCTCCCTCTGGTGCTTGCCGCTTGGGGTGGGACGTTTGCCGCTTGTGCTGTGCTCTGCGGCTGTGTTGACCTGTGGCTGTGGCTTTTGGTCCTCCTGCTGCCTGGCCATCCCTGGTGGGGTGTCTTCCTGCTGGGCTATGGCTCACTTTCTGCGGCCTTCTGCCCTTTGGTTCCTGGCGTTCCTGTCGGTTCAGTCCTGGTGCGTGCCTGTCGGGTTCCTGCGGTATCCGCTGCTGGTCGCATCTTGCTTCCTCTCGGGTGCTTTGTTTGGGCCGTGCTCAGGGCTTCTGGTTTTCGGCGGGTTCCTGTGTCCTCCCCTTGTTTTCTTGTTGGGGGGGGCGGTTGGGCCCTTCCTCTGTCCTGGTGGCGCCTTCTCCTTGTTCAGCTGTTGGCTCCGGGCCGGTTGTGCTCCTCCTTCTTGCCTTCTGCCTGGTGGGGTTTGGTTTCCTGTTGTGGTTTCCTTCTCCCCTCTTGTTTCTCTGGATGGTGGGTTGTGTTTTGGGGCTTTGCTTCGCTGGCCGCTTTTGCCTCCGGTGGTAGCTGGGTCGTTGGCTCTGCCTTGGGTGGGCGCTTGTTCTTCGGGTGCCTGACTCCTGTGCCCCTCCCTGTCTGCCGGTCCTGGCTGTGCTGTGCCCTTTCCCTGCTGGTGGGTTTTGGGTGTCGGTCTCCCCGGGTGTGTGGCCTCTCTGCACCTCCCTTTCGCCCCTTGGTTCCTGCCCTTCTGTTGGTTTGTGAAGGGTGGGTTCCTGGGATGAGACACCGCCCTGGTTTCCAACCGTACGATTGCTACTTCAATCGTTTTTAAACGAATCAAAGCGTGATTTGGCCAGCCGGTATGAGTTGCCCATGCTGGTCAAGGTGTCCAGAAAGGATGTTCAAAACCTTGGTGCAGTGACCGAGTGTTCAATACCCTGATGAATCTGCCGAAAACAATGGGGTAGTGAAACATGTCGGTATCAAGGAACTGGTAGGCGATACTAAGCTACCATCCTTTGTTTTAACTCTTCAGCTCACACTGAAACGAAGAATAAAGTGATTGAGTGGGTGTGGCTGTGGATTTTATGTCACTCTGTCCTTTTTGAGTTAACGTCGATACTCTTTATGTTGCACCTTTACACGTATTTCAGTTTATGTGTTGTACCTATTCTTTTTTCTTTTCCGGATTGGAAGGCAACCGATGATGAGAAAGGGGCATTGAGTTGGTAACATCAGCCAACATCCCCGAGGGTGTTCGCCCGTGAGGTGCCTTCCTTTCCACCACACATTTTTTCCTCTGTAAGATTGTACACATGTGGTGAAGTGTGGATAGATGTTCTTTCAGTTTAGAAAGTAGACATCCGTTGAACATCACTGCCGGACATTTTTTGAATTGAGACTGCAGTATTTAATTAATTGTGTGGAACAATATAATGTGTGGATTATCAGACATTAGAGGAGTGAAACCGCACTGCGTAAGATAGCAGGGGTTTACCTCGGTATGTATAAAAAAAGAAGAATACAACCTGAGTAATGTGTACTCATGTCTATGTAATTTAATAATCACCCCAGGTATAGGGATCTTGTTGTTGATTGATTGTCTAGAGTGGAGGGCGATCCCTTATATCTTTCCAAATCCCTCTTGGCTCCTTCTTGTTGGTGC